>NC_084602.1:9101118-9419451 GCF_033807715.1 Cololabis saira
AACTAGAGGTTTACTAAACACTAACTACAGGGTTTACTAAACAGAAAGGTTTTAAGTTTAGTTTTAAAGGTGGAGGTGGTGTCAGCCTCCTTAACCCAGAGTGGAAGTTAGTTCCATAGTAATGGTGCCTGGTACTAGAACGCCCGCCCTCCAAATCTACATTTGGATACTCTAGGAACTACGAGTAAACCTGCACTCTGACAACGGAGAGCTCTGTTAGGAACATACGGTACTATCAGGTCTTGCAAATAATGTGGAGCTAAGCCATTTTGGGCTTTATACGCAAGTAATAAAATTTTAAAATTTTAAAAGTTACAGTATGTCCGCCGTGGCAAGGGCTGACACCTGAACTTACTATGCTGCCACCATGCAGTCAGAAGTGGTAAACCAATAAGAAAATAGCTGCTGCAATTAAAAATAAATTGTACGCATTTTGATGATTAATTCAATCTTCAAATCCCCACTCCAGACTCACCTGTTTAAGATTGTCTACTCCCCATAGGTCCAACTACGCCATCCTTCTTTCTTTTACTACATGCAAATTTTATCCATTGTGGTTTTGCCTGTTTGTTGTAAAGTATTCTTGAGTTCCATGAAAGGCTTATAAATAAAATGTATTATTATTATTATTATTATTATTATTATTATTATTATTATTATTAGGCCTATTATTATTATTAGGCCTATTATTATTATTATTAATAATAATAAAATGGAGAAATAAGTTGTGGGCCTAGACACCTTTGCACAGAAATGCAATGCAAAACAATGGCAGATATAAAAGCAAACAAAGAAAGGAGGGAGTCTCTCCAAGAACTGTGGGGAAGGAACCTGATGAAGCTGATGTGTGGTGCTGGTAAAGCAGGTGAAAAAAATGTGGATGTTCTTCCTTGAAGTGGAGTCGGTGTTGGGAAGCCAATAGGATTGATTTAACTGAGAAAGGATGATCATATAGTCCAAAATGTCCCCAAGTCTTGATTTGACAAGAGAATTTTGATCCTTCTCATCTCAGGTGACCCCGCTTTAGGCATGGATGTCGAGTCACTTTTACAATGATGCACAACATTCCCTTTTGGTTGTTTTTTTGTAAAAGATAACACTCCTGACATTCATTTAATGACAGTGGAAAAACCAAGGCAATAAGAAAGAGAAATAGTTTATCTCTTGCTTTCATGCCTCTGAATTGATTTTCATTGCTGGTCTTTAATCTAGTGTCATTGTGTTGTAAAGAAATAGTTGTTGAAACAAACAACTGCAGAGTTACCTCCGGGGGGATTTTTCTGATAGTACAGGCAGGAGACCACATGAGCTACACAACTCTTCCAAGAAATATCCAATATTCTTTCAAATTAGATTTAAATTGATAGTTTAATAGGGAAGAGTGCATTAGTGTTCCTTCAGGAAAATTACACCACAAATGTGAGGAAAACAGATGTCCAAGAGGCAGAAAATGTGAAAAATGGCATAAATAGTCTGTAATAATGGCTTATTTCCTGTTACCTGGCTAGTGTGATGAAGAGAATAAGCCAGTGCATGAAGGAGGTGATGGAGCCATCAAGTAACGGAGGGGTGGAGAGTGCTTTAGCCAATGGAGGTGAGTCAAACATCCACCCATCCATCCATTTCCTATACCCGTTATATTTCATTTTTCATTTTTCATTTTATTCTTTATTTCCTTCAAAAAATAAAACAAACAATTCAATACAAATACAAATACAAATGTTCATACATTGTGAATGAAAAGGGAGCAGAAAGAAGAAGAATCTTATCTAATCTGCCCCTTTTTCCAAGAAATAAATTCACAAATAACATGAATTAAAAAAAAACAACAACTAAGTAAATAAAAAACTAAAATAAAATAAAATCACTGCCATCTATGGGTATGTCAAACTTAACTAACATATTACATTATATTTACTTAACATACAGGCTTTAATTGTTCTTTTGAATGTAATGTTTGATTTGGATTCTTTGTTTTCTTTCTTCAGATTGTTCCATAAACTGATTCCTTTCACAGAAACACAACATTCCATCAATTTAGTCCTGCATCTTGGTTTAAAAAAAATCTCTGTTCCTTTTAAGGATCTATCTTTTATCTTTATCTTTTGCAGCGTCACATATAAAACTCTGTAAATGCATTAAAACCAGTTCCATAAAGACAAAAGCACTGAACCCCTGCCCATCAGAAACTACACCAACTCTAGATCACTCTCCCCCTCAGATCACACATGAATCAGAGAGCCGTCCTGCCCCCAAAAGCTTCCCTTACAGCTCCAAGTGGTATTTTACTCGTTGGCAGTCTGCTCTGTGAGCTGCTGAGCAATGACCTGTGCATCTTTGCTGTGTTGTTGTCCTTTTGCTGTGTTCCTATCATGTGTTTGCAATTTTGGATTTTTAGTTAGGTCTAATTTACTTTTTTTTTTTCTTTCCCTCAGTGGAGCTGACAAGTTATGTGACCAATTTTCAGTGGGATAAAGCCAAGTATCCCACAACTCTGCCTCTCTCCAGTCTGGCAGAAATCATCAACAAGGTACAAACTAATGAAACTACACATAATAATAAGTGACATGCAGCTACAGGCAGATTGTTGTTTTGTTTTTGTGTAAGAAAACACAACTGTTAACAATATTCATATTAAAGATTGTGACACTTTAAAAAAGATAAAACTATGAACCTGTATATTATATAATAATAAGCACAAATATAATAACTAAGACAAAGAAAGTTTGATTAAATAAGCAATAAAACAGTTAAAACAGATTTAGACAAAGTAAGAATAATATGAATCTTAGAGAACATGGAGATGCAGTTGCTGTCACAGAGTGGTAGGATGAGGACCCAGATGCAGGAGAGCGAGAGGCAGGAGTTCCAAAAAGGGGTTTATTCCACAAAAGCAAAAGAACAAAAAACGGTGCAGAGCAGGATCAAACCAAGAACCAGGATCATGAATAACAAAACTACGGGACAACATGGAGGGAGCAAACAGTACGGAACCACAAGGAGCAAGGGAAAGACAAGACCAGATATACACAAGGGGGTAACGAGACACAGGTGTGAACAATCAGGGCAGATGGAAAACAGCAGAACAGAAACACAAACTGGGGGAAATGTCAACCACTGACAGTTGCAGTGTAGTCGCAGGGGTGGCAGAAAGTTCAATTAAACAAGTGCGTGGTAACCAGCAAAGTTTTCAGTTCAACTTTAAAAGTGGTTCAAGTGGGGCGCATTTCATATCAACATGAAGTTTATTCCATCTGTGTACCACAAAATGGTTAAAACCATTTTCACCCTTCTACCAGCCGACTGACCTTAAACATCTCAGAGCCATTATTGCTCAATCTTCTATTAGGAAATCAGGACGTATTGTGGCTACATATTAGTGATCAATTTTCTAACTTACAGGCACGCTTAGACATGAGATTTCGAAGAGCTGCCTTGATAACTGCCTTGAGTTACAGCCTTGATAAGGATGCTGAAACTCACGTCTGATGCAATTACAACTCAGATTTTTAGTTTGGGTCATTTCAAGCTTTACAGTAAGTTCCATTCTCTCATTTTTGTTGCCAAATAACATCTTTTCTGTCTCATTTTGACTCTCATTTTGACACTGTGATTGGACCCAGCTTTTCACTTCCTCTGAGCACTGACAGAATGAGTCTAAGGCCATACTCCTCTGGTGAAAGAGCCAAGTAAATCTGGGTGTCATTTGCATATTGTAATTTGACCTAGCAGAAGCATGAAAAGGTTAAGTAACTCCAGGTCATGAAGAAGAGCTCAGATTTAAACAACATAGCCTTTATAGTAGTATAGTAGTAAGTTCCTCCAAAAACCCTGTGTGTTGCCATGACCGCTCACACCTACTCATACGATTAAAGCAAAAATAGCTAACCTCTAGTAATCCAATTAACATTTGCAGTTTATTTTACATACACGACTATGCATGGATGTCCTGGTTACACAATTATACATGTAGATGCAAACATAAATTGTATACCTGATGCTTAATATTCTATATACAGTGGGGCAAAAAAGTATTTAATCAGCCACCAATTGTGCAGGTTCTCCCACTTAAAAAGATGTGAGAGGCCTGTAGTTTTCATCATAGCTACACTTCAACTATGAGAGACAGAATGGGGGGAAACAATCCAGGAAATCACATTGTAAGATTTTTACTTGGTGTGAAGAGATCAACTGTTGGAGAAATTATTGAAAAATGGAGGACATACAAGACACTGAAAATCTCCCTCCATCTGAGGCTCCACGCAAGATCTCACCCTGTGGGGTAAAAATGATCAAGAACGATAAGTAAAGATCCCAGAACCACACGGGGATCTAGTGAATGACCTGCAGAGAGCTGGGACCAAAGTAACAAAGGAACCATCAGTAACACACTACGATCAGGGACTCAGATCCTGCAGGGCCAGACGTTCCTGCTGAAGACAGGACATGTCCAGGCCCGTCTGAAGTTTACTAGAGAGCATTTGGATGATGCAGAAGAGGATTGGGAGAATGTTATATGGTCACATGAAACCAAAATAGAACTTTTTGGTAGAAACACAACTTGTCGTGTTTAGAGGAGAAAGAAAGCTGAGTTGCATCAAAAGAACACCAAACCTACAGTGAAGCACGGGGGTGGAAACATCATGCTTTGGGGATGTTTCTCTGCAAAGGGACCAGGACGACTGATCTGTGTAGGGAAAGAATGAATGGAGCCATGTATTGTGAGATTTAGAGTGAAAACCTACCAAACACATCGCCTGGGCAATGAAGGAATGGTTTCGTAGGAAACATTTCAAGGTACTGGAGTGGCCTAGCCAGTCTCCAGATCTCAACCCCATAGAAAATCTTTGGAGGGAGTTGAAAGTCCGTGTTGCCCAGCGACAGCCCCAAAACATCACTGCTCTAGAGGAGATCATGGAGGAACGGACCAAAATACCAGCAACAGTGTGTGAAGACTTACAGAAAACGTTTGACCTCTGTCATTGCCAACAAAGGGTGTATAACAAAGTATTGAGATGAACTTTTGTTATTGACCAAATTCTTATTTTCCACTATAATTTGCAAATACATTCTTTAAAAATCCCACAATGTGATTTTCTGGTTTGTTTTTTTTTCATTTTGTCTCTCATCGTCGAGATTTACCTCTGATGAAAATCACAGGCCTCTCTTATCTTTTTAAGTGGCAGAACTTGCACTTGCAACTGGTGTCTGACTAAATACTTTTTTTCACCACTGTACTTACAGGATGTTTCTCAGGTGGAGGCAGAATTAAAATCCCGTGCTGCAGAGTACATCAGTATGAAAGCCAACTTGCAAAAACTTGAACTCAAGCTGGAGTGAGTGACATCAGTTGGATGATCAGTACTGCAGATGCACATCCTGATATCAGGTGCACATTTGATCTAACTTTTCTTCTGTCCAGTGGAAATCTGCAAACTCGTAGTCTGAACGGCATTGTGAGGAAAGAAGACTTGGTGGTGTCCGAGTACCTCACCACTGTGCTGGTAGTGGTGAGCAGGTCAGTCAGGTGACATGTTTGCCTCTGAGTGCATTCTTTTGATATTTTGTAAATGCTGACATGTGTGTGCATCACAGAGGGAGGTACCTGCAGTGGGAGAGGAATTACGAATCCTTCTCTGACTTTGTGGTTCCACGTTCGAGCAGGTTCGACCATCTCTATGCTGTCTCAGCCATTCCAGTACATTTCAGTGCAAATGCACCATATTGAGATCCAAGAACTGGTTTTCAGCCTCCTAAAAGCCAGTCTCAATCCCCCCCCCTAGTCCTACTTTTCAGCCCTACCCTCAAATTATGCGCTTTCCCGTGAGGGTAGTGGTGTCCCAATTCCTCTTTGCATCTAGGGGGAGTGTGCATATCGAGGGCTAGTGTGTATGAACCTAGCCCTTCACAGCGAGGGATTTCAGATACTGACTCGCCGACGGAGGGCCAGAAAAATTTCCCAGAATGCTTTACGTCATCTTTTGCAGACTGAATCAAACCAAAAAACATGGTGGACATTTCTAATTTTTAGTGAATAAAATCAATATTTTGAGTTAGTTACTGCATAAAAATGCTTTTTGATTACATTTCTAGCGAGAAATATATATTTTACTTTCATAATATTCACTCAGTGAATGTACATAATCACTCGCTTGCCTGTTGTTTTAAAGATCACGCCAGAATAAAGGCTGATTTATGGTTCCGCGTTACACCAATGCAGAGCTTACGGCGTAGGGTACGCGGCGATGCAACGCGGAACCATAAATCAGCTCCCGAGCCGGCGGCTCTTCTCATCCCCGAAAACATCGGATCAAATTTCTTAACAGGCGTTATTAGGATAAACTGAGCCCAGGTTGGGGATCTTAACGGTTACTTTTATGCCTGAAAAAATATAAAAACTTAATAAAGTGGCATATTAACAGCGCTACAGCTGAAATTAAAACAGCTTTTAGCTCTCGGCTTCCTGATATGGTGTGACGTATGTGCAAACGTAACTACGCAGTCGCTTACGTACCCTAACGTAAACCATGCAGTGACAAAGCAAGTGGTGTCCCAATCCCTAGGGAAGATTACAAGGGCCCTACCTATTTTTAGGGCTAGTGGTAGAAAGTAGGGGGTGTATTGGGATTGGCCCTAGTATCAATAGGTGTTAATTTTTCAGTGGAAAGTGTCAGGACTGTTGCTTAGAGATACTGAAAAGTAGGGAATCAGGAGACGGGAGTAGTGGACAATGTCTTTAATTGAGTTTAATTACTTTTTAATATGTGACTGAGAAAAGGTTCAGGTTGAATCTTCAGTTGTAAGTGAAAAGACCTTCGGTCTCACTTTAGACTAATTTAATTGATGTTGCTGCAGGTTGTTTTGCTCTAATTTTCTCTCACTAGTTTGTCTGACCTTCAGGAAGCTGTGTGAGGACAGAGAAGAGGGCGTCTTCTCAGTGACGCTCTTCAAAAGAGCTGTGAATGAATTCAGAGTCAACGCTCAGGAGAGCAAGTAAGCAAGAAGGAAACAAAGAAACCAGAAACAAATCCAGTATGATCAAAGCCGCGTTATACGTGTCCATTATCCTAATTTAGTCTATAATTCACACAGGTTTGTGGTGCGTGAATACAGCTGTGAGCAGGAGGAGAAGCAGCAGCAGGAAATCATGCAGTTTAGTATTCACAAAAAGGAACAATATGTGAGTCTGATGCTTCATTGTCCCTCTACATGTGAGACTGCGTTGTGGTGTATTTATGCATGAATTGTCTCCTCCTCTGCAGGGAATCTTTGTGCATTGGCTAAAGGTGAATATAAGTCAGGTGTTCATTGCTTGGATTCACTTGAAAGCACTAAGGGTGTTTGTGGAATCGGTCCTCAGGTAAGTAGGTGATGTTCATGCTGGTTCTCTCTCATCATTAATGGAAACTGAGCTGCGACTGATCTTAACGGGACATCTCTGCATGACGGTATCTCCAGGTATGGATTGCCTGTCAATTATCAGGCTGTTCTGCTGCAGATTGACAAGAAGCACTCAAAAAAAGTGAGAGAAGAACTGTCCTCTCTGTTTGTGCATCTGGACCCCACTGGCACTATGACAGATGTAAGAGATGCAACTTTATATTTTATATTCTGAGCTGCTTTATATCACTCACTTTCTGCAGTAAGTCTCCAAACCAAATGTTTTGTTTTCACTCCAATACACAATAATAACTTTAAATACATTTCTGGTTGCAAATTAGTATATAGAAGCAAAAGATACAGCGTACGGTACTTTATAAGAAGTTCATTGGATTTAACTTGGAAACGGTGTCATCTTAGAGTGCTTTTGAGTCAGTCTACATTCAAATTCAAATTGGCTTTATTGGCATGAATGATAATAATCATTGTTGCCGAAAGCATACATACAATAAATCACGAGACAATCAACATACGAAACACCAATACAATTACAACAAATACCCAACACCAACACCTGCATACAATACATTACAATACATACAATACATTCACATAGATACAGAACTATTTTACATTCATATTACATTCTCTGTTAAAGCTGCACTAGAATGGAACTCCATCCCTGCAACTATCAGAGAACTGGACACATACAGTTTATTTAGAGCTCATTTAAAGAAATGGTTGATTAATACTCAGCTCTGTCAGCACTAAAACTTAATTGCACCTTTCTGTACTTGTCTGCACTTTCTGTACCTTCCTGTACTTTATCTGTATTCTTACATCTGTCCAGGGACTGCAGATGAAAAATAGCCTCTTGGCTAACTCTGGCACATTTACAGTAATGTTTTATTGATGTGCATTGTCCCTGTCAAATAAACCAATAAATAAATAAATAAATAAATCTAAGTTAGCAGAGAGATTGTTGTTAAGTTTATCTTTCAACTTGGAAAAAACCCCTTGGCAACATTTAATAACTGATTTCTTTAAATGACCCTGAGAAAGGAACAATTTGTTTCAGCTCACAATTGTTCACCAGTATGTCACTTGTAGACGTATCTGGGTTGACTCACGCTCGGCAGCTGGTACTGAGCCCGAGTGTGACTGACTAAGTTTGGTTCGTTTGGATTCACGAGTCACGAGTGCAGAATGATTCCTGCTCTCTGGCACAGCTGGAAGAGGTATGCTTGGGCATAGCTGCGCATGTATGTGGATGACGATGCGTACGCAGTGTATGCACAGCTGGTAATACACACCTCAGATGACAGGAAGTTGCTGTGCTACATAATCCAGAAGACCTGAGTTTATTTCCAATCTCTCCAAAGACTTTCTGCACTTACTTTATTGTTTTGAACTTCACTTTTACTTCCACCTCCTGTTTGGTTAAGTCTTGATGGCCTTGGTTTAGCCCCTTAAACCTAATTGGTTAAAGTTAAAGTTATGCTGCCATAATATGGTGTATTTCAGGGGTAGGCAATTCCGGTCCTCGAGGGCCGGTGTCCTTCATGTCTTAGATGTTACCCTGCTTCAGCACACCGTGATAAAAGTACCTGTGTCATTAACAGAATTGTGCAGCCTTGGATGACAAGCTGATGACGATGATTAATTAGAATCAGGTGTGTTAAAGCAGAGAAACATCTAAAACATGCAGGACACCGGCCCTCGAGGACCGGAATTGCCTACCCCTGGTGTATTTGTTAGATACACGCACTGAGTCATTTTAATAATTTCAGCAGATTAATGGTACCTGAATTATGGTTCTGCGTCAAACCAACGCAGAGCACACGCCGCCGTCGTGACGCCGTCGTGAACCCTTCGGACTTCTCCGCCACTCCATTTCTCCACGGTGCAATACCCCCCGTGACCGCTAATTCGCGATCTTTTCCTGAATGGTTTATCCAACTTTTTCCGGTCACAGTGAATCAAAGAGATAAGGACAACTATTGTGCAAAAATCCAAAACAAAAAAAATCACACATACACGAAGAAAAGAGCGCTGAAAGTTCACGACTGCTTCAAACCGGAAACCGGAAATGCGTTGCTACCAAGCGAACCAATCACAGCCCTCTCCGTCTGCATGTGGTCTGCGTCGCCTCGAAGCGTAGTTACAATTTTCGGGAGGTGCACGTCAGTGACGGCGTCAGTGACGGCGTCAGTGACGGCGTCAGTGACGGCGTCAGTGACGGCGTCTGGTACGCGTCAACGCGTACCAGACGCCGTAGGCACGGTGTCGTTTTGACGAACCATAACTCAAGATTAATGGCATTTAAATGAGCAAACATCATTATGAGATGATTGCTGGAAGCATCTTTAAAGTTGGCTTGAGGGGAGACGTGTCTCAACGATGCAAATATTGTTGAAAAAGCCATCTACCCTGTACCTGACATTGGTACTAGTGCTTGTTGTGTTTGTGACGCTGTAACTTGTAGTCCTGGACTTCTTTGGGTTTATTACGTTCATGTACCTTAGAGAATGTTGAGTTAACTGTTTCTGAAATTACGGCAAGTAGTATCCAGATATATGTGGGAGGAAACACACTTCTACCAAGCAGACTGAGCAGAGATGTTGTTTGCAGAGAAACAATCACATTTTGGGTCTCGTTAAATCTCTGATCAGCGCCTCATTCACAGCTGAGCTCAGTTGGACCAGGAAGGGAGCGGATCATTGGAGTCTGAAATTCAAACATGTTTGTTCATCCAAAAAAAAACATTGTGACCCACACACTAGAGATAACCCACCTAAGCAGGAGAAAGTGGGTCAACAGTTAACAGCGGGAACAGGAACAATTTGTAATGCACAAACTGCGGGCAGTAGGAAAACAACCAATGTACTCTCAGGATATTTTCTCTATTTAGGCAATGTTCAAGGAGTAGATGTGAATAAATAAATAAATCAAATAATCAGGCTCAATTTTGAGAACATGTGGAAAGAGGTGGAGGAGAGAGTGCAGGCAGGGTGGAGTGGATGAATATATACTGGGTGTGATGGAGATGGAAAGGAATAAAAATGAGCTTATCAGAGGAACAGGCAGTTACCTTGGAGAGAAAGTACAAGTAGCTGAGTTGAGATGGTTTGGACGCATAAAGAGGAGGGGTGGTGAAAACACCGGTAAGGATGCTGCACATGGATCTGCCAGGGAGGAGAGAAAGGGGTGACAAAAGATTGGCTGACGTGACAGAAGAAGATGCAGAAGAACCGGGTATGATGGAAACAAGAGGTCCACTGTGGCCACCCCTAACGGGAAAAGAAGAAGATAGGCTCAAGCACCTGACGCTGACATTTTTGGAATTAAAATCAATAAAAACAGATCAATATACAAAGCTACCTACTTACACTGATGACAGTTTCAAATCTGTAAAATTATATTAGATTAGATTAGACAGTCGAAGCTTAAAAGCAGGCAAGTGAAGGTGGAGCTGAGGCACGGGGAAAAACATAATTAAGACGATAGCAGGAAGATAGGCAGAGTCTGGGAGTCTGGGAGTCTGGGAGGATGGGAGGATGAGAGGATGAGAGGATGGGAGGATGGGAGGATGGGAGGATGGGAGGATGGGAGGATGGGAGAAGGACACTGATGACAAAGTCCACATTCCAGTCCAGAAACTGGGGGAGCTCCGGAGCCACACCCAGTTATGATAGAAGGTGTCTGAATTCTCCAAATGATCAAGAAACTAAGCCATAGTGCTTTTATTATTTCATTTTGCATCAGCAACAAAAAAATCCTGTTTAAAAAGAAAGAAGGAATTTAAAAGGCTTGATTTTAGGAAAAGAGGGTGAATATTATTTATACTATACATGTTTAAATATTTGTTTAAAGACTGGGGACAGGCCAACTGGATGCCATATTTCATGCTGGTGTCTAAATGAGGAGAACCACTGACAACCATCTGCTGTTTGTCGCTCATGAAACCACGTGTGTCTCAAGCAGTACCAGGCTCGCCATTCTCAGACCAAAGAGCACAGAGATGCGTTTGTGCTTCATGCTGCAAACATTTACTACATGCAGATAGTGACGGGATGCATGGTTCATTATTTACAATGCAGAACTGAGTTTGCATGGTTCACTAGCCCCCACCTATTACCAAGATCAGTTTTCATCTTTCAAGGTGTGCACTGTAACACGGTTTTCTGTGTTATCTGCCCAACAGATGTGCTGTGACATCCCAGAACTCTGCCAGCCGGAGTATTCCTCCTACATCTGCTTCCACATCAGCCCCGACCTGCTGGAGATCAGCTAGTGGCCCTCGGTGCGGCGCAGCATGGCTGTAAAGAATCTGTAAAGAACAAGCCCCCTGAATTAGATCATTCTGGCCTTTTTCTTGCTGCAAAAGCTGCATATTTTATCGGTTAGGAGTTGTATACAATTTCCTTTTTTAGTGAATGGATGCAAGTCCTCTGGACAACCATACAAACTGTAGCTGCCTGCACTTTATGTTTGAGAGATGTTTTTCAGGGATTTATTTTGAGATCATGCTGCAGATATTCACAACAATGTACCGCTGCAAGTACTTGAAAACATTCTTCCAACTATGTCCAGGTCTTACTGCCACCAGATAAAGTGGGATTCTTCATGCTCTATTAAACATTACTCAGCAAAGCAGGTCAGCTCACCGTTCAGTGTTATGAAAGAAACAGATATGCTTTCTACTTTACTAATATTTGATCAGAATGTACCAATAAATACCAGTACAACCAAACCAAAACTCCATTACTCGTCTTTCAAATCTAAATCAAACTGCTGTAATCCACATTTTTCATTATAATATCTGGTATTTTTAATCTACGGGCAGCGGCTGCAAATAAATTAGTGGTTTATAGACCGGGTGTCAAGATTAATCAATACATTTCAGATTATTAGTTTTACTTTAGAGATGTAATATAATCAGGTATGCGTGTCTGTAGGTCCAGTAAAATATAGCATAAACATAAACCCGACTACAGACCACTTCTGAAGCTTAATGCTGGTTGACAAAGGTTGTGCTGCAGATCTTAAAGACTCAATGTGACAGTTCTGAAATTCCAGTGTCATAATTATACTATAGTGCAGTCATATGTGCATGTTTGCAGGCCGGAGCTTTGGGAGCTGTGTGCTGGCCTGCGGTCCCCTGCCATTGTTTATGTAATAATTGCTCAGGGGTCATGTTCTAGGTCTCTGGAAAGCCTCTAGAGACAACATCTGTTGTATTAGACTCTGTACAAATAAAATTGTATTGAATTGAATGGGAAACATGTTTTCTCATAGGGCCAGAGTCCCACACATAAAGTGGAAAAGAACCACATATTGGACAATTATTTTAGTTTACCAGCCGATTTTATCACCCATTTTTCACTTTTCAGTTTGACTAAAAATGAGACATTTTAACTAGAAATAATACAAATATTCTTGTTAAGATTTTGAGTTTTTGCAGTGCATTTCCAGAGACGGAGTCGGTAACACCTGCTGACTTAGCAGACTACCACTCCATGACTCCTGGAAGCAGTAATGAGACACTTTTGCTATTTGCCAACCATCTACAAATAGGAGAAGAGGAAGCTAACAAAGGCCATGCCTAATTTTATTTTATTGTTTTTATAAACCTTTATTCATAGGTAAAATCTCATTGAGACCCAGGTTCTCATTTACAAGAGAGACCTGTTTTAGGTAGGCAGCAACAAAACACAAAGTTACAGACTAACTGAACATACAAGAGACAAAAACAAAACAGAAACACAAGATAATTAATAATAATAAAATTAAGTAAAAAAGGAACTAGTTAAATACAGTAAATACAGACCCCACTGACTGTCTCACCAGCCTTCCTACAAGTAATTTGAAGTCCTCTCGCGAATTAAAACTGGATGGCTTCAGCCTCTCTTGGAGCCTGATCCAGGTTCCAGGTGCAGCATAGGAGAACACTTTTTTGCCAAGTTCAGTACAGACTGAGGGGATGGCAAATGAGATGTAATCCAGGGACCGGAGGCCATGATCAGACTGTTTCTGTGTCAATTATGTAGACAAATAGGAAGGGAGTAGTCCAATGATGGATTTATAGACAAAAAGATACCAGTGGGTGGTATCAGTCAGAGAGTACTATGTGCAGTGATGTGTAAGGGGTTTACAACCATTACTCAAAGAGTAATGATATGCAGCATCCAGTAGATGCAGGGAGTGAGCAGAGGCATTCATAAACAACATCGCCATAATCCAGGATTGGCAAGAAAGTGGCTGCAACAATGCGTTTTCTTCCTTTAAAAGAAAAACAGGCTCTAATTTCTAAAGAAAACCCCCAGCTTTAATTTAAGTTTCTTCAGTAACTGATTAATATGGCATCTAAAAGAAACGCTATCGTCCAATCTTATGCCAAGGTATTTCTAAGTGGCAACAGACTCAATATGGGTACCCTGAGCAGACATAATACAGGGTAAAACAGCAGGCACCTCCTTTTTATTTGAAAAGAACATAAACTAAGTTTTACCTGGTTTTAGAAATAGCCTGAGATGAGACAGTTGTGCCTGAATGGTCTTTGAACACGTGGGCGACAGAAGATGCGCAACAATAGACAACAGTATCATCAGTGTAAAGATGTACAGATGCAGATGTACAGATGCATTTCTGTTTTGGCCTACCCCATTCAAATAAATAATGAAAAGAGTTGGTCCTAAGACGGAACCTTGGGGCACACCATTTATAGCGTTTAGGAACCCGGAGCTAAGACCATCGGTCTACACACACTGCTTGTTGCTGGAAAGGTAGTTAGAGTACAGTTGTCGCTGTTTATGTTCATGTTCTGGATCTCTGGAAAGCGTCTAGAGACAACATCTGTTGTATTAGACGCTATATAAATAAAATTGAATTGAATTGAATAGAGAACCAGCCAACAGCATGGTCTGACATTCCAATGGGGGGCCGTTTCTTCTGAATTTTTTCAAGCCTGGTAGAACGATAGCTTGCTGCAATGTCTGTAAAAACGACTGTCATTGAACATTTATTACCTCCAGCTCGCTTAAGATGTATTTCGCTGGCTCCATTGCTATGTCTGAGCTACATACAGAAAGTACCCAAAAGAAAACTGGTGCTGCAGAAAAAGAACCTACATTGCCACCTAGTGGCTGGTGGTGTATGTAGCAAGGCTAGTGCTACGGGGGTCGACCGACAGGACAGAGGACCAGGGTTTAGTGCAGGAACTCTTTATTCTCTTCTTTCACCCAAGACACACGTACTGTCACCTTCAGCAGCTTCCTCCAGCCACCCTCTTGCTGGTGTGCAGCTGCTCTTTAAGAAGGCAGGCAGGGTGGAGAGGCTGGTTGGGCACAGGTGTGCCCAATCAACTGAGTGGCTGCTCCTCCACCCTGCCACAGTGTAATTACAGAGGAAGTTAACCAATAGTGCAGAAGTATACTGTACGTTCTGGTGATGGTGTAGGGACTGTGCGTACCCGTCATGCATCACTGCTATGCAGAAGCATATCGGACTGGTCCAGGGTTACTATCTAGTTCATTGCATCATCGCTGTCGCAAAAGCTAAACATAAAAGAATCCCTGCACGCATATTTATCATTTCTGTATAGCCAATAGTAAGGTTTTATCAAAGGAAACTGATGTTTTCTGTGTTATATGCTGCTCTTTTCACTGCACTGCATTCAGGCTCCACACTGCTGAAATGTGTCACTTACTTCCAGTTTTTCTAAATTCCCATGAGACTGCTGTCAGACTGCACCACGTCCTGGGTAAACTTTTTAATCACATGATCTAGTTTTCACATCATAAACAATAAACCTCAAGTCTTTTCAAATAGCTGTCAACACATATTTCATTTGACGACACAAGTGCCATAAACAGTAAGCGTTTTAGATCATATCCTAGATCACCATAAAACATTGTAATGGACTACATGGTGACTTGGGGGTGGGCTCGGACACAATCAAAGAAGAAAAATGAAGAAGGAAAAACAAACTAAATCAGTACGGAGCTGACATCTAGAGGAGAGCTGCTGAGAGGGAATTTCACCATTTTTATCTGAATCATTGTCAGGGTTATTTACAATAACTAAACACTAGATGCACCGTTTTTTTGATAGTGGATCCTGAACCTGGTAACCTTGAGACGCCTGGTAACCTGCCTACACAGACAGAAGGGAAACACAAGGAGACAGCGAGAAGATAAGGGCAAAGATGTGGAAGGAGGGCCTCATGACAGCATTATTCTTCAGTTTGGTTTAATTAACTGACCATTTTTTATTACATCTGGCGGTCAAAGGAGGACTGCTGAAGTTTAATCCAGTAAAAAGGGTGGAGTTAGAAAATCTTTTAACATATTTGTTTAAAAAACAAAAAACACCAAGAACCGAGCATCAAAATCGAAATAACCATTAAATGCTGTACAGCACTCAGTCACCAGAGAGTGCACTGTGACTGATGTTATATCCAGGTTTATCCAGTTTTATCCTTTTTTCCCAACTGTCTACATATATATTAATGGTTAGTGCCAAAAATTGGCAAGATCTTGCAGCAGATGCTGTTTTTGTAGGCGTGAGCGAGACTGAATGTCACGTGCCCTCCCTCTTTTAATATCTGAAACCCTAATTCTGTGAGGGAGGACTAAAATGACTGGTATGAAACACAAAAGGACAGGAGAGACAGAGAGATGGGATCCAGTTAAGTGGAAGATTTTCTTTGAATATAAGCAAGAATATAAAATCTTGTGAGTAACTGTATGGAGGTAGATTTGTGTCTTAATTATTCAATCAAAAAAAAAGATTGTTTCAATCAAAAAATACATTTTCAATTAAAAAAAACTCACTTCTATCAAAGAAAACATTTAGAATAAACGAAAAACAGTGTTCAAATGCATTTTTTTGGAGTCTCAAATATTTATTTACATTCAAACACTTTTTTTCTTTGATTGAAATCATTTTCTTTGATTGAAGTGATTTTTTTTTAATTGAAAATATATTTTTTGATTGAAGCAATCTTTCTTTTGATTGAATAATTAAGACACAAATCTACCTCCATATAACTGGTGTAGATATATTGCGCTCAATGAAGCAGGAGAGAGGGAGGGAGAGAGAGCGAGAGCGAGAGCGAGAGAGAGAGAGAGAGAGAGAGAGAGAGAGAGAGAGAGAGAGAGAGAGAGAGAGAGAGAGAGAGAGAGAGAGAGAGATTTGAAGTGATGGAGAGGGTTGCAACTCAAGCTGAGCCATTTAGTGCATGAAGCAGCCAGAGGATACTACATGTTTTATGGTCCAAAACAATTCACATTAGTCAGCTTTACTGACAAGTTTGTTTTCAGTCACCCTTTCTTTCTCTCCAATAAAGTTAAGATGTGGACGGTTCCAAAGCCCCAGTACCGGGCCGGAGCGTGCAGCGAGGGCCGGGTGGCGGTGAACGTCGGCGGGGTCCGGCTGGTGCTGCTCGGGGACGTGTTGCGGCGCTACCCGGAGAGCAGGCTGGCCGAGCTGCTGGACTGCTGCTGCGACCGCAGTTCAGACGTCGTCCCCTCGCTCTGCGACGACTTCGACCCCGGCAGCAAAGAGTTCTACTTCGACCGCGACCCCGACGCCTTCAAGTGCATCATCGACGTCTATTACTTTGACGAAATCCACATAAAGCGCGGACTTTGCCCCATCTGCTTCACCAAGGAGATGGAGTTCTGGAAGATAGACCAGGGCGTTCTGGACGAATGCTGCAAAAGTTACCTGAGTGAGAAGGAGGAAGAGCTGACGGAGATTGCTAATAAGGTGAAAGTGATTTTGGAGGACGTGGACGTGGAGCGGAGCCTGACGCGCACGCAGCGGTGCCAGCGGCTGCTGTGGAGGCTGATGGAGAAGCCGGGCTCGTCCCCGGCGGCGCGCGTCGTCGCCATCGCATCCTTCCTCTCCATCCTGGTGTCGGCCGTGGTGATGTGCGTGGGAACCATCCCCGAGCTGCAGGTGGAGGACGCCGAGGGGAAGCTGGTGGAGCACCCGATCCTGGAGGGGATCGAGACCGCCTGCATGCTGTGGTTCACCGCGGAGTTCCTGCTGCGCCTCGCGTCCTCCCCGCACAAGCTGCGCTTTTTGCTCTCCTTCATGAACATTATAGACTTCATGGCCATCGCACCCTTCTACGTGGTGCTTTCCCTCACGCACCTGGGATCTGCGTCCATGATGGAGCTGGGGAATGTGCAGCAGGCGGTGCAGGCGCTGCGCATTTTACGCATCGCGCGTATTTTCAAGTTGGCACGCCACTCTTCGGGGCTGCAGACTCTGACCTGCGCGCTGAAGAGGAGCCTGGCGGAGCTGGGGCTGCTGCTCATGTACATGGGGGTGGGTATCTTTGTCTTCTCCGCGCTGGGCTACACCATGGAGCAGAGCCACCCGGAGACGCTGTTCAGGAGCATCCCGCAGTCTTTCTGGTGGGCCATCATCACCATGACCACGGTGGGGTACGGGGACATCTACCCCAAAACCACCCTGGGGAAGTGCAACGCGGCCCTGAGCTTCCTCTGCGGCGTGATCGCCATCGCCCTGCCCATCCATCCCATCATTAATAACTTTGTGGTGTTCTACAACCAGCAGAAAGGGCTGGAGACCGCAGCCAAGCACGAGGTGGAGCTGATGGAGCTGAAGGCAGACAAGCAGGCGCGCAGGAAAAGTGGGGAATTAGATGAAGGGACAACAATGGAAGCGAGTTAAGAGGATTAAATAAACGGTGAGCTGACAGTTGAATAGTATTGTGAGGAAAATACTCTAAAGGTGACTTTCACACACCTGCTCACACCTTGATGCGGCTGCGCTTAGCGCTTCATACTGTTGTTGCCTTGCCTTTGTTGTTGCTGTCAACATGATATGTGCTGCTTTTGCTGGTGTAAAGTTTAAAATGTGCATGACAAACTATGAAAATGCATGGTGAAAATTTGACTATCGACTCTTACGTTATACATTAAATAGAAACTTATAGACAACTCAGTTTTTGAGCTCTTTTTTTGTATTTCCTGAGCACAAACGCATTTAACAGGTGCGATAGACATGTTTTTTTTATGCTTCAATTATACAGGACTGTCTCAGAAAATTTCAATATTGTGATAAAGTTCTTTATTTTCTGTAATGCAAGTTTAAGATTAAGATTCCCAGAATTTTCAAATTTTTTGAGATAGGATATTTGAGTTTTCTTAAGCCATGATCAGCAATATTAAAATAATAAAAGGCTTGCAATATTTCAGTTGATTTGTAATGAATCCAGAATGTATGACATTTTTGTTTTTGTAATTGCATTACAGAAAATCATAATATTCAAATTTTCTGAGACAGTCCTGTGTAAAGTTTGGCTCAAATGTATGGTTGCATTTGAAGTGGATAAATGGGGAGTGGAGTGGGTACAACCCCAGTTAAAATACATCACACATAAAACAGATTAAAATTATTTTAAATTCTCCTAAAGCCATATTATATTCAGCAGAACATAACAAAGATATCCAATTTTGAAACTTTGAATTCGATGGCAACAACATTTCTCAAGAAAGTTGTGACAGGGTGATATTCGCCACTGCCTCACATTGACAAGGACAACATTTTTGGACCATGTTCACATGTGGCTTTTTATTTGCGCGATAAAGCTTTAACTGTTTGATTTATGGTCCTGTTTTATTTTGAAAACCCCCTTGTGTTTTAGTTTTGACTTCCCTTGTGTCCATCTGCCCTGATTGTTTGCACCTGTATCTCGTTAAGTCGCTTGTGTATATCTTGTATTGTCTTTCCCTTCTGTTCTCGCCGTCATGTTTCTTCTTATGTTTTTCTGGTTTTGATTTGGCATTGGTTTTGGATCCTGCATTGCAGCATAAATACATAAGTCACGTGATGCATTGACCTGCATTTATGGATGGAACAGTGGCACATGCAGCAAATTCTGGAAATGTTCCTGAGTCCATACAGGAACATTTCATCACAGTTATGTCTGTTTTTAATGAGGAGCTGAGGGTCTGAAGGTCACGGGTATCCTGTTGAGTCTCTGCTTTGTCCAGTATGTACAGAGATTTCTCCAGATTTTCAGAAAAAAATGATGATCATATGTACTGCCAGTGATAAAATATTTAAAGTTAACTCAAGGGATGTTGTTTTGCAATTGTTTCTTGTTAAAACAGATTTATTTATTGGTTTATTGTTTGTTTTGCTCATCTTAACTTCTGAGAGACCGCCTCTCTGACATGCTCTGTTTATACCTGAACACCGCAGTTAACAGAACTTACAAGATCTTCCTCCAGGTACAGTATGTCTTCTTAATGCTATTTTTCATTCCCATCCTTGAGTTGTTTATCTCCCAACTTTTATTTTATTTATGCCATCAAATAAAAAATAAAATATTTCTCATGACATATTAAGATAGCTCACTTTCAGTATTGATATGTTCTCTGTGTTCTATTGAAAATGAATAGAATAGAATAAACTTTATTGATCCCCCAGAGGACAAATTCACTTGTGCAGCAGCAAACATACACACGCTCAACAGTTTTTACAAAATATACATGAAAGTATAAAAAGGTATAAAAAGAAGTATATCCTAAAAAAAAACAATATATAGCTAAATAATTAAAAAAAGAGCAATATTAAAAATGAGCAATATACAAAAGAAATGCTAAACCCAAAAAACAAATAATATACACATGTGCAGGTTTTTGCACTTATTGCACTTGTTGCAGGTTATTGCACTTTCAGAAAAACAGGTTATTGCACTTGAATGACTAGAATTGGTTGTTGTGTGTGGGAGTGTGATGGCTGTGGGGATGAAGGACCTGCGGTAGCGTTACTTCCTGCAGCGGGTGGAGCAGTCTTGGGCTGAAGGAGCTGCTCCCATGGTGTCATGTAGGGGGTGAGAGGGTTGATCATGATGGAGTTCAGCTGGACCAGCATCCTCCTCTCACCCGCCTCCTCAGCAGAGTCCAGAGCACGACCAAGGACCGAGCCAGCCCTCTGTAAATATTGATTTATGAGATTTGTAAATCTTTGCAATCTGCTCTTGTTTGTATTAGACACAGCATCCCATATTTTTCGGTTTGTGAACTCTCACATGCGCTCCGTCGAGGATTATCTTGTTTCAGAGTCGAGTCACTGATCCCGCTGGGTTCTCATAATTGCATCTGTCAAGTCAAGGTTTTGCTTAACTTATTTTCTATGAAGCAATATTTCAAAAGTTAGCTTCAAAAACATTTGACAGTTTGATGGAAACACAGCTGATGCGTGCTAACTACTCTCAACGGAAACTCTCCCAGATTTGATGCAATGGAAGCCAAGAAAAATAATGTTGCATCCAATCTGCAAAGGCGAGTACAGATTTCTATTTCCGTCTCCTCAGTTACTCACTGCATCACAGTGACTGAATACTCAAACTCTTGAGATCTGTTGTGAACTGTAACAAGACTGTGAGCATCATCTTCAGTGGTGTTTTTGCTTAGCTGTCTTACATTTTTCTAATTAAGATAACATAAACTGTTTCTTTCTGTTAACCTAACATCCATTCATCCAGTCATCTTCCATAAACACCTGAGACGTGTCCAGGGTGTACCCCTGCTTTTCTCCTGATGAGAGCTGGGATAGGCTAAGATGGAGGCAAAAACCTGAGCAGTTGTCCATCCATCCATCCATTATCTATACCTTTTATCCTTTGCAGGGTCACGGGGGTCTGCTGGAGCCTATCCCAGCTCATTACAGGTGAGCGGCATGGGTTCAACCTGGACAGGTCACCAGTCTATCGCAGGGCCACATAGATAGTGCATGGTTGTCAGTCTAACTGATTTATATAAAGAAATCATTCATTTTCTTGTTTTTTAAAAAAAAGTTACACTAGAAAACAGCATAAAATGTCAAACAAAACAGTACAAAACAACAAAGTCAATGTTTTTGCACAGATTTTGATAAGGTGTGTGTGTGTGTATGAGTGCGCTCAAGTGTGTCGTGTGTGTGGGTATGATGGTGTTCTACAATGATGTTTTTTTAAGGAGAGGAATAAAGCGAAAAATAAATAAGTAAATAAAGCTACATAAATAAATAGGGTTTACAAGGGGGAGTCATTAATGCAGGAAGAAATGAGAGTGAAAGGGATGGGGGGGTGCACCAAGGCAGGACCGGTCTGGACGGCAGAGCCAGTTTTTTTTTTTTTTTGTTTTCTTTTCCCCTTCAATTTGATTTTTAATTTGGTTTGTTTCATATTCTCGAATTTCTTCTTTTCCTTTTATTATAAGAAATAATTCAGTTTCTTTCGTGGCTCAGCTGAGGGAGCTGGTTGCCACAGCAAACTTTGATTGACATATGGTGAGCGTGCTCACCATATGGACCAAGGTTCATATTTCCTGCAATGTGCATGTGTTAATCTCGCTGTTTACAGAGATTTATGAAGAATTCAGGAAGGGTTCCTGCTGGACAGTGTCACCGATAGCGTTGCCATGAGATACAGCACAAGCAAACAAAAAAGCCTCACACAGGATATTTTGACATAGTGCAAAATTTCTCAAGACATTACCTTAATGAGCCAAGCTGATACTGTCCACGAAATGCAAGTCCTCTTTCAAGCAATTGTATTTAGCAGAAACTTTTACCTAAAGAAACGTACAAATCAAGAAAGTGACCTTGTTCACACTGAAAGTCTTAATGCTGAAAGTCTTAATGCTCAATTTGGATATTTTCTTCAGATCCTTTGTTTTTGTTTGGCTGTTCACGTCACCTTGTGGGCTATATCAGATTCCAGTTTGAACGGTTTGCGGTTTTGAACTGCGCAAAAGATCAAGAACAAAGACTTCAGAAGCAGCACTAAAGTTGGGGAGGTTATGGAGAAGTGAGCATTTTCACTTTTATTTCAAGATTTGCATAATGGCAGTCGTAGCATTAATTTCTTCTTTAAATTTAGCTTCAAGGCTCTTCACCTTCCTTTGGCACTGCAGCTACAGTACATTGTCCTGTGTCCTCGTTCTACCATTTCATTTGCTATTTTTTCAAGAACGGACCAGTTACAGTACAATCTTTCTAATTTTGCCTGAATTGAAGTATCTCCCCGTATACTATTGAATTCTAACACCTCACTCTCCCTCAACAGACTTGCTCCATCACTGCCTTCCCCTTTGTAGGCCTAGTCAGGTTTTTAATTGTACTGTCTGTGCCTCAGTGCATAATTGTGACAAATGTCGATGTAGATTGACATAAAACTCAACTCCGCCTTGGTTGTTCACTCTTTTAGAAGTGGTATTAATGTGATTTAAAAAAATCAAATTTGGGCCAGATTTAAGTGTTCACACTACTCCTGTAGAAATCTGACCTGGTCACTTGACCCCTCAAAAAAGTCAGATTTGGGCCACTTTTGCCTGCAGTCTGAACAGTGTCTCATAAGTCAATAGATGGTAGTTTTAAGGAATAAAGAAAGATTGTGTAGCAAAAGGAAGGTGAACCAAAAGGGACAATTAAAATAAGTGAATCAGAATAAAGCAAAGGTTCGAAATGCTGATATTTTTGGACAGAATGTGAGTTCAGAGGAGGTGTCTTCATAAAGATCAAAATGGGATGCTGCTCTTGTAGTCTTCGCTCATATACAGGACTGTCTCAGAAAATTAGAATATTGTGATAAAGTCCTTTATTTTCTGTAATGCAAAAATATCATCCATTCTGGATTCATTACAAATCAACTGAAATATTGCAAGCCTTTTATTGTTTTAATATTGCTGATCATGGTTTACAGCTTAAGAAAACTCAAATATCCTATCTAAAAAAATTTGAATATTCTGGGAATCTTAATCTTAAACTGTAAGCCATGATCAGCAATATTAAAATAATAAAAGGCTTGCAATATTTCAGTTGATTTGTAATGAATCCAGAATGTATGACATTTTTGTTTTTTTAATTGCATTACAGAAAATAAATGTATATATATATTGGGACAATGGGAGCAAGTTAAACTCACTTATTAGTTGTTTGAGCTCACACAACTTGAGCTAACAAAAAGCTTTACCAGATTAAAGGAATAAAAAGCAAGTAAAACATTCAAAGTCGTCCAACATCATGCTATCATGACACATTCAAACAAGCATGACCAAAACATCGGGTTCTTGTTCATGAGTCAACAAAAGATGGAAGAGGTGATTGACAGGCAGATGAGTGGTGCCTCTGCTGTGGTGATGAGACAGTTGAACCAGAAGGTGAGGCTTTCAGTATTCTGGTCGATCATTGGTCCTACCTTCCCCTATAGTCACGAATCGTGGGTTGTGACCAAAAGAATGCAAGCAAAAATTCAAATTCATGGCTGAAATGAGTTCCCTCTAATAGCGCTTTTCCACTAGTACCTACTCAGCCCGATTCGACTCGCCTCGCCTCAGTTTTGTGCTTTCCCACTAGGGATCTACCCTGCCGAGTTGATACTTTTCTGTATCTATTCTGCTGAGGTTCTAAGCGGCTGGGTTGGCCGTATCTGACATCATCACCCTACAGGCCACCGATTGGTCGGGGACATGGAGTCAGACGTCTGAGTCAGGAGGCGGAAATCAGCGAAAGAGCGACTCGCAGCTTCTTGTTCATTTTATTCAACAGGCAATGCCAGTGTAACCCAGGTTTCAAATATGGTCAAATATAGTCAAATATAAAATACTTTGATTAATACAAAGTCATACTGTATTAAATCTGATGGTTAATTCATGGTATATGATATTATTTCTTTAAAAACAGCAATACATGGTTAGTTTATTTATGACAATACAGATACTTAAAAAGGTTAAAATCTTGTGTAGTTGTGTCTAAAAGTCCAAATACATTTCCTAAAAAATGTTAAAAACGTTTTTCTCTTTAACTGCAAAAAAGGAGCGCTTCCCCTTTAAGGTTTTTTTTTTTCTTCCTGCGGGGTTCGTTCGGAGCAGGTGTGCAGCAGAGATTCAGCAGGTCAGAAAGACGTTATAAAAGTTATTATTTTGTGATTTCAACGATTGTTTTTTGTACAACCTGATTTAATAAGAACCAGACTACATTCATACGTTTTTTGAGCTTACTGCAGAGCAGCAGAACTTTGAAATTTTTCTTAATGATCTCTGGAAGTTTTTTTTTGGACAAGATGGATTCCCCGAGATGGATTCCAGCACGTGTGTGTACTGTGCAGTGAAACACACACACGTCGGTCATCAGATGGCGAGCCACAACCAGGATTCAGATCTACATTGGCTGGGACGTTGCATCGGAGCCTACCTGGACGGGTTTAAGCCATTATACCATTGGATGGTTTCTTCACTCATCATTCACCACACGGTTTGAGCCTCTTCACCACTGTGGTAGGATACAACGTTTACTCACCCAGAGTTGGATTATTGCCTTGAACTGACTGCGTTATTTTTCTCTCAATTCAATCGAACATTGATCAAACCGAATTGAGCCACACACATCCTGAACTGAACATTCTTTATTTTTTTATTTTTTTACCTTCACTGAAGCTGAACACAGAACATAAGGGAAACGAGTATATTATAAAGTGTGATACAATTTAATTGTTGACAAGATTTGCACTACTATTTTGACAGCTAATTCATTGTTTTTGTTTTGATATTTTATTTATTAACTTTTTGTAAAGGTTGAATTTAAAGGTCATTTAAGTTTTAAAAGGGGAGTTTAAAGGTACTTACCTGACGTCGTTTAAGTTTTAAGAGGGGAGTTTAAAGGTACTTACCTTACATAATTTAAGTTTTGAAAAGGGAGTTTAAAGGTACTTACCTGACTTTGCTTGAAGTATATATATTTTTTTTTTTTATTTATATTTACCCACTTATATAGGACATATTTGGGATATTTGATACACTTTAAAACTTTGAAGGTTGTTCACCTGTTAAAGGGAATTGCATTTCTTTTTGGTTTTTATATAAGCGTATTTGTTTTGATATCTGGAAAAAAGGGTTAAAGGTTACCTACCTGTCACCTGTGAAAAGAAAAGTTAAAGGTTACATACCTGTCACCTGGGAAAAAAAGGGTTAACTCAAAAGGATAAAATAGTTAAAAAGTTAAATAGGATTTAATAGGTCTTACCTGTTAAAATATGCTATTAAATTAAAAGAATTAAATAGTACTTACCTGTTAAACTTAGCTAGAAGAATAGAACACTGACCGGTCATTAAATAGGAAACAATATCAGTTTAAGGTGAACTGAACATTTAGTTTATTAAACCTAAACTAAACTTAAAAGTCTACTCTAAATAGAATAAGGGTCCAATTAAGGGTTGGATAATTTATCATTTACCACCTACTTCTACCATTCTGTGTATAGTTGTATGCATACCAATTTTCTGCTTTTTCTCCATTCGTTAATAAAACTGCCGGCTTATATTATCTTTAAGCCTTGTCTCTGGTCTGTTATTGGTAACCAGCTCTCTCTCCGAATCTAGAAGCGTCCTGCTAGCCCAGTAGCGACACGAGTGCTACATAAATCTTGGCGAGCCAGCCAGGAGAGCTAATAGCATTAAAGCTAGCCATAAACTTAGAGACCAGAGACATTAAACAGTTAATGATGGAGGAGGTAATTCAGACATCAGGTGTAAAAATCCCAAACTGCATTCTGGTTAATGCCGGATTTATTAACACAGAATCAGACAAAGAGCTAGCTGATTTTCTAAACAAGCATGGTTTAGTTGAAAGAACAGTCAAAATTGACGATCCCAAGTCAGAATTCCATAGGTACGCTATGGTGGAATACTCAAGTGGCTCAGCTTTACTGTCACTTCCGTCATTGCCCCATAGCTTCCAAAGTGAAACTCAGGCTGACCTCACATTCGAGATCAGGGCTCTATCGGACGTTTATACGCCCACAGTTAGCAAGACAGCCACCCAGACTTATCTCTCAGAGTTAAAACAGATAGCAAGACTAGCTGGTAAGGACTTTGCTGCTATTCTCAGAGAAGAACTGTCTGTCATCGGTGAATCTGTCCACCTCGACGACACAGAACCCCATAGAGAAGGCATTCATTCACCTGATTCCCAAGAGCGACATGCCCCAGAAAGTGCTGAACAGATTAGCTCTTTACCCAGTACAGTTGCAGAGCAACCTGTCCACCCAAATCGGAACTGGTCTTCACCGCCAGCACCCCCCAAAAAGAAAATGCAGGCTGCTCTGGACCTTTCCTTTGTCAACCCACCGGAAGTACAGAAGGTGATAGTTGAGCACATAGTACGAAATGAAGACTCTACAATGCAGGTGCACACCCCCTTGAGACTGAGACCCTTCTCTGGGCGCTGCCCTCAGCCCAACAATGAAGTGGATTACGAAACATGGCGTTCTAATGTGGAGCTTCTTCTGAAAGACACAAAACAGTCAGACCTACATAAGTCACGTAAGCTTCTCGAAAGCCTGTCCTCACCTGCTATTGACTTAGTGAAACACATGCCACCGGAATCTCCCCCAAACATGTATCTAGATATCTTGGACTCTGCTTTCAGCACTGTGGAAGATGGAGACGACCTCTTCGCAAAGTACCTGAATACATAGCAAGAACCTGCTAGTGAGAAACCATCGGCTTATCTTCAGAGGCTGCAGGTGATGCTAAATACCACCTTCAGGAGGGGAGGTGTATGTGCAAGCGACCTTGACCGGCAACTCCTAAGGCAGTTCGTTAGAGGTTGCTGGGACAATGCCTTACTATCTGAACTGCAGTTGGAAAGTCACCAAATGAAAAAGACCCCGCCTACATTTGCTGAACTTCTCCTGTTAATCCGTACAGCAGAAAACAAGAGAATGTCCAAAGCAACACGCATGAAACAGCATTTCAGTGCATCAAAGCCAAAAGTATCATCCCAGTACCAAGGTGCTGGTGTGCAGTGCGAAGACTATACTCCAACACAATGGACACCAGACTCCAGTTCTGAAATCCAAGAACTGAAAAAAAAAATCGCAAATCTGCAATCTCAGCTGACACGAATCACCCAGAAAGGCGGCAGCAGGAAACCAACCAAACCAGCTCCAAAGTCAGCCACCACAGAGTCTCATGTCAACACTCCCACATCTCAGAAACCGCAGTCCAACAAACAGGATGCAAAGAATCACACAAGCAAAAGGCCAAAACCCTGGTATTGCTTCAGATGTGGAGAGGATGGACATACCAAACCCCAATGTGAGAATGAACCAAACCCCATTCTTGTTTCTTCAAAAAGAAAGCAGCTGACAGAGAAGCAGCAGGCATGGGATGTTGAAAACGGTGTCTCACAGTCTGATACTTTAAACTAGAACCAGTTCCTGTTGGGGGGCAAACGGGAGCTGGAACACCGACAAAGTGTCCCAAGAAGCAACGCACCGCCAACATGTGCTCTAATGCTAAACGACATTCAGTAACCATTCCCAAAGGACTGGTTGGAGCTAAGTGCACCGCACAAGCCATCATAAGTGACCAAGATTGCAGCTGCTTGTTTGATACAGGATCTCAAGTAACGACCATCCCCAATTCATTCTATCAGGAAAACTTGTCTCATTTACCCATCAATTCATTGAACAACCTGCTTGAAGTGGAGGGAGCTAATGGTCAAGATGTTCCATACCTTGGCTATGTTGAAGTTTCCATCACATTTCCAGAGAGCGTACTTGGAGTAGACATCGAGGTCCCCACATTAGCTCTGATTGTGCCTGACATATGTTCCACCCTATCATCAGTGCTGATAGGCACCAACGCTTTGGATGTTCTGTATGAACGGTATGCAGAGATCACACCACAGAACTATGAGTCACTGCCATACGGCTACAAAGTCGTCTTGAAAACTCTTGAAGTCAGAAGAGTACAGTCTGGAAATTCTAAAATGGGAGAAGTCAGACTGCACGGCAAAGACCCTGAGACTGTTGCAGCTGGTCAGACCAAGGTCCTTGAAGGATCAGTGAGCTGCAGGATATCGGGAGCAGTGAAGTGGGTGACAGTGGAGTCCCCAAAATCAGTTTCCTTGCCAGGAGGCATGGTGGTCTCGAATGGTCTAACAACTTTACCTCAGAGGTTGTCACGCTGCATACCTGTCATTCTGAAGAACGAGTCAGACCACGATATCACATTACATCCAAAAGCTGTGATTGCAGAGCTACACGCAATCCAAAGTGTCCAGTCCATCAAATCTCTTGGCTCAGATTCCCCAACAAAGTCTGACCATGAGCCGAAACTCAACCTTGACTTTGGAGACTCTCCAGTACCCAGCGAGTGGAAAGAGAGGATCACCGAAAAACTGAATTCAATGCCAGAGGTGTTCGCACTCCATGATCTCGACTTTGGTCGCACGGACAAAATAAAGCACCATATCAACCTGAGTAACGGGACACCATTCAAACACAGGGCCAGGCCCATACACCCGCAAGACATAGAGGCTGTGCGTAACCATATCCAGCAACTCCTCGATGCAGAAGTCATCCGTGAGTCTGAGTCACCTTTCTCCTCACCAATAGTAGTTGTCAGGAAGAAGAGCGGCGATGTCAGACTATGCATTGACTACAGAAAACTGAACCTACAGACGGTGAAGGACTCCTACGCCTTACCCAATCTTGAGGAATCATTCTCAAAGCTGACGGGATCCAGATGGTTCTCGGTGTTGGACCTCAAGTCTGGCTTCTATCAGATTGAAATGGAGGAGGCGGACAAACAAAAAACAGCCTTTGTCTGCCCACTAGGGTTCTTCGAGTTCAACAGGATGCCTCAAGGGATAACAAATGCCCCTAGCACGTTCCAGAGGCTTATGGAGCGCTGTATAGGAGAGCTGAACTTGCTACAAGCCCTAGTATTTTTGGATGATGTGATTGTTTTCTCTTCAACGCTAGAAGAACATGAGGAAAGGTTGATGCGTGTGCTCAACCAACTAAAGGAGTATGGCCTGAAACTCTCACCAGAGAAGTGCAAGTTCTTCCAGAGTTCTGTGAAATATTTAGGCCACATCGTGTCTGAGAAGGGTATTCAAACAGACCCTGAAAAGATCGCAGCACTGAACACCTGGCCAAGACCCAACAATCTCAAAGAATTGAGAACCTTCCTTGGCTTCTGCGGCTATTTTCGCAGATACGTAAAGGACTATTCAAAGATTGTCAAGGCACTCAATGAACTCACAGCTGGTTACCCACCGCTGAGGAAGCGCACTAATGCCAAAGTGACTGCTAAGAAATACTACAACCCAAAAGACCTCTTCAATGACAGATGGACCGCTGCTTGCCAGACTGCATTTGAGACCATAATTGAAAAGCTGACAACTGCTCCTATCCTCGGGTTTGCTGATCCTAAGCTGCCCTACGTTTTACACACAGATGCAAGCACCTCAGGTCTCGGTGCAGCACTCTACCAGGAGCAACAAGGACAGAAGCGAGTCGTTGCCTATGCAAGTCGTGGTCTGTCAAGCTGTGAGTCAAGGTATCCTGCTCACAAATTGGAGTTTCTTGCCCTTAAGTGGGCAGTGACTGAAAAATTCCAGGATTACCTCTACGGATGCCCATTCCAAGTCGTCACTGATAGCAACCCGCTAACATACATTCTTACCTCTGCTAAACTTGACGCTACAAGCTACAGATGGTTGGCCGCTCTGTCAACGTTCGATTTCCAACTAAAATACAGAGCTGGGAAGCAAAATCAGGACGCAGACGGGCTGTCCAGACGTCCACACAGCAGATTACCCGATGATGAAATATCACGGAAAGAATTAGAGAGGATAGAACAATTCACGAAAAGACATCTGTTGGAACCCGAACATGTGAATGGAAACACAGTCAAAGCCATCTGCGAGAAGCACTTAGTCCACCAAGTGGCCGACGGTGATTGTGGGGAGACAAAACCCAACACTGCATTGGTTGTGTCACTTGCACACCACCCAAATGCTCTTCCAAAAAGCTTTGAAGAGGAAGATCAGTTTGGTGGCTTACCAGTCATTCCCCTGTTTACACCAGCTGAATTGAGAGACAAACAGCAAGCTGATACCTGCATTCGAGAGGTCCTCAAACAGTTGGAGACGGGAGAGAAACCGCCACCATCTCTCAGAAAAGAACTCCCTGAACTCTACCTCTTGTTAAGAGAATTGAACAGACTTGAAGTCTTAGATGGCGTCTTGTATCGGAGGCGACAAGAGGGTGCACAAAGTTACTACCAGCTTGTGTTGCCTGAAGAACTGAGAACCTCTGTCTTAAAGAATCTACATGATGACATGGGTCACATGGGTGTGGAAAGAACCCTGGATCTTGTTCGGAAGCGGTTCTATTGGCCCAAAATGGCTGCAGAGGTGGAGACAAAAATCAGAACCTGTAATCGCTGCATACGTCGCAAAGTCTTGCCACAGAAGGCTGCACCCCTCGTGAACATCACTGCCACGAGACCCCTCGAGTTGGTGTGCATGGACTTTCTCAGTCTGGAGCCAGATTCCAGCAACACCAAAGACATCCTGGTCATTACAGACCATTTTACAAAGTATGCAGTAGCCATCCCCACCTCTAACCAAAAGGCCCGGACCGTTGCCAAATGCTTATGGGACCAATTCATCGTCCATTATGGAATCCCAGAGAGGCTACACAGTGATCAGGGTAGAGATTTCGAGTCTCGTACCATAAAGGAACTGTGTGAGCTAGCCGACGTTCAAAAAATTCGAACCACCCCGTATCACCCGAGAGGGAACCCCGTTGAGCGTTTCAACAGGACCCTGTTGAATATGCTTGGTACCCTGGAGAACAAGAAAAAGAGCCACTGGCGAGAGCATGTTAAGCCATTAGTACATGCCTACAATTGTACGAAAAATGAAGTTACTGGATTTACGCCTTACGAACTGATGTTCGGGCGACAACCGAGATTGCCAGTGGACATAGCCTATGGTTTGCCAGCCAATTATCAGCCAGGCTCACACTCACAATATGTCCGCAACCTGAGATCCCAGCTTGAAGCAAGTTACAAGGTGGCAATGGAGAATGCAAAGAAGACAGCAGACCGTAACAAAGCAAGGTTTGACAAATATGTTGTTGAATCCACCTTGGAAGAAGGCGACAGAGTCTTGGTTCGGAATGTTCGACTTCGAGGCAAGAATAAATTGGCAGACAAGTGGGAAACAGACATATATGTTGTAGTGAAACATTCCGGAGATGTTCCAGTATACGTGGTGAGACCTGAAACCAAAGAAGGTCCACTACGAACACTCCACAGAGACCTGTTGCTGCCATGTGGTTTCCTTCCTGCAACTCCAGTTGAAGTCGAACCAACCACAGAAAAGAGACCCAGACGACCAAAAACGCGTCAGAGCCTAAGAGATGACAGCCCAGATGAATCTGAGAGACAAGATTCTGACCTGGAAGATTATGATCTCACCTACCTTTATGGTCACGGAGAACCAGTAGTGGAAACCCCAAGCTTCGATCTTGTCCCTGGAACAGTCAAATCCATCACAAGCAATACTGAGTCACGACCTAAACCAGTGTCCTCTGTTGAGCAACACCCTCCAGAAGTAGCTGAAATGAGTCCTGCCGGAAGCAACTTACCTGAAATGAGTTCTGCTGAGAGCAATCTACCTGGAATCAGTCTTGCTAGAAGCAACTTACCTGAACAGACATTACCTGACGTGAATCCTGAAGATGCTACTTCACCTAATGTGAACACTGATGCTGATCAACTTGAAACAGAAGTGGATAAGGAACAAGAGGATGATGTTCCTGATGTTGCACAAACAGAAGAGGATGATGAGGAACAAGCGGATGCTGTACCTGATGTTGCACAGACAGAAGATACAGACATTAAAGACCACAATGACAAAGATGACTTACAACCCACAAGAATGTCCAGTAGACATAGGGAACCCCCAAAGAAGTTGACTTACCCTGAGCTAGGCAACCCGTTAGTTACTGTAGTCCAGTCCCTGTTCCAGAGCTTAGGCACAGCGATTGCAGACTCTTTAAATGTTCCCTGGAGTCCAGTAGACGCAGAAATAACAATATAGTCTATTAGTAGCATGCACAGGGACGTGCATGAGGAAAGGAGGGGAGCATGTAACCCAGGTTTCAAATATGGTCAAATATAGTCAAATATAAAATACTTTGATTAATACAAAGTCATACTGTATTAAATCTGATGGTTAATTCATGGTATATGATATTATTTCTTTAAAAACAGCAATACATGGTTAGTTTATTTATGACAATACAGATACTTAAAAAGGTTAAAATCTTGTGTAGTTGTGTCTAAAAGTCCAAATACATTTCCTAAAAAATGTTAAAAACGTTTTTCTCTTTAACTGCAAAAAAGGAGCGCTTCCCCTTTAAGGTTTTTTTTTTTCTTCCTGCGGGGTTCGTTCGGAGCAGGTGTGCAGCAGAGATTCAGCAGGTCAGAAAGACGTTATAAAAGTTATTATTTTGTGATTTCAACGATTGTTTTTTGTACAACCTGATTTAATAAGAACCAGACTACATTCATACGTTTTTTGAGCTTACTGCAGAGCAGCAGAACTTTGAAATTTTTCTTAATGATCTCTGGAAGTTTTTTTTTGGACAAGATGGATTCCCCGAGATGGATTCCAGCACGTGTGTGTACTGTGCAGTGAAACACACACACGTCGGTCATCAGATGGCGAGCCACAACCAGGATTCAGATCTACATTGGCTGGGACGTTGCATCGGAGCCTACCTGGACGGGTTTAAGCCATTATACCATTGGATGGTTTCTTCACTCATCATTCACCACACGGTTTGAGCCTCTTCACCACTGTGGTAGGATACAACGTTTACTCACCCAGAGTTGGATTATTGCCTTGAACTGACTGCGTTATTTTTCTCTCAATTCAATCGAACATTGATCAAACCGAATTGAGCCACACACATCCTGAACTGAACATTCTTTATTTTTTTATTTTTTTACCTTCACTGAAGCTGAACACAGAACATAAGGGAAACGAGTATATTATAAAGTGTGATACAATTTAATTGTTGACAAGATTTGCACTACTATTTTGACAGCTAATTCATTGTTTTTGTTTTGATATTTTATTTATTAACTTTTTGTAAAGGTTGAATTTAAAGGTCATTTAAGTTTTAAAAGGGGAGTTTAAAGGTACTTACCTGACGTCGTTTAAGTTTTAAGAGGGGAGTTTAAAGGTACTTACCTTACATAATTTAAGTTTTGAAAAGGGAGTTTAAAGGTACTTACCTGACTTTGCTTGAAGTATATATTTTTTTTTTTTTTATTTATATTTACCCACTTATATAGGACATATTTGGGATATTTGATACACTTTAAAACTTTGAAGGTTGTTCACCTGTTAAAGGGAATTGCATTTCTTTTTGGTTTTTATATAAGCGTATTTGTTTTGATATCTGGAAAAAAGGGTTAAAGGTTACCTACCTGTCACCTGTGAAAAGAAAAGTTAAAGGTTACATACCTGTCACCTGGGAAAAAAAGGGTTAACTCAAAAGGATAAAATAGTTAAAAAGTTAAATAGGATTTAATAGGTCTTACCTGTTAAAATATGCTATTAAATTAAAAGAATTAAATAGTACTTACCTGTTAAACTTAGCTAGAAGAATAGAACACTGACCGGTCATTAAATAGGAAACAATATCAGTTTAAGGTGAACTGAACATTTAGTTTATTAAACCTAAACTAAACTTAAAAGTCTACTCTAAATAGAATAAGGGTCCAATTAAGGGTTGGATAATTTATCATTTACCACCTACTTCTACCATTCTGTGTATAGTTGTATGCATACCAATTTTCTGCTTTTTCTCCATTCGTTAATAAAACTGCCGGCTTATATTATCTTTAAGCCTTGTCTCTGGTCTGTTATTGGTAACCAGCTCTCTCTCCGAATCTAGAAGCGTCCTGCTAGCCCAGTAGCGACACGAGTGCTACACCAGCGCAAAAGTCTGTTTGTTGATCCAACTCTGAGGTGCAGATGTTCATAAACCTGGTGCTGAGGAGAGAATTAAAAAGGGATCTAGACGGGCGATAAGGAACGACCAGATCTACCAGGAGCTCTGTCACTTCATAGCTGCTCACGGCTCCAGCTGACTTTTCAGCAGCGCCGAGACAAACTAACAAGAAAAAAAGCATCTCTGCTTGAAGCTTCTCTCACTTTCATTTTTTAACTTGATATCGAACACAAGCCACAGACCCAGCAGCACATCTATCATCTCCTCCAGGTTCTACATCTTTAGTGTTGTTGTCTTCTTCGTTTTGAAGACACAATCAAATACGTCACAGTAGCTTCACTCCAACCTCCTACTTCTGCTCCAGCTGCTCAATTGTTATGGAAACTTGGCCAAGTTGAGTTGAGTCGAGCTGAGTTGAGTTGAGCCGAGTAGGTACTAGTGGAAAAGCGCCATAGGGTTGCTAGACAATCCCTTAGAAATAGTGGGAGAAGTTTGGGCATCCCCAATGGCCTGCTGCACAGAGAGAGGAGCCGCCTGGGCTGGACCAGGTAACTGGTTAGGATGCCTTTAGACGTCCCCTGAAACATAGCAATGCAACCAGGACGAGGCTTCAGGGGAGACACAGGACAAGGTGGAGAGATGAAATCCCCTGACCAGCCAAAGGAATGGCTCGGTGTCCTCAAAAACTGGAGGATGTGGTTTGCGGAGCGCTGTCTCTGCAATGTAGATCCAGATAAGCAGAAGTTAAATAATGAATTCAGTTTGCCAATTTGTGTAGTGACAGTTATCTTGACAGTTAATCTTGAAGTAATTTACATAGACAAGTGTAAAGTGCTTCAAGGTTACTTAAAATAAACCCAATAGAGTTGAATTAAGGAGAATCTAATTCAGTCTAATTCAGTGTAATTCAGTTTGTCCAATTCATTCATTGAGTCCCTGTGGATCTGGAGGAGCTGGCTGGGGAGAGGGCGGTTTACAGATCTCTGTTCAGACTGTTGCCCCAGCAACCTGGCCATGTAAAAGTGATCAGATGGATGGATGGAGGAAAGATTTTGCAAGCTTTGCCTTTTAAATCATTTTAAACCATCATTTTCTAAATCTGATTATAAAAGACAAGATGAATCGTGTATAAAAATGGATCAATGCTTTTTTCTTTTCTTTTTTTTATGAACATCACTGGGCATCTTGTCTTTTTACATGTACACATCCATCCATCTATCACGGTTTCTCAGTGTTTCTATATACGTTTCTGTGCTTGTGTGTGCGACATGATTCAAGGCAGGGGTCTGTGAAAAAACTGCCATCCCCAGCGAGAAAACACTTCAAAGCAAAGCTACACACACCCACACGCACACTCCAGCCTGAAAAACACCCTATCCTGCTGCTGCTCTGCTCCTCGCTCCTTTGTCCAGCCTCCACCTCCTCATCCCCGTCTCAGACGAGGATCTGCCAGGTTCTCCCGGTGCCAGAGAGAGCAGACACGGCGATATGGAAAGTGTCGGTGCCGTCATCCTTTCAGGGTTCACAGCAAGGCAAACAAATCAGCTAAAGCGGAAAGTTTTTAAGTGTGTTTTGCTCTTTGGAGGTGAAAAATGGAAGCTGTAAGTGTTTGGTGAGGTTTCATGGGACATTCAGGTAATTTAGATGAACTTATCTCCGCTAATTAAAGCACTTGCATCAGTATCTATTCCAGATGACTCAGTCTTACTCCCGCTAGATCAGGGGTCGGCAACCCAAAATGTTGAAAGAGCCATATTGGACCAAAAACACAAAAAACAAATATGTCTGGAGCCGCAAAAAATGAAAAGTCTTAGAATGAAGGCAAATGGCAAAAGGGGAAAAAAAGTCGAAATGTCGAGAAAAAAGTCGAAATGTCAAGAAAAAAGTCAAAATTTTGAGAAAAAAGTTGAAATGTCGAGATTAATGTTGAAGGACAATCTCAAGAAAAAAGTTGAAATGTCGAGAAAAAAGTCGAAATGTCGAGATTAAAAAGGAAAGGAAAAAGGAAGAAAAAAAGGAAAAAAAGAAGAAAAAAGAGAAGAAAAAAACAAGAAAAAAAAGGAAAAAAAGAGAAAAAAAAAGAAAATAAAGAGAAAAAAAAAAGGAAAAAGGAAAAAAAAAAGTCAAACATTTTGGAAAAGCTCCAGGAGCCACTGGCTAAAAAGCTGCATGCGGCTCTAGAGCCGCGGGTTGCTGATCCCTGCACTAGAGGAAACAAACTTAGAAAAAATTAGACATGGCTTACCAGAGGCCACCATGATCTTTAAAAGTCTGAGCTCCTAACTCAAGTTGTACACCTATTGAACCTCATGAACACGAGCAGCCTGCGTCGGATCAACGGAAACCTGCACATAAACAAATCAAAGACACAAAACCCTCCAGTGGGCTTTGGTGCTTTGGTCTCCCACGATCCGGAGGCCCACAGCGGTTTTACGTCGATCTCTAAGAGTGTCGATGGCAAATGTTGTGGGTGAGAATTTATTTTTAATTGGTTCCCACTGATGATAGTGATGTTTAGCTCGAGCGTGTGGGTAGGGACGTTTGGGACATTTTCTACTGCATTCTTCGTCTTTTTTATTTGATATCTCAGAAGTCGACAAATCCATTCTTCTGTCTCAGCTGATGATAAAAATGATCATCTTAAAGGACGACTCTGCAGTTAAAACAACCATATGTCTTTTATTATACAGTTAGGAGAGTTTTCATTGGGGACAAAAACGATGTGAATGCAAGCCATTTTGAGTGAAAACAGAATATACATTTGCATCAAAAAGGCAATCAATGTTGCGCAGGAGGCAGTGGAGCTTTGTTGAAATCATTTCTTTGGAAAGCCCTTGGAAAATGCCCGTACAAGTAAGCTTTTGTGTGTATAGGGTCTTTGTAGGCAAAACAATGTCATTTTGACTTTATATGTGCACAAAAAGTCTGTCCGGGTGCAGATATCTTTTCTCTGAGAGGCAAAGGAGGAGTACAGAAGGAAGGACGAGCAGAAGCTGCAGAGCAACAACATGAGGGAGATCTGGGAGGGCATGAAAACCCCCACAGGCTGAAGGTCTTAATGCTGAAAGTCTTAATGCTTAATTTGGATATTTTCTTCAGATCCTTTGTTTTTGTTTGGCTGTTCACGTCACCTTGTGGGCTATATCAGATTCCAGTTTGAACGGTTTGCGGTTTGATCCGCATGTGCAAAAGAGCAATAACAAAGACGTCAGAAGCAGCACTAAAGTTAGGGAGGTTATGAAGAAGTGAGCATTTTCGCTTTTATTTCAAGATTTGCATAATGGCAGTTGTAGCATTAATTTCTTCTTTAAATTTAGCTTCAAGGCTCTTCACCTTCCTTTGGCGCTGCAGCTACGTTGTCCTGTGTCCTCGTTCCACCATTTAATTTGCTATTTTTTCAAAAACGGACCAGTTACAGTACATCTTTCTAGTTTTGCCTGAATTGAAGTATCTGCCTATATACTAATGAGATCTAACACCTCACTCTCCCTCAACAGACTTGCTCCATCACTGCCTTCCCCTTTGTAGGCCTAGTCAAGTTTTTAATTGTACTGTCTGTGCCTACTCGTCGGTGCATAATTGTGACAAATGTCGATGTAGATTGACATAAAAGTCAATTCCGCCTTGATTGTTCACACTTTGAGAAGTGGTCTTAATGTGATTTAAAAAAATCAAATTTGGGCCAGATTTAAAGGAGCTTGAGGCAGGATTTATGAAAAAAATCGGTATACATTTTAAGTTTTCTAGTGATAATGTCAGATGAAGCGTTCCAAACCCAAAAGAATGATTCCTCTAGTGTATCTCTCCGTTGCCTTGAACAGGCTGTGTGCTGCAAAATGTGCTGCAATTCGGGCCCAAATTTCCCGCGCTGTCCTGCGGATGTGACGTCACATGACGCTGCATGCGCATTCTCCCCGTTCTCCCGTGCCGGCTTCACTGTTGACTGCAGTACCCCCAACGGCCGTAGTGGTGACGGGTGGCGCTAGAGAGTCTCATTTCTTAAAAGGAGCCTCATGCTCCTTTAAGTGTTCACACTACTCCTGTAGAAATCTGACCTGGTCACTTGACCCCTCAATTGACCAGGATTCTGTCGAAACAAGACATGGAGGACAACAACACAGAAGATGGGGACCCTGCAGGGGCAAAGCAGCTGGTTTGACTGCCCTGTCGCTGCAGCCACATGTCTGCCCTCCCAGCACCTCTCTGTTGACGGTGGCTAAGAGGAAGACGCTGGACAAAATACTGTCCACCATGGACAACATGCTCTGCACAGCACCTTCACCCGGCAGAGGAGCGTGTTCAGTGGGAGGCGGCTGTCACAATCCTGCTCCAGGGACACGCCTTCATCCCCCTGGCGATAAGTCTGTACAACACCTCACTGTCACGGCAGGAGGAGCACTCAAGTGACTCCTGGACTCATCCCTCACTTTTTCTCTGTTCTCTTCTCTTCTCATCTGCACATCTGTCGTAAGGGCCAGCCCCCAGTTGGACACTTTTATCTATCTATCTATCTATCTACAACATGTCTCATTTATTTCGACTGCTGTTTCTTCTGAGCAAACAATTCAGTCTCAGGGCAAATAAATGCAGAAGCGACCAAACAAAAGAAAACAGTATTTCTCCTTTTAACCAAGGATGTGCAGTTTTTTATTCTTAAAACAGACCATGTTTATTTATGAATAAACACTTTAATGCTTACAGTAATGTGATGTCCTGCTGGAGTTTTTTTTCTGCATTATGCGATGATTTACGACCTCTAAATGCTGTCAGGCAGTTCTGAAGTGTTTGATGAAAATAATAAATGCAAAACAATAATACATAGCATGAACATTTAGGCTGCAATTTGGGCATTTGCAAAAAAGAATAAAACCCCCACTCACACAGACAGATGGTATAACGCCAACAACAAATCTGTGTGCGCTGAATTCTGAGAACAGATACTAATATTATGCTGGGTCTTGCATGCGTGCGGAGTAATTATATTCACTTTTGGAAGGTTGAGCCATATCTGCTGGATGAGCAAGATATAACCCTATATTATTCTAATTTCGGTGTGTTTGTGTCGATACTGAGTGTTCAGTCCCTGCTTTCTCTTTTGGGCCCATCTTTGATGCTACCCACCAAGGACAATCATCTACAGAGATCCTGCATGCAGCTTAAAGTTTCCTGCACTTCAGCAGCCACAGGTGCAAGTCCCGGTTTCAATTAGATTTTCACTTAAAATAAGTAGAAAAAGATTTTTTTGCTTGTAATGAGAAGATACATTTTGTCCCACTGGCAGATTTTTCTAATTATTTCAAGTGAAAATTTACCTGAAACAGGTGAAAATTGTCAAATAAGTTATTTTTATGGTAATGACTCTTGTTTTAAGTGTAATGAGATTTTTTGACTAAAAATGAGACGTTTTAACTAGAAATAAGACAAATATTCTTGTTAAGATTTTGAGTTTTTGCAGTGTGTCACCTGTTTCATGTGTACTGTATGTAAGTTACTGCTGAAAGAGTATGAGGACCATGTGGCTATGCCTCCATGTTGTGAATATAGTTAAAAAAAATGACTGAAAGTGGAAGCAAAAACAAAAAAAGTAATTGAGAAACTGAAGTACATGAAGTTGGTAAAAAGGTCTTCAGATGATAGAATCTGAATCTTGTTATATCGTGTGTCTCTCCACCAGCACCTCTGATATCCGATCTGATATTATGTTGTTTTTAAATTGTTTTGTTTTAATGTGGATTTTAATGGAAAGCACTTTGGTCACCCTGTGTGTTGTAAAGGGCTTTAGAAATAAAGATTGATTGATTGATTGATATCCAGATGTGTGTTTATGTCTATTACATGTGTTAATCATTCCTTTCATTAAGTTCGTCTTGAAATGCCTGGAGACTGTGGTGCTTTAAGCCAGTGTTGCTCAATGTCCGGTTCACGAGTCTTATGCACTTCACAACATTTTAATCTGTTAATTGTGTGTCGGATCACAGTTTTACAAAAGTGAGGCCATTAGAATTATTAGGGGTTCAAAACGTCCCACCGTCTTTATGCCTTTAGGATGGCAATAGTGCTCCTAAAGGTTATATTGCGGCTCAGATCACCTTCAAATGTAAATCAAATCTGGAATCTGAATCTTTGATTGTGTTCAGACCTTGCGTTAGCCGTGCGCCACTGAATCTCCGAGGTGAATTTTAGTGTAAACTGTGAACAGGATCTAAAAGAGCACAAAGGGCAGTTTGGGGTTCAGTGGAATTCACCCATTCAAAAAACAAACTAAAACAAATCAAACAGCAACAAGAAATCCTTCCTGGACACAAATCAATAGATTAGCAATCCTGAGAGTTGTATCAGCTTCTGTGTAATTATATTGGAACAAAATATGTTGTTTCATCCAGCACAGAATATATATTTTTTAATTTCTGAAACTTGTATCAGCAGGACAATATTAGTTTGTGCCCCACTGACTCATGTGGAGCTCTTTACTGTCAAGGCTGTTTAACGTTATGACATCATGGTCATACATTTACAAAAGGGTCAAAAAGAAAAGAGAGATAGAAGAAGTCACATAACTGGTTAAATACTACTTTTTCTTTCCCATCACATTCCTTTTGTGTTTGCGAATGAAGATTCTGGCTCTGTAGGTGCACGCTGCTGAACTCAAAACAACCCTCAGCCCCAACTATAGGAAATGTCTTTTATTTAATCATTTTAATTTGATCAGTTCAGTTTTAGATCAGAGGAAACGTACAAGTAGGAGTAGATTTAGCCACAGGTTTGGGATTTTCACATTAGCAGGCTGTTTATACAATCAAAATGTGACTCCATATCGGTCAGATGACTTGTCATCAGATGTCGCTTCTCTGCTCTTCATGCAAATTTAAACAGAGTGAGAAATAAAAATGGCAAGAAGGACTAGAAGCCATGCTGCAAAGCTCAGCGTCAGCAGAGCTCCGTGGAGTCGACACACTGAAATGATGAACTTGAAGTCTCCAGTATGAAGAAAAAGCCGGAACACCTTGAACCTCTCGGCTCAGCTTAAAGCCTAAACTTTACTGCCTGTAATATATCCTCAGATGCAAGTCAGCGTGTTCCTCACTTTGAAGTGTTGGCGCTGCGCTCACAGCAGGTTTTTCTTCCACCACCATCGTAGACACGACCGAGGAGCAGGAGGTTTTCTCATAAAAGCACAATATCAAATCAGGGAGAAGTTGGGACAATGTAAAAAACAAAACAAATAAAAAAGCAATTCTTATATTTATTGGCAGTCTGTCAACTTTCTTTTTATTTCTTTATATACACAAACCTTTGCATTTCCAGCCTGCCACACGTTCATAAAAGGTTGGGACAGGAAGTCTTTAATACTCTCCAATGTTGCAGTTCTCTCTCAAAACTCATAAAAGACATTGATGGAATTCACATCAATGGATCAATGGATATAAAGTTTCAATCGTTATTTTGTCATGCTTCCTACAAACATGTCTAAATGTGCAAAAGATTTGCTCTTGAAGGCAGCAAAACTCATTGGCCCAAACAAGACTCTCGCTTTTTTCGATGCATGTTTCCGCTAAGTTGGTTCATCCCTGATGGTTCCGATCCCAGAGACGTTTTCACCATTCTGGACAGGTGAACGACAGGTGGACAGGTTATCTTTTCTGCACAATAAAGGGTCAAGAATGTATCTTCATACTGTGGCGATTTTAAAAGGTTTCCAGGAGTAATCCCTTGTGCATGTGGTTACCAGCTTTGAATGAATTCTGGTTCTCGAAGCATCTGACGGGGTCAAAGCTCACACGTGTCCAGCTTGCATCCTTTCTATTTGCACATCAACATTTCTTCGGATTCTTTGACTCCTTTAATGATTTCATGCAATATTAAAGGAGAAATATGCAAATCTCTTCCAATCTTTCTTAGAGAAACATTGTTTTTAAAATGTCATTGATTTCCATTAACATTTCTTATAAATAGAGATGCTCCAAGCCTTTCATGGTCTTTCATGGATTGTACCAACTCATCATTACAGTTACATACTTAAAAAAAGATGTGTGGACTTCTGACTAGTTTGAGTACGTCATACGACTGTGGGAAAACAGTTTTCCCATCGCCGCGTTACAGTGACAACACACAAACCCGACACAGCAGAACCCAACATTTGCACCAGCCTGTAAACACTGGGTGGATTCCCAACAAATAAGTGGGGAACCTTTTCCTCAAAAACTCTCCCAGTTAACAGTTCAATCACAGTTTTGTACTCAGCACAACACCCTGACTGGATGCCATGTAAAAAAAATAACATAGCATTCTCAGATCCGTCCTTTCTTTAAAAAGCACGTGTAATTTCCCTTACCAGCGGTGGTCTTCTGTTGTCATGGTGCCGCGCAGTCTTTAAATAACAGTCCGACTCTCATTATTCTACCTCAATGAAGCCTTTTGCTTTTCGTCTCGACTCACACTGAATGTACTCTGCAGCTCATTGTACTCGATTTAACAGAGCAACATGCTGTTTTTTTCACATTTTGCTTAGCATGCGTCAAGAGAATCAGTCGGTACATAATCTGAGCAGGCATCAAAATAGAAAAGGATTTGAAATATTGATTTTTGATCAAGTCTTTTTCCACGCTTGACAGTTTCATCAGAAATCTTAATAGCTGATTATATAGTTTAATATAATTTATGAAAGTTAAAAAAAAACTGAATAGATCAGCAGGCTGTAACAAAACAACAGAGAAGATGCTGTTGAGTCACTTTTATTATACACGTGACCCTCTTTTCAAAGTTATGACTCTAAAGCATCTCTTTATTCTTTCTTGGGTGTCATCTGTTGCAAGTCTGAAATGAGAGAAACACAGGAAAACACACAATGGACATACAAGCCTTTGGAATCTGCAAGCGAGAAAACAAACAAACAGAAACGGGAACAGGCAGAGACACAAACAGCAACCATTCCAGGTCTCTAAAACTAAATCAGTACTAGGTTACTGCGATTATCTGTCCCCCTAAACTGTGCAGTGAGTATGTAGGTGAGTGAGCAGGTGTGTATGTCTGTGTAACTGTGTGAGTGCAAAATGAAAACAAGGCTTTACTTGAACTTAAAGAGATGCTTCACTCCAGAACATCTCTTTATTCTTTATATCAAACAGAGTGGACCAAGATGTGATCAAAGCAGGACCAAAGCGATTGAGGACGATTGATCAAACAGGAAAAGAGAAGTTGGGATTGTCCTCTGTTATCTAAAACCCTTCCACTTACAGACATTCACTTGTCTGTTGAACAGGACTCCTGATCCTTAAAGTCGCATTTTCTGTCTAATAATTTATCTTCAAACCATATGTACTTTTCATCTTTGGGGCCTCTGACCCAAACTTGATCATTTTATCTTGTAAGATACAAACAAAGAAACTCTGGCTCCTATCTATGTTCTATATCTAAGAAAATATAGAATAGACTTTTTTTATTCCTTGCAGGAAATTGTTTCGCCACAGCGCTTCAGTACCCAAATTAAAAATATTAAAGATTAAATGTAACAAACCACCTCCCCAACGATATACAAGATAAAATAAAAGAATAAAATAAAATAAAGATATGAAATATAATGTCAAGCTGGTTACATGAACTAAGGAGTTCTACATTTTGACAGCCACTGCCAGGAATGATTCCCTGTGACGCTCTGTGTTGCGGCACATCATGGAGAGGATTTGAGGAGTTGGCCTCCTTCACCTTCAGTCTGCTGCCCCAGAACAACAGCATGGACGTTACTGGCCACCACGGAATCATAAAACATCCGCAGCATTGGATGGCAGATGTTGAAGGACCTCAGCTGGTGCAGAAAATACAGACAGCTCTGGCCCTTCCTGTATGGTGTCAGTATTTGCAGTCCAGTCCAGATTAATATCCAGGTATACCCCTTAGGTATTCCTCCACAAGGTCCACTTTGGCCTCAAAGATAGAGACAGGGTCAATGGAGCCCTGTGTCACGGAGTGGTTGTGTGAGGACCCAGATGCAGGAGAGCGAGAGGCAGGAGTTCAGCAAAAACAGGGTTTATTTAAAAGGCAAGAACCAAAAACGATGCAGAGCAGGATTAACAAAAAACCACTAGAACAAAAACCAAAAACTTGGCAGGACACATGGAGGAAGGAAACAGGACGGAACGACAAGGAGCAAGGGAAAGACAAGATCAGATATACACAAGGGCAGATGGAAGACAGGCGGGGTAGAACAGAAACACAAACTGGGGGAAATGTCAGACACTGACACCCTGGTCGTCCTCAGGTCTTTGCTATGTGAGCTGTAGATGGTTCTGCTCACAACACATGATAAGATTTTCCACCACACCCCTGTACCCAGTATCCTCCCCCTTGCTGATACATCCCACTACTGCTGAGTCATCAGAAAACTTCTGAAGATGGCAGGTCTCTGTGCAGTAGCTGAAGTGTGGATGGTCCCCTGCGGTGCCCCGGTGTATTGTGTGTGAGATGCCTTCTACTGCAAAACAAATCTACCTACGGGTATTAATAAAGTTAACTTGAACTTGAACTTGCCCCAGTGTTTGCTGATACTTTGTCTGACCTACAGCACTGCAGGCGCACATTGTGGGCTGTCAGTCAGGTCATCCACAATCCAGGACACAAGGAGGGGCTCCACTTGCACTGCTGTCAGTTTCTCACCCAGTAGATGTAAAAATATCATTGTGGATTAAGAAAAAAGGGGGTAAGGATGACCCTCTCTCTCCTCATCTGGTCAATGCCTAAAGCAGAAGCATCAATGCATCACAGGACAATTTAAAATCATTTGGCTTCATACATGGCTTCATACCCTTCAGCAGTGGCTGAAGCCTGCAGGAACAGAGCAGCCGAAGGTGCTTGGGAAGGTCCCACATGGCCATAAAGGAAACAAACTCATCCCAGCAACAGCTTGTTCTCCCTGATGCCCTCTGATAGGAGAGACGGGGCTCACAAATCACTCACCAGCAGGCCGCCGGCCGTGAGATTACTGCATAAATATAAATCACACACACACACACACACACACACACACACACACACACACACACACACACACACACACACACACACACACACACACACGCTGCAGCCCAGGCTTTCTGCAATAATTTCAGGTAATGAAAATAAAGTATGACAATCTTTTAATCTATAGGCCATATATCTATACATAACCGCTCATCAATTCAGACACTTGAACTGGGAAACGGCCTTTAGCAGGAGTTTTTAATGTGACGGGTGAATCGGAGAAGGTATTTCTGTCACGAAAGGGGTTGATTAGGACCCACACGCAGGAAACCAGGAGGCAAGAGTTCCAAAAAAGGTGATTTATTATGCCAAAACCAAACTAAAAGCGCTGCACAGCAGGGTTAACAAAAACCACAAGAGTGTACCAGAAACCTGACAGGGTACATGGAGGATCCAACAGTGCGGACCAGCAGGGAGCAAGGGAAAGACAAGACAAGACAAGACAAGACAAGACAAGACAAGACAAGACGTACACAGAAGGGATGACGAGACACCGGTGCAGACAATCAGGGCAGATGGAAAACAGGGAAGTCAAGACAGAACTGAAACACAAACACGGGTTTCAAAATAAAACAGGAACAGAAACCGAACGGTGACAATTTCTGCATCTCTGCTCCCTGCTATGGAGTCACACGTTTGTGTTTTACTGAAATCTAATAAAGTATATAAAGTATAAAGTATATAAAGTAAGTAAACAAGTGAATTGAAACAAGCAAATTTGTTTTATTTTAGTTTTTTATTTTGAGTATATTTAAAACAAAAAAAATACAATGGCAAAAAAAAGAAAGAAAAACATACTGGAAAAGGAGCGGCATGAAGTTTAACTGATATATGTTTCCGCCCCCTTCATCATCATTATTACCTCACAAATCTCCCCAGGCAGATAATTAACATACCGTAATTAACCAAAGTACTCCATCCAGTACAGAACAATAATCAGGGGATAAAATGTCTGCACCGTAACAATAAGACCAGAAAAAAGCCTCTGTCCATATAGTATACACATCAAAGCTGAACATAATCTTTACCCATTTCCAAGGAATTAATAGACTCTCGTCATAACTGGATGGAAGATAAACAAAAAAAAAACAGAAAAACCCCAAACTGTCCCAAATTGATGTCTTCATTTTACCTATCATTAGTCTAATGAGAACAGCGCTCTATAAATTAGCTACTGTATTACTACAACATTAATTTGGTCTTTCAAAGCACAGTAGCAACCAGAAGTTTACATGCAATTTAGAATAAGACACACATGTTTTTTTCTGTTGGAGGTCTGTTAGGATTCTCTTTTTTTAATTTTGGAAAATGGCACAATATTTCAGATTTGGGGAATGATATTCTTTAAGGAATTTCGAATTGCTTTCTTCAAATTAAGAAGTTTGAATAGTATTTGTGAGAACTAACTTGATCGGGTTAACTTGTGCTGGACTCTTGGTGCATTCCTCCAGACAGAACTGGTGGAGCCGGGTCAAGCTTTTTCTTTCTTACGCCTTTTTTCTGTGTCACCTAGAGACTTTCTATACAACTGAAGTCAGGTATTGATGTTGGACACTCCAATACCTTCACTTTGTTGTCTTTCAGCCTGTTCCAACCAAAGTTGCGGGATTAAGTGACACACAGAACAAATGTATATAAAAAAAAATCAAGACTAAATCTAAGAAAACAGAGACAAACATAACCCTCAAAACAATAGCAGAATAATAATAAAACACACAGAAGTTAGAGAGAAAAGAACGCAGGGAAACCACAACACAGTGGTTTTTCGTGCCTTTTTTTGGGTGCGTGCGTGCGTTTTTTAAATTTTTTTTTGACAAAAAAAGTCGAAAATGTCGAGAAAAAAGTGGAAATGTCGAGAAAAAAAGTGGAAATGTCGAGAAAAAAAGTCGAAATTTCAAGAAAAAAGTGGAAATGTCGAGAAAAAAGTCGAAATTTCAAGAAAAAAGTGGAAATGTCGAGAAAAAAAGGGAAAATGTTGAGAACAAAAGGCGAAATGTTGAGAAAAAAAAGGCGAAATGTGAAGAAAAAAAGGCGAAATGTTGAGAAAAAAAGGCGAAATGACGAGAGAAAAAGGCGAAATGTAGATAAAAAAGTCGAAATGTCGAGAAAAAAGTAGAAATTTCAAGAAAAAAGTGGAAATGTCGAGAAAAAAGTGGAAATGTCGAGAAAAAAGTAGAAATTTCAAGAAAAAAGTGGAAATGTCGAGAAAAAAGTGGAAATGTCGAGAAAAAAGTGGAAATGTCGAGAAAAAAGGGGAAAATGTTGAGAAAAAAAGGGAAAATGTTGAGAAAAAAAGGCGAAATGTCGAGATAAAAGTCAAAATTTCAACGAAAAAAATTTGTGCGTGCGTGCGTTTTTTTGTGCGTGCCTTTTCATTTCAAGTCTGCGAGAAGCTTCGAACTCCAAAACATCTTCATACGGAGTTGTTCAAGCTGTTTATGTCAGCTGAGTTTTTTTGGACCTTGAAGAGTAAAGAAAAGTCTCAGACTCCGAATTGACCCAAAACTAAATTTACTGTCAGATTTGAATGAAAATAAACGCACAGATGTTTTTTTTGATTCCTTGTATACATCAGGATCGAATCAGGATTGATCCTTTCTATGAAAATTTGTAACTTGGATTTCCAAGCTAACATATTTTTGTGCACTGATGGGTAGAAAGCACAAACTATCAGAACAGTGTGTGTTTGTGTTTGTTTGCGTGTGTTATAGTTTATGCTCGCTGAAGCTGAATATCAGGACTCGTGTTCCGTGACATCCCGCTCAGCTTTCCCAGACTGTAAAGAGGAACGGTTGAGAAACACGGAGATATGAACGCTTCAGCGTCCGTTCATTAGATTCTCCTGATAACTACATCATTGACACTTTGAATAAATCTGTAATAAATCTGTAAGAGCACCAAGACGGTAACCTTTTAGCCCCTTTTTGTCTGCCTGTGTAAAGCAGAGCGAGCACTCAGCCTTAGCCACTCAATGATTGCTTTGTGTTGTTGGTCGGCTCCCACTCGCTCACAGCTGGTCATCAGCTTTTTAAGGCGGCTCTGCGCTTTCACAGAATCCAAGTACCTACCCTGGAGACTCTTTATGCCTTTCTCTTTGGGTTTTGCAAAGCACTTCTCAGTCAATAATGCATACGCTCTCTAAAAGGCCACGGGTAGGGGGTGGAGAGGTCTCCCAGCCCGGTGTGTTGTGCCAGAGAGCTCTGACCTGTGTGTAAGGTTCTCCACCGGGACACGGTACAAGCCCAGACACCGCTGTTTGTTTTGTGAGCCTCGGGTCGGTGTTGAGAAAGAACTCATTACTTTTGAATAAGTTGCGTTAACTAAACCACGGAACTTAGGGACTTGATCTAGCGCATCAGTTTTCTTTTCCTGAATTCTTACAACACACTCACGGTTGCTGCATTTTCCAACACTGCAAAAATTAATTTGTAACCAGTAAAAAAGCCTTCTTTCAAGAAATGTATAAGACTATTTTAGTATTTTTCTGGTTTCAAGAATTTTAGTCAAGAAAAATGCTTTTTTTTTTCCATTGGCAAAGATCATTTTGCTTAAAAAAAGACAATTTCACTAGATTTGTGAAACATTAGGCTTATTACCAGAGGGGGTGCTTTTGCAGTGAATCTGTCCCCATTCTTTTTAGTTTAACCAAACAGGTTAATGGTTGTTGACATGGGAAGTATGCTTGATTTAAAACTACTACATGATATAAAAGGGCTGTATATACTGTATATCTTCCCATCAGAAATATTATTAGTTTTTTTTCAAGTGGAAAGCTTGATAGGCTGGAGACGGACAAGTGAGGAAACATACACTTTTATTAAACAAAATCAAAACTAAAGTAAAGTTATGTTTATTTATATAGCACTTTTCACATGTTAAAAGTTTGAGACAGCGCAAGTGAAGGTCCTTAATGACATCCACTCTGACATGGATCAGCATACAAATGATAGAAATCCCCGTAAGATCATCACTATAAAATCTCTGGGATTAGCTGTCACATAATGTCACTAGAGACTTTAAGTGAAGCTGTTTCTGTGGAATACTGTGTAAGGAAACCAAACTAAAACCTGTAAAAAAATCTCAAACTTTTCCAAGAAAAGACATGAGTTTCTCTGCTTCAACTTTCTCAAGAATCTTTGACACAAAAGGTGCTGTCACAACAGGAAAATCCCAAATCAGAAAATAAAAACAACACGAGGCTGATTGAAGGTAAAAAAGCTAGACTGGGCTGTCATAGAGGAACGAAAGTAGGAACAAAACAATGAATGGAGTACTGCGCAAAAGTCTTAGGCATGGGCGAAGAAATGCAGCAAGGAAGGAATGCTTTAAAAAAGATATACATCTATTTACAAAAATATGAATCAAATCAACATTTGCAGTTTCAATCCTTTGACTTAAAAGCATAACTTGTTCTTCCACACAGTTTGTAAAGGAACTAGGCAAGATTGCTGCTCCAAACCTCAGAGAACTAACCATACATCTTCAGTGGGTGTAGCCTAAAATCCTTCTGTGCCATCATGTTATGCCAGACAGACTTGTTGTTGATATCAGGGCTGCTGGGGAACAGTTTTATCACTTCTAGGACTACTTGTTCTTTTCTATTCTGCTTCAAATCACATTGGCTGTATGTTTGGGTCATTGTCCTGTTGCAGAATAAATGTGGGGCCAATCAGACCCTCCCTGATGGTGTGGCATGATGGATAAATATCTGCGCAACACTGAAGACACCATTACTTCTGAACAAATCCCCAATTTAATTTGGAGAAATACCCCAAACTTAAAAGGAACCATCTTCATGCGTAGCTGTTGTTCTGCAGCCTTTTAGCAAACAAACTACCTTCTGCTACAGCCAAACATTTTAAAATTTGACTGTCTTCCTGTCCATCATTCTTCCATGAAACACACTTCTGGCAGACTTCCCTGGACATGTATATAGATTCCACTGGTTTTTGCTAGTTTTTAGCTGACAGCACTGATGCAAATATTTTAATTTCAGGGGGAAGTTGGCATATAGTAGGCTATCTGTATTCTGGTGCACTGATTCCATGAACAACCTTTGTGTCTATAGTCCTCTGTGTTGCCTGTTTCACAGGCAACTCTTTAAAAGAGCTTGAACAGTACAGTTCAACACCCCCATCTGATTTGAAACATTTGTGTTGCACTGCAAAAACTCAAAGTCTTAACAAGAATATTTGTCTTATTTGTGGTTAAAATGTTAAATTTTTAGTCAAAAAATCTCATTACAGTTAAAACAAGACTCATAACTGGAAAAAACAACAATTTTCACCTGTTTCAAGTAGATTTTCACTTAAAATAAGTAGAAAAATCTGCCAGTGGAACAAGATTCTTTTGCTTGTAATTAGAAGATAAATCTTGTCCCACTGGCAGATTTTCCTACTTATTTCAAGTGAAAATTTACTTGAAACAGGTGAAAATTGTCAAATAACAAGTTCTTTTTTCTGGTAATGACTCTTGTTTTAAGTGTAATGACATTTTTTTTACTAAAAATGAGACATTTTAACTAGAAATAAGACAAATATTCCTGGTAAGATTTTGAGTTTTTGCAGTGTGGTGACACCTTGTCGATGCACCGTAACCAGCTGTGTCTTGTTGCTCTGCTCAGTCTTGCCAGTGTCTGACCTTCCATGACATGAAACTCTGTTCCCCAACCTCACCTGTGTAGCAGACTGACTGTTCCTTGACTAGTTTTTAGTTTGTTTTTAGTTTAGTTCTTTTACTTTTACTTTTACTTAAATAAACATACAAATATACAGATAAATACATTTTCCTTATAATGTAACATGTCACGTTAAAGGCCCAAAATTGGCAAACTGATGAGACTTTGATTAATTGAACCTATCTATATGACAACTGGCAGCTCATGAGATGCATTTTTGTTACCTCATGAGGATGTTTTTCAGTATTTCAACTGTCTTTGCTGGGACCAGTGGTCCTCCTGGTGAACAATGTCTGGTTCTGATGAGGCAGAAAGTGTTTCTGGGCTCCATTTGAATACCTCCAGTTGCTGATCCTCTCTGGGTTACTGCAGTATCATGGTATTGCAACATGGCAGAGGAGGGCGACCAAGAGCAAGTTCGTACAGTCCTCTGGAGCTGAATCTCACATCAGCAGTTGTGACGGTCAGCTTTTTTGTTGTTCTTAATACAAATGGTACATGTTATCAGATATCTGGTACACATGCATGCTGTTTCAGAGGGCTGTAGCAATCATATGATTCCCAAGTCTGATGCAAGACACGTGTAGTTTTGAACGTGAACTGTCCAATCAGATCTTTCCCGAGTCACAACTGGACGTGGAAAATGTGGTTTGTAGTGTGAACTAAGTGTAAGATATACGACATAGATGTCTCCACTGTGACATCCTCCACTTGACTCAGAACTACAGTTTTGAGGTGGTTGTACATTTTAACCTTCACTGTTTCAGTCTGTTTTGGTCAAAAATTATCATATTTTAGACAAGTGGGTGGAGCTCACTTGATTGGACCAAAATGATCATCATTGAGGTCTTCTATCTTTTCATTTATGAACCTGAGAACCAGCACATTGATCAGGAGTTAATACATTGGATAAATGGGGAGAAGTTTTATTTTCTTATTTTTTGAGAGCTCATGGTGTTTTTTTGAGTCGGGTTCATCAAAGCCTGATAAGTTTTGGAAGCAGCACCAGGTGACTTTAGTCTTAGTTTCTATATTAGCCTGGATAGCCTACTTATATTTTTCTATATATTTTCTATGCCGCTTCCCTGCATGTGTGTGTTAAGTGTAATGCTGCTAACATGTGAGTTTCCCCATTGAGGGAGTAATAAAGGATTATCTTATCTCTTATCTTATCTCTTAAATTCCAAATCTCAAATGTCCCTTTCTCCTTTTGTTTCCCTGCAAATGATCTTTTCTTTGATTGATAATCCTCACCCTAATAAAGCATCCACAGGCTCATGAGCTGTTATCACTTTGTGCATCTGTTAATCATCCCATTCAAAATGAGTTCTCCCTCAGCCATGGCGAACACATAACTTTTTTCCGGTTGACATGCTGTGTTCATCGCCCATCTGTTGTTGGCAATGCTTTTTTTAAATAAATATGTTAACGGACACAAGGGAAACCTAATCACATGCTTGAGCTGACTTCTTAGTCACATCATTTACTGCAAACTCCTATTTTTAAAATGTCAATGCTGCAGAGCCGCTTGAGCATATGCAATCTTTTGTTTCAGGAGAGCTGTGAATATTTCAGTCCACATTGTGCCTATGGCTAAATGCACAAACCTACATTTCTATCACTCTGAATTCTGGGAGACAAAAGTCCAATTAACTGGGAATGACCTTACTTTTTCTTTTTTCTCCATTATTTAAATGAAAATGATATATAACACGACTTTGTTCCACTATGACTTGCAGAGCTTCTGCAACAAAACAGAGATGGAAAGGGTCCGTGCGCGTCCAGTGCCCCTCTTTTGTCCCTTTGTGTATTGCTTTCTTCTTTCATTAGATGCATAATCTAAATTGTATGTCCCTCCGAGGTTCAATATGATTTTGCACGTTGCATATGAATATTTAACACAACCCCTCGAAAAAACGAAACAAAAAAACCTATATTAATGTTTAAAACAACAGTCATGCAGAAGAGTGTGTGTCTTGTGGTAATTTGTCTCTGAGCAGCAACAGTTGCTCTCCGCTCTGCCACACTTTTCACTGCTGCACAGCAGCAGCCAGTTACTCATTAGCAGTACTCCTGCGTCTACTCGCCTGAACCTGATTAGGGTGTCCGCGCTGCTGCCGCGGGTACAGTATGTATTCAGTGCTGTGTGTCTGATCTCCCTATGATTGGCTCTCATGTACTTGGCCTCACTAGATTTCCCCCTCACTTTTGCAAACTCTGTAAGTCTTCTTCTCTTCTGCTAATAGTTCTGTTTCATTTGGCTTCATAGATAAATTGTCATGGCTTCTAGGCTTGGGATATGTTTTTACATGATCACTCACTCTCCTGTCATTCCAGATCCTGCCACCCTCATAGGCCAGACACTCTACTCATTCCCCTCACCTGTGCTTCCCCGCCCATCTCGACACCTGGGTTCCATGGTCATCAGTTCCCTTTATATACTGGCCCACTTCCACATGCCAGCTGCCAGATTGTCTAGTGTTCATGCCTAGCTTTCCAGCGTTCCTGTCTGTCTGTTTCTGCCTGCCTGCTACTTTGCCTGATTCCCGGTTTTTGGATTTTTGCCTGCCCCCTTTGGATTTGTCTGCCTGATCTGCCTGTCTGCCCGGTTTTTGACTCCTGCCTACGTTCGACCTGATTAAAGCCTTTTGGACTCTGTTACTCTGTTTGGTGTTGTGCTTTTGGGTTCCCTGCCTTTTGAGCTGTGACATAAATAGAGCTGCGTATCATCAGCATAGCAATGAAAATGTATGCCATGATTCTGGATTATACTTCCTGAGGGCTGCATGTATAAACTGAACAAGATTGGCCCTAGCACTGAACCCTTGTCTGCTCTGAAGAAACCTCATGTACATGAAAAAACTGGAATCTGTCAGATAGATATGATTTAAACCAACGTAGAGCTGTCCCTTTAATCCCAACAACATGCTCTAACCTGTGCAGTAAAATGCCATGATCTACAGTGACAAAAGCTGCACTGAGGTCCAGTAGAACCAGTATGGAAACTAACCCCTTATTTGAGGCCATAAAAAGGTAATTCATGCCTCAAGCCAGTGCTGTTTCAGTGCTAGGATGCTGTGAAGCCAAAACTTAAATTCATACCCCACACTGATCAAAATAGGGACAGTATAGCTGCACAATGTGAGTTGGTCTACTCTTCCATAAGAATCGAGAAAACACAGTCCCTCCTCATCAATTAAACGCCAAATGTTTTGGGAATCAGAACTCCAAATCTGTCCAGTTCTTCTTATACAGTCTAATGGCGCTTTTCCACTAGTACCTACTCAACCCGACTCAGCTCGCCTCCACTCGATTTGGTTCTTTCTCACCAGAGGTCTAACGTACCGAGTAGATACTTTTCCTGTAACTACTCTGCCTAGGTTCTAAGTTGGCTGCATCTGAGGTCATCACACTACAGGCCACCGATTGGTCAGGGTTTTGGCCCAAACGCAAAATCGAGTACGTCACAGCAGCTTCGCTCACATCCCGCCTACTTGAGTCGAGTCGAGACGAGGCGTGGCGAATCGAGTCGGGCTGAGTAGGTACTAGTATAAAAGCGCCTTATGAGACGTACTTGATTTTGGAGTCTGAGGAATTGCATTTATGGTATTGAGTCCGTTTAGCAAGACTGATGTAGTACCTTGGTTATTCCAGATATTCATCTGCTCCACCAACTACTACTGCAATTAGGATTAAGGGCCTCGTTCAGGGACCAGGGTGGTTCATCTCGGTTGCTGGAACGTGGATCTACCAGAGCCAAGCCCATCTCTGTAGCCACTAGACTACCACCCCCTACCTGGCAGATAAATGCTACCACATCCAGAACTAGAGTGGACATTGAACCATGACTCCACTTTTTCACTCCCTGCCCTCCAAATAAAGAATTAAACATAAGTTAAAACCAAGACATATTCTGTCTGACAGTTTCCTGAACAGAAACAGAATTGTAAGTACAGCGGAGTAAAGCTGGAAGTCTATTTACTTACTTTGCAACATGCATCTCTAGCAGCTTTAAATGTCCCCTTATTTTTAATTAATTTAACCCTGTAACTTTTACATTTTAAACATTTCTTTATGAAAGCAATGCAATTAAAAGGACATGGACTATGGAAGTGAATTGTATGCTACAAGTGTGGCTTGATCCTTGTTCAGGAATTCAAAATCAACAGTGAATGATGAAATTTTCTTCATTTTGAAGCAACTTTCTTTGTCTTTGAGATGATGAGAAGAGTATCTTGGCGATGGTCTCTGGGTTATTCTGTGATGCAGTGAAGTACAGTATTCCTTGAGCTTGAAGACGAAGTAACCCACTTCTCCTCCACAGTTCGGGGTAATTATCTTTAAATTCTGCTGAAGCTCACATAGTCTCATTCCGTTAATGTAAATCTTAATGTATCATGAAATATTTTTTTTCCTCTTCCACACTTCTCCTTCACACATCTCCTCATATAGCTCTCTATGTATAAAGAAGAAAAATACACATCATGTATTTAAGTAATGTGTGAGTACTTCAACTTTTCATCCATTAAATTAGAAAAAGCCAGAGAATCAAGAGCAAGGAGTTGTCGCCTTTTTCATTAGAAAAATAGGGCAAATAGTTTGGTAAAGTTTGTGAATCCACCACGATCAAAGAGAAATATGTCAGTGTTTAATTTTTTTTTACTGTGTTGTACCTTTTGAGCAAGTATGTAATATGTTATAAAATTATTTTACTATTTAGTGACTAAAGGTAGTCAGTGTTGAGTGAAAATTTCTGTGGAGACGTTTCACACATACATTTCAAAAATCATTTATGCATCCAAAGTAGGATTTACATTTATTAGTCCTTGTGCAGCTTGTGAGGATGCAGACAGGCTCCCTTTAACATGTAGCTGCTGGAAACCCAAAGAAACTGGATGATTTGAGCGTTATATAAGGACTTTTAGAAAGTTAACTTTTATTGCAGTTCAGTATTTTCAGTGGGAAAATATTTGGAACATGAAGAAAAAAACAACCCTGATATTGCTGACCAATATTTCTATAATTGCCTTCTAGGATGTTCTGTCTAAAACAATCTTTTAATCCCTGTCCCTGGTATGATTTTCACTTCTCTCATATAATGGTACATTTCTTTTTATTCATACATTTTTTATATTACAAAAACAACCCTGTACAACACATATCAGCATTAAAGTCCAAACCTTCCGCTGAGGAGATAGGATGCTCCGGAGTTAAGTGGGTCTCTGTCCAAACTGAGTTCAGCAGTGAATGAAGAGGACAAATGTAAATTATTCACACGCTGACTACCTTTTCATTAATCTCAGAGAACTAGAAAGTGCTTTACCTCGCCAGAAGTTAATAATAGCTCCTGTAAAGAAGCAGAAAGATGGAGGAGACTTCAGACTGCTGAGGCTCAAAGTCAAATCAGAGAAAACCTCAAACCTGATCCTGCAGACCAGGACGCTGTGTTTCTACGTCTCTAATATGATGATTGATGTGCAAGACCCGGGGGTTTGTTCTTTTAAGGCAATGACACCATTTCAATAGCTGCAAGTTAAAAATGTGTATCTCTTGTTTATCTAAGTTTTAATGGACAAAATTACATATTATATAATACCTAAAGTTAGTATCGCCTCTTTCAATCTTCTGTTCTTTTGTAAAAAAAATGAAAATGATCTGATTGTGGTAGCTCTTAGTATTAAACAAAGACAAGATCAGAGTAACAACGACATAATTAAATGGATCATATAAAAAGGAGCCACAAGAAAAAAAGGACAAACATTTATAGAATTTAAAAGGAAGTTGGTGTTATCTAAGTATCTCCATTATTCAATGGCTTGTAGATCCACCTTTAGCAGGAGTAATTTACATTCATTTACTTTATGTTTTTATGTGCCATCTGAGTAATCCATTAAACAGCTGTTACCAAGGTCCCGAGAGCAGCAATACAGCTCCAAACCATCACCCCTCCTCTGCCATGCCTGAGGGTGGGTGGGATGTGTTTCTCCTCAGATGTTGTGTTTGGCTTTTCCCAAACATGTAAATGGGCAGGAAGGCCAGACCACTTATCTAACACCTTCAAGGAAATTCAGGATTCAAAATAACTCAAAAATGAATCAAACTAAATGATGTGAAGCAAAGCAGTGTGAACGTAGAAGAGAATCTGCAGTAGGTTTGTAGCAACATGTCCATTAATAGTAGCCCAGAGGTAAACCTGCATCCATCTGAATACATTCTTTTTTTAAGCCTCCCACAAGTCGCAAAAATATAATTCCTCTTAAGTGATGGTACCTAAGGTCCAAACAGAGAAAAGTAGGTCATGTTTGGTACAAAAAGTGTATTTAAAAGCATTGTTTGTACAGGCATGTCCTTCTATTCACCTGTCAATGCTCTGACAAGTGACTTTAATCATGACCTCCTCATTTCGTCATGTAGACGTCTGTATAAATGTAGATTCAGCTCTATGAAGCAGCACCTGCAGATTAGCATCCACTACAGATTAGCAGCACCTGCAGATTAGCAGCACCTGTAGATTAACATCAACTACAGATTAGCAGCACCTGCAGATTAGCAGCACCTGTAGATTAGCAGCACCTGAAGATTAGTAGCACCTGCAGATTAGCAGCACCTGTAGATTAGCAGCACCTGCAGATTAGCAGCACCTGTAGATTAGCAGCACCTGAAGATTAGTAGCACCTGCAGATTAGCAGCACCTGTAGATTAGCAGCACCTGCAGATTAGCAGCACCTGTAGATTAGCAGCACCTGAAGATTAGTAGCACCTGCAGATTAGCAGCACCTGTAGATTAGCAGCACCTGCAGATTAGCAGCACCTGTAGATTAGTAGCACCTGAAGATTAGCAGCACCTGCAGATTAGCAGCACCTGCAGATTAGCAGCACCTGCAGATTAACTTCAATTGAAGATTAGTAGCACCTGCAGATTAAAAGCACCTGCAGATTAGCAGCACCTGAAGATTAGTAGCACCTGCAGATTAGTAGCACCTGCAGATTAGTAGCACCTGCAGATTAGCAGCACCTGCAGATTAAAAGCACCTGCAGATTAAAAGCACATGCAGATTAGCAGCACCTGCCTGAGACAACTCTTTTCAATCCTACGGAAGCAGGAATCATCTCCCCACAGTATTTTTTCTTTTCTTTAGTTTTTGGCTTCATTTTTGTCAATAATGGCACACATCAAACAAACAAATTAAAGAAATGTTGTTTGACTGAGGTTTTATTAATCTGGTATCAAAAAACAATGTGTCGATTATTATTTTCATCATGTTTTAACACAAAAACTCAAATAACTATATAAAGAGCAAACACTAGTGTATCAGCAGTCTTGTCTTCCTCACCTGCACTTTATCTTACATTTTTAATACATATATAATTATCACATGGTGGCACCACATTGTTGCTGTCACATCATTCCTGTTAGTTACCACTGAAAACCAGATGTTTAATATAAGTGCAAAGATACAGCATTTTATTTTAAAAGCATCTCAGGAAAAGCGTTTGACATTTTTACATCAACACATGAGTGAAAAGTGTGCAGAAATACACACAAACAAATAAATAAAGCTGAAGGAATAGGTTACATCAGCTTTAGGAGGAAAACATCTTAAATGTATAATAACCGATATGCAAGGATTAATGACTGCATTCAAATCTGCATCGCCTGGGAAAAGATGTGCTGTGATAATAGAATCAATGGATGTCATCAATATGCTTTTACAGCTCTGCATAATTAGGAAAAGACTTCATCTAAAACCTATTTTATCATTAGATGTTCAAAGTTAAGTTTCCAGCTGTCCTACTCATCTTTGAATCTCTTTATATTCACCGTTCTCTTGTGGCTGACACCCACTCTGCTGCAGAGTTTCTAAACGGATGGAGGATTAACTTTGGAGATTCACTGCAAGTGCAGAAGAGACCCCACGTCCTTCAGCTGAAGCACGAGATCAACACACAACAATGGGCCGTCCCCAAAGACCCCAGCGTGACTAGAAATGTGGCTTTGTAGGATATTGATTATCAGGAGTTATCCCTTTTGAACTGCATCCTAAAGACCTTTCTTCCATTGCAAAACAAAAGAGTTAATCACAATGAAAAATTCAGGTTTCACAGCGTATGAAGGTCAGGATCAATGACAAACTATCAGTGCGTACAATGTGGTGGAAGACAGAGCAGCATTTTGCATCTGTGCAACCTACCAGTTTCAACAGAATTATCCATATTTTCTTCATGTTCACCATTCTGATTAGTTTAGTAGTTAGTTAGGGCCCGAGCACTTGCAGTGCGAAGGCCCTATTGTATCTGTAGGAATTTATTTATTTTTTTCCCCGTTTTTATTTTCCCGACGAAATGAGGGCCTTTTTTCCCCCCTAAACGTGCCCCAAAAGTCACCAAATTTTGCATGCAAGCCAGGCCTGGCGAAAAATTTGATATTTAATGGTTTGCATTCAATTTATGCCATTTCTTCGGCCGTTTCTTCACCCGAACCGTAACGTGCACCCAGGTGTGTTGTACATCAAAATGTGCATCTCGATCCTGCGACAACGCGCATTACTTTTCTCAATCAAAAGCGTTTCCGTGGCGACGATAGACACCAAAAGGCGCGGCCCCTTCATCTGATAGGTCCATATTTGATAGTTCCTACTTTCTGCCAAAACTTTTAAATGGTTTGACAAAAAGACTTGTGGGTGGTGTCATCAGACTCGGTTTTGAGTATTTGACCTTCATTGGCATGAATTAGCCCCGCCCCTTCTTCTGATTGGTCGATATCTGATAGTTCCTCCTTTCTGCCATAACTTTTGAATGGATTGATATAAAGAGTCGTGGGTGGTGTCATCCACTAAATGTCCAGGCCTGAAGAATCTACATGCCTGTCATACAAGCTTCCACTGCAGCCTGAACGTGCACAAGGGTGCGAGGGCCCGTTCATCGCTGCTTGCAGCTTTAATTATCAATGCTGCTGCAATTCCAACATCAGAGGAGCTCTGGAAGGAAATCATTGGATGTGGAAAGTAATACGGTTCTATGGTCTGTTTATTTATGATCCACTGAAAATCCATGTTCATTCACGGTGCAGCTGCACAGGAAAATATCAAACTTTCGGCTTGATTCTCACAGATTTTCTGATACAATCCCATGAAACATTCTGTTGTTCTCTGAAGTTGTGAAAGACGGGAAACTTGTCAGGGGTGTGTCCCGGCTCTCACCTGGTTGCTGCTTGGACGCCAGAGGCAACCTCTGGTTTTCCTTTTTGGAACTTTGCTCTGTATTTAAACTTATCCATGAATTAGTGACAATTAGTGGGCTGCCAACTGCAGTGGCGCCTGGAAACATTGAGGGGTTAGGTGCCATGCTCAAGAGTACCTCAGCCTTGGATATGGACGGCTGAAGTTCCGTCATATCCTACAAAAACAGCTTCTCCAGAGACCACAGGAGACAGCTTAGTCCCTTCAGACATGATGTCCATTCGCTAATATAAGAAATAATACTAAAACATATGACTTCTGCCTCAGAGAGAGATTCACCTGCCCTCAGACAAAACTGTGGGGAAACTGCCCTGGGACCAGATGAGACTAAACCTTGAGTAAAAATCCTAAAACGACTTCTTCCCCGATACCAAATAAATACGACTTTTTCTGCCCCAAGACCAGATAAATATTACTTTTTCTGCCCCGAGACCAAATAAATACAACTTCTTCAGCACCAAAACCAGTGTGATGGAAAATTTAGCCTTGGCGACTTGATTAAACCAAAATGAGTGTGAGGAGAAAATGTTGCCATGTACAGAGAACAGAGTCTGCAGACTGATACTTTGTCCCTAAAAGATTAGCTCTGTTTTTCTGAATGGTAAGGATGAATCATTATTTATGCTTCCTTTGTTTGATTTTCATTCTACACCGAGACCCCTGATGTATGTTCTCACCCTATTGCATTCAATAGCAGATGGATAATCTCTCAAGTCTTATTCTTGGTAACTTAGACTCTCAGTTTCAGTCCAAATATTCACCTAGTTGGATAGAACATATAAAGACGTTTAAGAGGTTTTTCTCACAACAACCAGAAAAATACGAGTTCTGCCCCGAGACCAGATGAGACAGCCGAGTTCCTTCAGACAAATGATGTCCATTCACTGATGTACTAAAGCATAATGACTTCCACCAGAGACCAGAGAGATTCACCTGCCCTCAGACAAAATTGTGGGAAACCATAAAGAAATAGATAAGAAAAAAAAGTAACCATACCGTTTTCAAAATGTATGGAGTAGATACCAAAAACTTCTAATTAAGTACAGTAACCAAGTATTTGTACTTCATTATTTGACACCTCTGGAATCAGAGTAGGCTACAGTGAAGGTTAAGCAATGTACATTAACTAGCTAGTTTAGCTAAACGTGTATGGACACACAAGAATCTCAAACTTACACATACAATGCTCCATTTTGAAGAAAACGTCTCACCTTTTTGTCATTTAGTTGATATTCACCATGAAAGTGCGCAACAACTTCTCTCTTCCCTTGCGATTGGTTGTCAGATTGAACCAATCGCAAACGTTTCTGCCCTCAGGACAACTTTGAGTGAAGAAAATTCCCACCAGTCCGGACTTTTCGTTGAAGCCCTGAAGGTTTTGTGCTGTCAGAGAAGCTTTGAGCATGATGAAAGATAACAAATGGTTGCGCGATGCAACCACTCTTGTCTTCGTCTCATTTTTCTGCTGATCTGGAAGTTTATCAGCTAAAAATATCAGATTATTACACTATACGGGGTGGCTATAGCCTGACGTTGTAATATAATATTCCACTGTGGACTGTGTTGAGGAATTTATCAAAATCAGTTCATAAGTCCGCTCGTGATATAGTGAGTTTTTATTCAGCCGGCGGTGAGCGGATCTACACAGACGAGTGTCTGGTTGATATGCTGACCCAGAATGATTTTGCAACAGGGTTTTTATACAAAAGTTCAAAGCACAGACGGTAAGAATCAACAACCCAAAGGTAAAAGACAAGGAGCAATTAAAAGCTATTTACAGTCAGATGCGATCGTTTAGTTTGGGACTACCCCCTGAGGAGTCAGGAAGTCCATGACATGGTATCCTCCGTGGATCAAGTCCTTGTCTCTGCAGGGGCTGGAAGTCAAAGCCACTTCCACGGTGCCTGTCTCGGCAGGGATGCAAGACGCCGGAACTTGTGTGACAATGGGTCAAGCGGGGGTATGAGGCTGGGGCAACCTGCAAGGCGTCGTTCCCCCGCAGAGGTTTCAGGAAACTGGAACTTGCATGACAATGCGTCTCGACAACTGCAATTGCCAAAATTACGGCGAAGAGAGGATTCCAGCCTGCACATAACCGAATTACTGACACGTGCATTCAGAGGGGATTAAAATGTTCTCGTGACCTCGGTGTTAGCTGAAACAGGGGAGGTAGTTTGCGGTGGAATTTTTACTTTACAAATCCCAGACGTGGCGCATTTGACAGGATTAAAAACAGAGACGTCCTCCGTGACTATTACAATTCACTGCAGTTCCCCAGATAATTTTAATCGCATCCGAGTGGGGCATTCATTGTGAAAACTAGACCCTCTTTGCTCTATAAAAGTGGAAATGGAAGGGCTGGCACAGTGAATTAAAATCAGATCATTAAAACAGGCATCTCTGTAAAGAACAAATTCAGAGCTTACTTTACCCGTTACTTGCTGATTGTTTGGGTCCAGCGTTACGAGAGCTGCTGCTCATTTATGTCAATTACTCTGTGGGCATGAAATGGACGGTGTGTTGAGAATGACAAGTTATTAGTCAGCTAGACAGTTGCGACACTAAAAAACATCAGATTGTTTCTTATTCATCATCCTGAATGATGTCACTTGTCATAATTATGTTCTACTTGTCAGCAGACGACAGTCAAAGACACGAACGCTTTAAAAATGAACAAGAGGATTCCAACAATCTTCCTCTGAACTCTATTCTCTTTATGCCGATGATTATTTAAGACTGAGTGTGTGTGTGTGTGTGTGTGTGTGTGTGTGTGTGTGTGTGTGTGTGTGTGTGTGTGTGTGTGTGTGTGTGTGTGTGTGTGTGTGTGTGTGTGTGTGTGTATGAAGCTTTTTTAAATCCTAAAAAAATTTAGAAAAGATGATTTCAATGAAGGATTTGCTGTGTGATGTGCTTTGAACTTCATAGAAACGGTATATAATAATATATGCAATAATATGATATTATACCTGAGAGTCTTAAAGCACGTCTCATTCCTGAGCTGCTCTTTAAGCTCAGCTGGCTCGGAAAAAGACGTCCACCCGCATTAAAAGGCCAAAAAAACGAACACTGCTTTCGGGGGAGTTATATCTTTGTTGAACCATCACAAATAACAAACATGTTCATCGTTGTTGCTATTCATACCTACTTTATTTTTGCACCATTAGATAATCTTCGGCTGAGCTTCAGAGTGGTGCATGCCAACTAATCTAATCAGTGGGCAAGAGAACCGGAGGATGTTCAACTTCCTCTGCCATGAAGGCAGAAAACGTGGCGGCAGCCACAGACGGTGTAAGGAGAACAGTTTTTATTCCAAATGGCACGTCAAATGCTGATGACTAATGACTGGATCCTCAGTCTCACAGACCTGAACCACCTGCTTACCAAGCAAGGCTCGCTGATGCCAGCACCACTATCGCTTATAGCTGACAAGGTTTTAACTGACAACATGTAGAACACTGGACAAAGATGGGAAAACATGAAGAGAAGTTTCATGTAGGGGTCTTAGCCAGTACTCGAGTTGTAAAAACAAATCAGGGGGGATGGTGGATTTTATCATATGGGGACAGATAATTTGTGCTGATTACAAATAATATAATATATTACAAATAATAGCACTGACCAAAACACCTGCAGAAATACTGCAGGAATGACATAGCAGCAGTTAAATGCAGCCTTCTGTAAGCTTTAAATATCCACTGGGCTTACATCAAATACATCAAAACACAACAGTAAAAAACAGTTTTCTGAACTTATCAATATGACTCTGTCCTTCACAGGATAAGTTAAATGGATCACTGCAAAAACTCAAAATCTTAACAAGAATATTTGTCCTAGTTCTAGTTAAAATCTCATTTTAGTAAAAAAAATCTCATTACACTTAAAACAAGACTCAAAAACAATTTTCACCTGTTTCAACTAGATTTTCACTTAAAATAAGTAGAAAAATCTGCCAGTGGAACAGGATTTTTTTGCTTGTAATAAGAAGATGGCTGGCAGATTTTCCTACTTATTTCAAGTGAAAATGTACTTGAAACAGGTGAAAATAAGTAATTTTTCTGGAGTTATTTTTATGGTGATGACTCTAAATGTTGAAATAGCAGTAAAACCACATTCATTGATGAAATGACATAAGGGATGGAAAGGGGGGATGTCAGTTTTACAGGGGGGATGATTTGGACCGTTTTTATTTCAGAAGGCCATCCCCCTCATCCCCCTCAACTCCAGTACTGGTCTTAGCCATGTGCACGTTTATGTTCAGAGAAAACAAGAGAACAAAAGGTTGTACTGCAGGAACCAAACCTATCATTTAAGGAATCATTTTGACAATCAGCGCTGGCTTTAATTACTTGTGTTTAATTGCTGTGTCATGACAGTATAATTACCACTGCCAGTGCAACCTTTCAAAGAGCCCAGCGGGCCTGCAGATACCCAACACCGCTCATCTGTTCTCCTGTCTCTGCGAGGGATTGAAGAGACTCGACTGCGGGAGAGTTATATCAAAATAAAATTAACAACCAGAACATTCAAAGAGGGAGAAAGGTACATTCAGGCTTTGATTAACACTCACTCATTAGGTTGAAGTACTGCTCACACCATCATGAATCTCTCACACTGCAAAAACTCAAAATCTTAACAAGAATATTTGTCTTATTTCTAGTTAAAATGTCTCTCATTTTAGTCAAAAAAATCTAATTACATTTAAAACACTGGAAAAAACAACAATTTTCACCTGTTTCAAGTAGATTTTCACTTAAAATAAGTAGAAAAATCTGCCAGTGGAACAAGATTTTTTTTGCTTGTAACGAGAAGATAAATCTTGTCTCACTGGCAGATTTTCCTACTTATTTCAAGTGAAAATTTACTTCAAACAGGTGAAAATTGACAAATAACATGTTATTTTTCTGGTTATGACTCTTGTTTTAAGTGTAATGAGATTTTTTTAACTAAAAATGAGACATTTTAACTAGAAATAAGACAAATATTCCTGGTTAGATTTTGAGTTTTTGCAGTGCAAACATGAAATTCAGATGTCATTACATTTCAATCAATCAGATCCACAACTGGAAAGTATGTATTTCGTGACTTTTGTCTGATGGTAGTTGCCATGATGTAAAATCGACTGAATTACCATCATTATCACCGTCAACATACTAATCAAAAACATGCTTTAAAGTGATGTCATGTGTAACTGAGACACTGGTGTGTTCAGTAGAGAGAGCTGATGAATTAATGCAGTGTCTAAAAGCTGCATTTTAAATGCGGGAGCTGACATTCACCAGCACCGACGGTCTCGTCACTCTTCGCTCAGTGGACAATTAAGCAATCAAAAAACAAAGAGATGAGAAGACAGAGAGGAGGAAAAGAAACTGAGTTTATTCACAGTGACTGAGGATCTGAGTATGTGAAACGCGGCTGCTCGGCTGGCTGATTTCATGCTCAGATGCCCAGATGAATATGTCCACTGAGCCGGATGCATTTCAGGTGCTAAAAGGCAGAATGTTGAAACCCAGTGAAAACCTTAATAAGCTGTCATTCGGAGAGAGGGGCTTGGGGAATGTTCGGAGACCGGTTCAGATGAATTTCTGATCAATAAGTCTCTCGTCATGATGGAGACAAAACTTGACAGTCTTGGATTCTTTTTTTATTTTGGAATAGAAACATTTTAAATGAATAAATTAAAGTAACTTGAAAGTATGACAAACTCATGCATCTCAATATAATGTCTTGCGTCTGTCTGTCTGTGTGTGTGTTAGGGGGGGGGCATTATTAAGTTTTATGGTTTATGTAAAGCGCTTTGCGTTGCATTTTTATTTACGGAAGAGTATTAGGGCCAGACAGGAGAAAAATAAAAATAATATTTTGGAGGAGGAAGATTTTTTTTCCATTATGCACTTCGAGAAAAAAGTCGAAATGTTGAGAAAAAAGTCGAAATGTCGAGAAAAAAGTCGAAATGTTGAGAAAAAAGTCGAAATGTCGAGAAAAAAGTCAAAATGTCGAGAATAATGTTGAAGTACAATTTCGAGAAAAAAGTTGAAATGTATTTCAACTTTATTCTCGAAGTCCCGACCTTATTCACGAAATTTCGGCTTTATACACGAAATTTCGACTTTATTCTTAAAATTCTATTTCAACATTAATCTCGACATTTCGACTTTTTTCTCGAAATTGTATTTCAACTTTATTCTCGAAATTACGACTTTATTCACGAAATTTCAACTTTATTCTTGAAATTGTATCTCAACATTAATCTCGACATTTCGACTTTTTTCTAGAAATTGTATTTCAACATTAATCTCGACATTTCGACTTTTTTCTCGAAGTGCACAATAAAAAAAAAATCTTCCCCTCTCAAATATTTTTTCCCCTGCATGGCCCTAATACTCTTCCGTATTTATTTGTATGAAAAGTGTTATACAAATAAAGATTGATTTGATTTCATGAAGTCGAGGCTGAACCGTTCAGAAAAACCTAATTTTATTTGACAAGTTAAAGTTTCAAAAGTCGAAGACCATGGCAGGCTGGAGAAGCCGAATGAGAGACAAAAAATCTCCAGAAAGCCTCACCAGGCGTGCATTTTACCCCCACCCCCACAAGTGCAACCCATGGAGAGTATTGGCATGTACAAGCAGCTCACCGCTGGAGGAAAGAAAGGAAACACAAAGCCAGGTATTGAAATGTGTCAAACACTAATCACAAGTGCAAAGCAGGAAATATATTTAAACCAATGATTCCCACATAAAATTGAATTTATCTTTGCAAATATGGGTCTTAAATGTTACATTTTGACTTCCCCTGTTCCCGTCGTAACAGGGGGGACTGGTATCGGCCCAGTTGTGTGCTGTGCAAAAGGGGGTAGCATGATCTCTATCCTTGAGGGGTGGTTTTCACATGGAGGCTGGGTGTGCAGTGATTGCACGATTGATGTGATACAGACAGGTAAATTAGCAACACACAGTTTCAGAGGTGTCAAGTAACAAAGTACAAATACTTCGTTACCTTACTTAAGTAGAAATTTTGGTTATCTATACTTCACTGGAGTAATTATTTTTCAGACTACTTTTTACTTTTACTCCTTACATTTTCACACAATTATCTGTACTTTTTACTCCTTACATTTTAAAAACAGCCTCGTTACTCTATTTCATTTCGGCCCTTAAATAAAAACTATCCAGTTAAATTGCTCCATCCGGATAGAGTGAATTTGGTTGTGGTTGTTTCAGATGTTCTTGTCCAGTTTTGTTCTGACATCCGTTCCCTCAGATTCCTGCAACTAAACTTGGATGTACATTCCAATAAAGGTTAGGATAAATGATAACATGCCTCTGAAGTTTGACTTTTTGCACCATTACAATACTTATAGGCAACTAGTCATCATATCTTCTGCTCTCTGAAACACATGTTAATGCTCAATAGTACACATTTATGGTTCTTTAATATGTTTGCATTGTACTAAGATACATTCATTTTCAATGGCTTTTGTCCTTAATGGCTTTTTTCCCCCTTATTACTTTTACTTTTATACTTTAAGTAGTTTTGAAACCAGTACTTTTATACTTTTACTCGAGTAAAAAACTTGAGATGATACTTCAACTTCTACAGGAGTATTTTTAAACTCTAGTATCTATACTTCTACCTGAGTAATGAATGTGAATACTTTTGACACCTCTGCACAGTTAGCGTTACACCATTACATCTCTCCTGATTCACGCCTGTGCTTTGTCGGCCCCTGTGAGTTTGTGTGTACTTGTCTTTCCCCCCCTCCCTGCAGGGCCGTCAGTGTATCATTCTGTTTATCACCTGTGTTTGCTACCCTGTCGTATTCTCATGTTGTCTTTGCCCCAACACAGAGTAAATGGATTTTATTTTGTGTGAGCGGTAACTGAGAGGCAGATCCTGTAAAGGAAGCACATACTGAGGACTTTTAATAATTGACTTTTGAGCTGGTTATTTGAATTTGTAAAACTAAGTACATGTCTTACCTCTTGTGTTGTCCATCTTCCAGGCTGCTCGGGTGAAATCCATCCTGATTTGACTCAAAACATGATTCAGTGCTTTGCACCGATGACTCAGAACTGTGACCTGGACGAGCTCCCTGCCACCCCTGCAGTCGCCAGTTAGAATATTGTTCACATCCACTGGTGTCGCAATCAGAAGGTCAGACGCTAACACGCTATCTCACAGCACAAGATTCAGAAACACAACAGCTCTTTCCCCTCGTGTTTGAGACCCTCTGTGTTCAACTTTACAGATTTTGTCTTTCCAGGAAAGGCAGAGTTCAGGCAGACGGGCCTCTGCAGGGGTGGGATGTATGAGATAACCGGTGCAATGACCTCAGGTTCAGTTTGGTAAAGGAGGCTGATTTATTAAAGGCACGAAGGCTAGGAGAAAAAGTATTGCTGGTAGTCATCTCAACAGGGGTGCTGCAACAGCTTTTGAGTAAAAATACGGTGTCTTGATTGGAACACAAGTGGTCGTTTCTCCTGATTGTAGCTCAAAGGTCCTTAATTTATTTTATAATGGTGCCCATTATTTGCATAAGAACAGAAATACTGTTTCTGGATTTATATTCATGGAAAATCTTTATTTTGTGGGACGCTGGCGATGCTGAGATCACCATTTAGATTACAATAGATATTACTTTGTGGTGCCATAAATTGGCTTGATTTTAAAACATTCATGACAGATGACTTACTCTCTTAACTTGGATCTCAGAGCCTTATTTTTCTTCTGCCATTACGTGGATTCATCAAATCGTTTAAGGGTTTTTCTCAACCCTAGTTTAAAATGTGGGGTTTGTTAACCCGTAATTTGTAAAGAAAGAACATAAATTTAAGTTTGGCAGTAAGACAATCAGCCTTTTTTCAGCCATATTATAATAAATAGCCTTTATTTATTGACGTGCACGCTGGCGTCCAAACATAAGTTTATATCTCCATCTAGTGGATAAAACCTGAATTGCTTCTGACAGGCACCTACTTCCATATAGCCATCTACTCCTGCTTTATCCCATTAATCATTTTATAAGATAAATATTTGGTCGGTTTTTTTCTGGCTTTGTTCGATCATCTCAAAAACGTCTATCATCAAAACCTCTTAATTTTGTTCAAAAGTTGTGTATATGTAGGCTATGTGGAAAAATAAATATATTTGCTCAGACATCAATGTAATCAGAGGATCACAGATATCATCATGAAGAAATTCCTTAATGTAAACATATTTTATGTTTGACATCTTTATCTGTAAGAAAAAAGACGACTTAAATATTACCTGACGTGCTTTGGTCAGATGATCGTTTGAAGAGAAATCTATACAAATGGGTTAAAGAAGAAAAACTCGGGTATTATATATAGCACCTCCAGAAGCATTTGTCTGAATGAAAATGCCTTGTTGATGCCAGAAGTCAGGAGAAGGGGTAGACTGGTTCGAGATGATAAAAAGCAACAGCAACTCAAATAACCATTACAACCAAGATATGCAGAATACCGTCTCTGAACACACAACATAGTGATTGTTGAGGAGGATGGGCTACAGTGGCAGGAGACACCAGGTGCCACTCCTGTCAGCTAAGAACAGGAAACTGAGGCTATAATTCACAAAGGCTCACCAAAATTGGACAATAGAGGATTAGAAAATTCTAATAGTGGTTTAATAGTCTCTATTTCAGTTACAGCAATCCGATGGTAGGCTCAGAATTGAGCTTAAACAACATGAAAGCATGGATCCATCCTTGTATCAGCTGTTCAGGTTGCTGAGTATTGTTTCTGGCCATGTCCAAGCCTTTATGGCCACAGTGTACTGACTTCTGACTTCCAGCAGGATAAATACCTTTATTACCTGCAGTAAGTAAAAAAAATCCACCTGGAATTTATTGTGTTGTTATGGCTGTAAAAGTGTCTTAAAATGTGTTAGGATCAATTGCTTTACACCCTTTTTTCAGAACCACTTCAACTTTCATTATCTGGAGTCATTTACATTTCACAAAATGTAATGAGTGCTTAATAACACTTTACATGGAATAAAAACTAAAAAAACGGAAATAGATTTGAAAGGTTTTTAGTATATAAAGCAGTGTTATATCACAGTTACAAGAAATTGGAGATGAAGGAAAGCAAACTGAACATGTTCTGAAACTGTCCATTGAACATTGTAACTCTGGACTTTTTGAAATGGCCATTTCTCCTGCTTTTTCAATATATGTATATATATATGTATATATATATATATATATATATATATATATATATATATATATATATATATATATATATATATATATATATATATATATATATATATATATATATATATATACACACACACACACACACACACACACACATACATACATACATACATATCTACATACATTTATTTATATCTATATACATATCTATTTAGATATACAGGACTGTCTGAGAAAATTAGAATATTGTGATAAAGTTCTAACAGTTAGTCTAGTGTTTAGTTTATAAAGCAGCAAACTGTGTTACAGTTAGTTTTCCTCAGTGAGCGGTTCCTCCATGCTGGATCTGCCGTCCGCGTGACATCACAACAGAACATTCTATTGCACTGTGCAAAAACTCTGAAAACTCCGTACGGAATCATAGTGTATTGAACCTTCAACACGCTACCTGTTGCAAGTCTCTCTGGTGAAAACCACGTCTAACGACTCGGAAAACACTGAGAAAACGCTTCAGAACTTCAAACCTACATTTACTGACACATTTCAAACCGTATATATCTTGAATCCTTCAAGACACAACCTGTTGCAAGACTCTCTGGTGGAAACCACGTCTAACGACTCGGAAATCACCTCAGAAAACGCTTCAGAACTTCAAACCTACATTTACTGACACATTTCAAACCGTATATATCTTGAATCCTTCAAGACACAACCTGTTGCAAGACTCTCTGGTGAAAACCAAGTTTACGACTCGGGAATCACCTCAGAAAACGCTTCAGAACTTCAAACCTACATTTACTGACACATTACCGACCGTGTTGATCGCAGTAATGCCTTTTAACGGACGTCCAAGACCCAGACAGGGATTTGTGAGCTCTCCCAGGGATGGAGCTCCTAACGGAGGTCCAAGACCCAGACAGGGATTTGTGAGCTCTCCCTGGGATGGAGCTCCTAACGGACGTCCAAGACCCAGACAGGGATTTGTGAGCTCTCCCTGGGATGGAGCTTTTAACGGAGGTCCAAGACCCAGACAGGGATTTGTGAGCTCTCCCAGGGATGGAGCTCCTAACGGAGGTCCAAGACCCAGACAGGGATTTGTGAGCTCTCACAGCAATGGAGCTCAGTCCCGGGTCTCAGATGATTTCCGCCAACTCCAAATGGAGATTGAAGACTGCAAAAAAGAAAATGCTGTCCAGACCGACTGCAGCAATGAACTGAAGTGGGAAATAGTAGAGGAAGAGGAAATGGAAGAGGAAATGGAAAGAATGATGTTGATCAACAAGAACTTGGACAGGGAAAGAGAGATCGAGGTTGCAAATGAGAAAATGACCCTGGAAGAGCAAAAAAATCAGACTGAGATGACAGAGATGTTTAAGGTAAAGATGGAGAAAAAGGATTTCTTTCTTGCTCAAGAAAAATACTTTAAGGAATCAGCAGAGAAAGATTCCCTTGTATATGTGAAAAAAATCAAAGACGCTGAAACGCGTTTGGAGGCTGAACGCCAGCTCACACTGGACTGTAAAGGAGAACTCAATCAGTGCAAAGGCATTATTGAGGATCTAGTTCAGTCGTCCAAAACGCTTGAAAAAGACGGTGAGGTTAAGTCCAAGCAGGAAGAGGCCCATAAGTTGGTCCTTGATGAAATAGAAAAATTAAAAAAGCAACTGGAAGAAGAAACAAATTCACATCTTGATCTGATATCTAAACTGGAGGCACAGGAAACATTGAAATCAAATGTACAGTTCAAGATTGCAGAGCTCACAGAGCAACTGAAATTTGCCCTGGAAACTTCTGAGTCTTCTGCAACAGAAAACCTCTCAGAAATGATAAGTGTCTCATCACAAACTGACAATACTTCTTTCAAAAATGTATCAGAACCTTCAGAACCAGAGAGGGTGTCTGAACAAGAAGCTGAGAAATCATCACCAACGGAGCCTGAACACAGCAAAGACAAGATGTTAGAAGTTGTTGTAGAGAATAGCAACAATGAGCTTAACCAAGACGTTGCTGCAAACGTGGGGGTGTCAGGCCCAGAAGAGGTCTCTGAGCTGAAAATGACCACTGAATCGCAATTGGTTTCTGAAGCTTCTGAACAAAAAGCCAAGAAGCGTAGACGCAGAAAAAAGAAAAAGCCAGAGCAATCTGACGATGCAAATCAACCTGAAGATGGTTTACCAACAGCAGACTTGGTGATTGATGTAGAACTCACCGAAGAAAGTAACCAGCCTGAGGTCGGTGATAACTTGGCTGCAAAAGTGGGAGACCCTGAACCAGAAGAGTTGTCCAAACCGGTACCAACCCCTGAAACAGCATTGGTCTCTAAACAGGATGGGGTTGCTGGACAAAAAGCCAAGACGCGTAGGCGCAGAAAGAAGAAGTCAGGAAAATCTGAGGACGTTAATCAGGTCATTGAATACCTACCTCAATCAGAAGATGGTGTACCGACAGCAGACTTGATGATTGATGTAGAACTCACCGAAGAAAGTAACCAGCCTGAGGTCAGTGATAACTTGGCTGCAAAAGTGGGAGACCCTGAACCAGAAGAGTTGTCCAAACCGGTACCAACCCCTGAAACAACATCGGTCTCAGAACAGGATGGGGTTGGTGGACAAAAAGCAAAGAAGCGTAAGCGCAGAAAGAAGAAGTCAGAAAAATCTGAGGACGTTAATCAGGTCATTGAATACCTACCTCAATCAGAAGATGGTGTACCGACAGCAGACTTGATGATTGATGTAGAACTCACCGAAGAAAGTAACCAGCCTGAGGTCAGTGATAACTTGGCTGCAAAAGTGGGAGACCCTGAACCAGAAGAGTTGTCCAAACCGGTACCAACCCCTGAAACAACATCGGTCTCAGAACAGGATGGGGTTGGTGGACAAAAAGCAAAGAAGCGTAAGCGCAGAAAGAAGAAGTCAGAAAAATCTGAGGACGTTAATCAGGTCATTGAATACCTACCTCAATCAGAAGATGGTATACCAACACCAGACTTGATGATTATGCAAGAGTTGGCAATAAAAGTAGGAGTTGCAGAACCAGAGGGCGTCTCTGAGCTGGTGGGGGCCAATGAAAAGGTCACTGAAACAGCATTGGTCTCCGAACACGATGGGGTTTCTGAGCAAGAAGCAAAGAAGCAGAGACCAAGAAGGAATAACGGGTCAGTAATTACTGAGAATTTGAAACAATTTGAAGTAATTGAAGGACTCCCTGAACCGAAGGATGCTGTTATAAAAGAGGACACCAAAATGGTATATAATCCTTCACTGTGGAGACAATTTAAGAAGTTCCTCACCCCGGCATGTCTGCGTCAGTACAAGCACAAGAACACAGTCCAAGATTGAGTGGAAAAAGCAACCGGGTTGTCACCAAGTAAACAGCAAAAACAAGATTGACAAAACAAAATTGAACAGTTCCAAAACCGAAGCCATACAAACTGGCACCCCTCACCAGGTCCAGTCATCACCCATAACCACCATCTCCTTCTCCGGTCAAGACATCCCCCTCTCTACCTCTGTTACCAACCTCGGTGTGAAGCTGGACCCACAACTCACCTTTGTAAACCACATCAAACATCTGTACAAAACTTGCTTTTTCCACATAAGGAGCATATCTAAACCCCTTCCTCACTTTCTCCGATGCAGAAACACTCGTCCACGCCCTAATTTCCTCCAGGCTCGAATACTGTAACAGCCTGCTCATCGGTATCCCCAACAAACACCTCTGGAAACTTCAATTCATTCAGAACTGTGCTGCCCGAACTCTGATGAAAACTCGTATATACAACCATATCACCCCTATTCTTCAGAACCTACACTGGCTTCTCATAACCTCAAGAATCCAATACAAGATTTCCCTCATCACCCGCCTCTGCATCTACAGCAATGTCCCTCAATACCTCAAAGATCTCGTTACCGCTCACCAGTGTCGGGACCTACGCGTTATTTAGTAACGCATTACAGTAATGCTGTTAGTTTTGGCGGTAACTAATACTCTAACACATTACTTTTTTAATTCAGTAACGCAATTACCGTTACCAAACGGTGCGTTACTCCCTTATTTCTGGCTACAGTGAAGCTTTTTTTCCCCGCACGCGGAGACCGGAGGAAACGTAGTGTGTGAGCATTCAAAAACATGAGCGGTCATGGCGAGCCAAGAGAGCAAGGAAAGTTTTGCAACGTGGATATATTATCATTACAGTAATCCCTCGTTTTTCGTGAGGGTTACGTTCCAAAAAGAATCCGTGATAAGTGATTTTTTATTTACAATTATTATAAAAGGCTTCAAATTGCGGAGATCAGCACCGCCTCGCACGTATTTCACTGCTCTTCTGAGCCGCTGCATCCTGACTCTGTAGCGTCTTTTTCTCCTAAAGCCCGCGGTGCAGGTGTGTTTTTTCGAGAGAAGAAAATAGTTATGGGTCATTCTTTTTTCTTCTGGGCAAAAAGATTCTGATAAACCGACATGCCACCATGGATTATATCTGAGACTGTAATGAACGATTCATCAAAGAGTCCCGTTCTTGAGCTGCTTGCTGAAGCTCATTGGCCATTCTCAGCTTGTTTGTTGTTTTTGTTGGTCTAAGTAACAGAGTTACTAACTGAGTTACTTTTTAATGAAGTAACTAGTAACAGTAACTAGTTACTATTTTTCAGTAACTAGCACAACACTGCCCCTCACTCATCCACTCGTAACCTCTGCTCACAAAACACCAACCACCTCCCCCACGACTCCGCTCCATGGGAGGCCGCGCCTTCTGCTCCGCTGCCCCCACATCTGGAACTCCCTCCCTGAACACCCACATCTGGAACTCCCTCCCTGAACACCCACATCTAGAGCTCCCTCCCTGAACACCCACATCTGGAACTCCCTCCCTGAACACCTACGTCCACCCCAGTCTGGGGACACTTTTAAAAAGGGGCCGAAGACTTTTCTGTTCAGGAAGTGATCCACTGGGCGGTGCCTCTCACCCTTCTTCTTTTCCCCTCTCTTCTCCTCTTCCCTTCCTCTCTTCTCCATTTCCATTTTTATTTATTATAAGTATCTCACAGCCATCATTTTTGTCCATCGTTCCTGTAGTTTTTTTGTGCTGGCCCCCTTTTTTCTCTTTTGTGCATATTTGCAGGCAGGAGCTTCAGGAGCTGCGTGCTGGCCTGCGGTCCCCCCTCTGGTCATCCCGCTGCTGCTTCCACCTGCCTGCAGTCCCCCCTCTGGTCATCCTGCTGCTGCTTCCACCTGCCTGTCTGGATGTCTGCTGTGTGTTACTGACATCCCCGACCACCCCAGTCTGGCCTTCGGCAGGAGGGCCCCCCCTTATGAGCCTGGTCCTGCTCAAGGTTTCTTCCCTCATAACCCTGCATTCACACTGAAAGCGTCACGGGTGTCATAAGCAGCCGGCTCCCATTCATTTTCTATGAAAACGCGCGTCGAGAGGCAGCGGGAGCAGCGCGTCAATTTGAAGTTGAAAAATCTGAACTTTATGCAAATGAGCAGCTGCGCTGCCGAGGCAGCGTCCAATCACAGACCGGGATTCCCGAAGCAAGAAGCCTCAATCTAGTTTGTACTTTCATGTAGACACAAACGTACACTCATTCACATGCATACATGAGCAGAGCTGCGCACTAACAAACTTACTTTATCAGTAATTAATATATTTCATCCAGCAAACTTACATTTTTGCTGATTTGACTGCCGTTTTTAATTCAATTCAATTTTCAATAAAATTTTATTTGTATAGTGTCTAATACAACAGATGTTGTCTCTAGACACTTTTACCTGAACTGCTCATGTGAAACACGTAACTAATGGTTGAGGAGCTGTATGGTCCGAACGATTTTATTTGCTATATCGATCCAACGCAGAATAATTAAAAACCGTGCTTATTAATCACCCGGGTCCGGGGATCGGGCCTCCACTGGCCGGGGGGTGCACGGGCGGGCGCGGCGGCGGGGTGGCACCATTCCCAGGTGTCTATGTCTTATGTTGTCAGTATGAATGGGGGGATGTTGGACCGTTTCCCCCTCCGTCTGGGGGCTCCGGCGGCGCCAGGGGTGCCCGTGGAGGTACGGTGGGGCCCTGGCCCGGCTTGGAGGGCCAGCCCCCATCTACTGGATGGCCGGTGGGGGAACGTGGGTGTCTTACCGGGGCCGGCTCTGCTGGTCCTGCCTCCTGGCTTCGGCCTCTTCTCCCCCTCCTTCCCCCCCTACACGATTCATACGCACATAGGCGAAGGGGCGGGGGGTCCGGGTCGTGGGGGGCATTGTCCCGCGTGGCCCGGCACTCCCCGCCTCACGGTTTTAACAGCAATGTAGACACTGCACATTCAACACTTAATAAATACATTTGACAAGGACACGTAGTTCGGGAGGGGGGGGGGGTCGGTGTCAAATCGATACTTGGCCCTCCCCCTCCCTGTTTTTATGGCATTAATCACATGCACTCAACACCAGGGGCGGGAGGGGGGCCCACATCACCCGCGTTCCCTCACCGGCCTGGGATAGGTGGGTCGTGATGCCCGGGCCTGGCGGGGCTCGCCGTGCAGCCTGGGGTGCCTTCTGGCGGTGCTGGACCCCCCCGGGGAGGGGGAAACGGTGCGTGACTGTGTGTCTGTGTCGGTGAGAATGCGGTGTGGAAGGGTCCTGCCATGGAGGATTTGAGCCTCCATTGGCAGGACAACAAAACTTAATAATTTATCAATATTATATTATACAAAGATGGTTATTATTATTATTATTATTATTATTACTATTATTATTATGTATAGTATATCTTATTATTAGTATAGGTATCGGATAGGTGAATGGATGAATGAATGGGATGCCTGGGTCTGGGGCCCTCCGTTGTCGGGCCCACGCGGGTATCGCCCTGTTGGGGGGTTCCCTCTCTCCGGGCCTGTCTCCGGTCCCCCCCGCTGCCTCCGCGGTGGGGCGCCCCTCTGGTCTTGGAGGGCCACTTTCCGCGGGCCCCCTCAATTCAATTGTATTCGTATAGCGTCTAATACAACAGATGTTGTCTCTAGACGCTTTTACCTGAACTGCTCATGTGAAACACGTAACTAATGGTTGAGGAGCTGTATGGTCCAAACGATTTTATTTGCTACATCGATCTAACGCAGAATAATTAAAAACCGTGCTTATTAATCACAAAACACAGTTTAAACATCATGACCAAATCCGCTCCGACCCGGTGTGTCAGTGTTCACCGCAGACAGACTGCAGCTTCACCGGGACCAACGATGGTTGCTGTTGATCCAGGACCAACCTTGTTAAGGAGCATCAAACTCACTCTTATTTATGCGGAAATAACGACAAAATATAAAGAAGGCTTCCCAAAGTGTGATCTATGTTGAAATAGGAAACTGAAGATGTGCAGCTATATATTAATATGTGTAGACTATATACACTTTGTTCCCTCCAGTTCTGCAGTGGAGCTTTAGTCCCGCTCACTGCAGGTGTCGACAGTACATGCAGCTTTCAGTGTGAATCCACCAAGCAGCGCCATGCTGGTGTCAGGAGACTTTTGATGCTTTCAGTGTGAATGCAGGGTAAAGGGGAGTTTTTCCTTGCCACTGTTTGGCTTAAGGTTTTTCTCCCACTAGGGGAGTTTTTACCTGCCATTTTTTATGTAATAATTGCTCGGGGGTTTATGTTCATGTTCTGGGTCTCTGGAAAGATCCTAGAGACAACTTTTGTTGTATTAGATATATATAATTTATATGATTTATATAAATAAAATTGAATTCAATTGAATTTAAATATTTCCCTGGTCTTTTATAGATGTTTCTATTGTCTCTGTGCTATTATGCTTTTACTTTTGTTTTTTTGTGTCTTGATTTTATTCCTTTTTGTTTATTTTGTTTGCTGGTATCTGTAGCACTTTGAGATTATTTTATGAAAAGTGCTTTACAAATATACACATATATTACAATGTATTAATATTATAGATGAAGAGCATCGCAGAGGTTTATGTTCACTTTCAGTAAAAGTTTTGGGTTTCCTCCCATTATTAACTTTTACTTCAAGAAATCAGTCCATTCCTAGTAAAGAATAAATAAAAGGAGTTAAAATCGAGAGTTTTTTTTACATCAATCTTTTCATCATACTGTGATTCTCCATTGGTGGGAAAGTGATATGTACAAATTATCTGCCCTATTGTGGCTTTTTTTTTAAATTATTTTTCTAAAAACTGGTCATGTACATGGAGAAATCATGTTCAACATTATTGAATTATCATTATTGAAATGAAGAATACATAACAAATATTTGAAAGGAATTAAATATTTTTTATTTTTTGCGTGATTATTGGATAAAGGCGTCATCCAGAGGTCCTACGTTTGCATCTTTTCCAGGTTGCAAACTTCGCATCGCCTATACTCAGTACTGGAGTTGAGGGGGATGAGGTGGGATGGCATCCCCCCTGAAATAAAAACGGTCAAAATCATCCCCCCTGTAAAACTGCCATCCCCTCTGTGGCAGGGTGGAGGAGCTGCAGCCACTCAGGCTGACGGGACACAGGTGTGTCCCGTCAGCCTATCCACCCTGCCAGCCTTGATAAGGACTGGGAGACTGCAGCTGGGCAGGTGGGAGACTGAGAAGCTGCTGCTGTGCCATGCTTGTGCACTGTGTGGTGATTTTGTGAGTAATAAAGAAGGGTCTGCACGAAACTCCGTGTCCTCTCCATCCTTCGGTCGGGCCCCCGTAGCATCCACCTTGCTACATCTGGCGCCCAACGTGGGGCCCGAAGAATGGACGAGAGAGGCACGGAGCGGGCCCTGCACGCGCTCGCCCGGGCCATGGCGGGCATGGTGGCCGCCTTCCGGGACCAAGGCGACCGGCAGCTGGCCGCCATAGAAGCCCTGGTGGCCGCGGGGCGACCCACCGCCCCTGCACCCCGTCTGAGGGCCGCCGCAGCAACGCGGGAGGAGCTGGCGGCGCCGCAGCTGAGAGGCCGGGAGGCAGAAGCTGCGGGCCGCCAAGCGACGGCTCCCGAGGCGGCGGGACCCGCGGAGCGACCCATCCCTGCACCCCGTCTGAGGTTCGCCGCGGCAGCTGACCCGGCGGGGGCCCCTCAAACGCCTGGGCAGGGCTGCTGGCGGCGCGGCCAGCCCGGACACATCAGGCGGGAGTGACAGCTGATGGAGGTGGGCCAGGTGATCCGGGTGGCCGATCCGCCAGCATCCTCCCCAGACTCAGGAGGGACACACCTGTTTCCCATCCACCTGAGTGGCTGCAGCTACTCCACCCTGCCACACCCTCTTTCCATCCCTTATGTCATTTCATCAATGAATGTGGTTTTACTGCTATTTCAACATTTAGAGTCATCACCAGAAAAATAACACCAGAAAAATAATTTATTTGACAATTTTCACCTGTTTCAAGTACATTTTCACTTGAAATAAGTAGGAAAATCTGCCATTGGGACAAGATTTATCTTCTCATTACAAGCAAAGAAATCTTGTTCCACTGGCAGATTTTTCTACTTATTTTAAGTGAAAATCTACTTGAAACAGGGGAAAATTGTTGTTTTTTCCAGTGATGAGTCTTGTTTTAAGTGTAATGAGATTTTTTTAATAAAATGAGACATTTTAACTAGAAATGAGACAAATATTCTTGATAAGATTTTGAGTTTTTGCAGTGATCCATTTTACTTATCCTGTGAAGGACAGAGTCATTCCTGCAGTATTTCTGCAGGTGTTGTGGTCAGTGCTATTGTTTGTAATATATATTTGTAATCAGCACAAATTATCTGTCCCCATATGATAAAATCCACCATCCCCCTTGATTTTTTTTTTTTACAACTCGAGTACTGGTTGTAGCCTCCCTCTCTTTCAAAAATTATCCCCTGTATACGTTAATTATTCTTTGCTTTCATCCCCCCCTCATCCCCCCTCAACTCCAGTACTGTGCGTAAATATATATATATATATTATATATGTGTCTATATATATGTTATATATGTGTCTCACGGTCAATGCGTGAGACTTGAGAGCTTTGTTAGCCTCCCCTCCGTTTGTTGTTGCGGTGCATTTTTTCGTCCAGCAGATGGCGACATTTCCCCGAACCGGTTTTGTTCAGATAACCCAGCTATGTTCGGGTATTTAAGCGCAAGTTCAGGAGGGCTGCTGCAACTTGTTACACATAGTCATAGAAGCCCAAATTGTCCGTGAAATTCACCGTGAGAGGGTGATAAGACCACGGTATGACATTTTGGCTTTCCCCGATGAGTATTTGCAAGAGCGCTACCGTTTTTCAGCTGAATCCCTGATTTATTTGAGTAACCTTCTCCATCCATCACTGTAAACCCTAATAAGTTGTAACTGATTACCCAAAAATATTTTAGTGATATGTTTAAATGTTTTAAGTTTAGATAAAATAAAAATTAAACTTACAGTTGCCTTAAATTATCTTAATATTATCTTTAAAAAAGTAATATTCCACAATTTATAGTTTGGGAGAAATACACACAATGTTCACAGTCTTCACAATTTGCCACATTGCCAATGAATTAACACTAGTCATTGAGGACATTGCTCCTCCCTTTCAGCAGCAGGTTGACATGGCAGATGGTCACAGAGTGTGTCATCAAATCTGTCTCAATCATTTCAATTAAAAAAATACAGTTGACAGAGTTTTCACTTTTTTTTATTTTTATTTGTTATTTTTTCAATTCATTTGCCCACTGTTTGCTTCATTGCCTGAAAAGAGAAACGTTGTATTAAAGATACAATAATGGAATCACTGACAGGTTGTTCTGCACGTCATTTCTGTACTTCAATTTTAAGTTTTAAATATTCCATCTCCAGATCAGCCTTGGCTATCTGGCGCTGCAGATGGACCTGTACAGTTCCTTTGCCGACATCTAACAAAGCTGCCATGTTCAGCATTTGATGGAGTTTGGCCCATTTACGCATAAACTATGATTATTTCTTACGTTGTATTGATTGGAGCTTGTAGCAGGGTCCTCAGCATCTGCCTCGTTATCAGCCTGAAGTACATATTCATTTAACTTAAGTGAAGACTGAACTGTAGGTTGAATCATTTGAAATTGATCACGGCAAAGGCTTTACCTCTGTAGAGAGTGTTGGTGGCTCCTCTATGGCAGACAGTGTTTGATCATCATCCTCCTATAGAAAACTAAATAGGCTACTGGCTGTGGGCTTAATTAGTCAGTCCTACCCCCTATTGACTGATGGAGTGAAATAATTACTATTTCAATTAAAATTCCGTTTTTATTTATATAGCATCAATTACAATACAAGAATCCTAACATCTTCAACTCTGCTTAAGAATATTTGTCTTATTTCTAGTTAAAATGTCTCATTTCTTTGTCAAAAAAATCTCATTACACTTAAAACAAGACTCATCACTGGAAAAAACAACAATTTTCTCCTGTTTCAAGTAGATTTTCACTTAAAATAAGTAGAAAAATCTGCCAGTGGAACAAGATTATTTTGCTTGTAATGAGAAGATAAATCTTGTCCCACTGGCAGATTTTTCTGTTTATTTCAAGTGAAAATGTACTTGAAACAGGTGAAAATAGTCAAATAACAAGTTATTTTTCTGGTGATGACTCTTGTTTTAAGTGTAGTGAGATTGTTTGACTAAAAATGAGACATTTTAACTAGAAATAAGATGAATATTCTTGTTAGGATTTTGAGTTTTTGCAGTGTGAGACCAGGTTTTCTGACACTGGGCAGTATGAATGTGTTGATGTATTCACAGGGATTCAATATTAGTTGTAAATGTACCTGTGTACGGATTATTTTTCATATTTACCGTTCAAAAGCGACCACTGCTGCCTGTCCCATAGACTAAAGGCTGATTTATGGTTCTGCGTTAAAACGTCGGCGTAACCTACGGCGTAGGTTGCGCGTCGTCGCGTTCAATACGCCGTAGCTCTGCGTTGGTGTAACGCGGAACCATAAATCAGCCATAACGCGACAGCGCGGCTTGGTTTCCAAACTTTCGAGGCTGACAGCGAACCACGTGACCAGTCACGTGTAGGGAACGTTGTTTTTTTTGGTTTTTGTTTTTATTTAACATTTGCAACATTTGAAACAAAACAAGTCCCGCCCAGAGCAGGTGTTCATTGACGTCACGCCGGACGGTTGACGTCACCACTATATAAAGGCTGCTCGTGGTTTCGACGCTCATTCTGCATCAACGCTGATACAGGACGGGTTTTTGGATATTTTACCCAAACAAAGATACCAATTTCTGATTAATTTACAACTTTTTGTTTACAGGAAATCATAAATAAAGATATGGAGAATTGCCAACAAAAATCTCACAGAAGAGGAGCCTTCGGGAAGATGAGGAGGTTTTTTAAGAAAAGCAACAAGGTTCAGCCAGTGAACATAATTCATGAAGCAGTTGTGTCTCAACCGAACGACGACCTCCGTTCTGTGGAAGAAGAAAAATTCAAGATGTCTGTTAAACGTGTGATGAAGGAACTGACTGAGCTAGCCTCTATGAATTCATCTATATCTTGCGGCGCAGAAGAATTCACATCAATATCGGATCTGCTCTTTGAAAATGTCTGGGCTCAAGTAAAGGACCAACATTTTGACATCCCTGAAAAAGCGTTCAAAAAACTACACAGGAAAATTTTCAAGAGTCTTTGCACTGAACTTTCCTGCACAAAAAGCGATATTCTTTCTTTCATGGTTTTACAAAGGTCGACTTTCATCCAAATTATTGCAGCCTGTGTTGAGCAGCACTTCAAGAAGTCTTCCCTCTTGGAAACGGTCTCTTTGTCGACACGTCAAGCCCCAAGAAAAGAAAAAAGTCCCTCAATGGTCACATCCTGTACCCGAAGAGAGGCTTGGGTGGAAGAATCTCAACAGGTCCAGGAAAATATCAAAACATCGGTCGAACAAGTGGTTGAGAAGCTGCTCGCACAGCTCCTTCCAATGTCAGACCTGTCAGACGGCAACCTTGACATTTTTGATCGGTTCTTTGTGAAAGTCTGGGATAAAATACACGGAGAATATTTTGACATTCCCGAAGATTTATGGAAAAAACTACCAATGAAAATTCTACGATATCTTGTCATCTCACTTAACGTTAGAAAAGAGGAAGTCATGCAAGCCGTGTCAGAATCAGCTGTAAGTGAAATTGTTGCCAGATGTATTCTCGTACACCTGAAGAGCTATAGCAAGAAAAGTTCCCGATTGGCAAGAATTGGACGTGAATTTGGACCTTTATGGGAGGAATGGAAGATAATTTATGATCAATAGTTGGTCTACTGTCATAAAGATTGGATAGTGTGTGGCAAGTACAGTACATCGTAGAACTCTTTTAAGATCCGAGTACTTACTTGTGATGCAGGAAAGACAAAAGTGGACAAGGCAGAGAAGAAAGTTTTGTTATCATTAAAGATTAGAAAATCCTTTTTTTTTTTATTTGATATATTTTATTTTTGTACAAAAGGAGAAGATGGAAACAAGTACAGTACATCGTAGAACTCTTTTAAGATCCGAGTACTTACTTGTGATGCAGGAAAGACAAAGGTGGACAAGGCAGAGAAGAAAGTTTTGTTATCATTAAAGATTAGAAAATCCTTTTTTTTTTTATTTGATATATTTTATTTTTGTACAAAAGGAGAAGATGGAAACAAGTACAGTACATCGTAGAACTCTTTTAAGATCCGAGTACTTACTTGTGATGCAGGAAAGACAAAGGTGGACAAGGCAGAGAAGAAAGTTTTGTTATCATCAAAGATTAGGAAAATCCTTTTTTTTTAATTTTATTTATTTTATTTTTGTCCAAAGGGAGAATGGTCACATCCTGTACCCGAAGAGAGGCTTGGGTGGAAGAATCTCAACGGGTCCAGGAAAAAATCAAAACATCGGTGGAACAAGTGGTTGAGAAGCTGCTCGCACAGCTCCTTCCAATGTCAGATCTGTCAGACGGCAACCTTGACATTTTTGATCGGTTCTTTGTGAAAGTCTGGGATAAAATACACGGAGAATATTTTGACATTCCCGAAGATTTATGGAAAAAACTACCAATGAAAATTCTACGATATCTTGTCATCTCACTTAACGTTAGAAAAGAGGAAGTCCTGCAAGCCGTGTCAGAATCAGCTGTAAGTGAAATTGTTGCCAGATGTATTCTCGTACACCTGAAGAGCTATAGCAAGAAAAGTTCCCGATTGGCAAGAATTGGACGTGAATTTGGACCTTTATGGGAGGAATGGAAGATCATTTATGATCAATAGTTGGTCTACTGTCATAAAGATTGGATAGTGTGTTGCAAGTACAGTACATCGTAGAACTCTTTTGAAAGATCCGAGTTCTTACTTGTGATGCAGGAAAGACAAAGGTGGACAAGGCAGAAAAAGAAAGTTTTGTTATCATTAAAGATTAGGAAAATCCTTTTTTTTAATTTTATTTATTTTATTTTTGTACACAAGGAGAAGATGGAGACAAGTACAGTACATTGTAGAACTCTTTTAAGATCCGAGTGCTTACTTGTGATGCAGGAAAGACAAAGGTGGACAAGGCAGAGAAGAAAGTTTTGTTATTAAAGATTAGGAAAATCCTTTTTTTTTAATTTGATATATTTTATTTTTTTTACAAAAGGAGAAGATGGAGACAAGTACAGTACATCGTAGAACTCTTTTAAGATCCGAGTACTTACTTGTGATGCAGGAAAGACAAAGGTGGACAAGGCAGAGAAGAAAGTTTTGTTATCATCAAAGATTAGGAAAATCCTTTCTATTGTACTCTATTGTGAGCAATGATGTACAGGATTTCTTTTTGAATAAACAAATCTTTAAAAAAAAAAAAGATTAGGAAAATCCTTTTTTTTTAAATCTGCATTATTTTATTTTTGTAGATGTAAAAAAATGCTTCAATGCCCCCCCCAGGTCATCCGGCTGCTGCTTCCACATGCCTGCGGTGTCCCCCCCAGGTCATCCCGCTGCTGCTTCCACATGCCTGCGGTGTCCCCCCCAGGTCGTCTGGTGCTGCTTCCACATGCCCCCCCCCCAGGTCATCCGGCTGCTGCTTCCACATGCCCCCCCCCAGTCTGGCCCTCGGCAGGAGGGTCCCCCCTTATGAGCCTGGTCCTGCTCAAGGTTTCTTCCCTCCTAAAGGGGAGTTTTTCCTTGCCACTGTTTGGCTTAAGGTTTTTCTCCCACTATGGGAGTTTTTACCTGCCATTGTAATAATTGCTCGGGGGTCATGTTCTGGGTCTCTGGAAAACACCTAGAGAAAACTTTTGTTGTATTATTGTCTTGTATTATACAAATAAAATTGAATTGAATTGAATTGAATTGAATTGAATTTCTCTTTCTTTAATGGAAGGGTGCCAACAACCTTGTCCGTGTGAATATCTTCGTTTGTATGTTTGTGGGGTTCAACCACACTGCAAAAACTCAAAATCTTACCAGGAATATTTGTCTTATTTCTAGTTAAAATGTCTCATTTTTAGTCAAAAAATGTCATTGCACTTAAAACAAGAGCCATCACCAGAAGAATAACTTGTTATTTGACAAATTTCACCTGTTTCAAGTACATTTTCATATTGGAAATAAGTAGAAAAATCTGCCAGTGGGACAAGATTTATCTTCTCATTACAAGCTAAAAAGTCTTGTTCCACTGGCAGATTTTTCTACTTATTCCAAGTGAAAATCTACTTGAAACAGGTGAAAATTGTTGTTTTTTCCAGTGATGAGTCTTGTTTTAAGTGTAATGAGATTTTTTTTTGACTAAAAATGAGACATTTTAACTAGAAATAAGACAAAATATTCTTGTTAAGATTTTGAGTTTTTTTGTGCGTGCATTACTTTGTGTTCCCTCGCCCAAGTTTAGAGTCTCAATACCCTCTAAACATGTGGACATGTGGTTATTGAAAGGTGCATTATTACAGCGTAAGATTGTGGTTATTATTATTATTATTATTTAGATAATAAATAATTAGATATTACTTATCTCATGCCAAATTGGAACAAGTCTTTTAAAACTAAAAGTTTGATATCACTGGTATTTGGAGTTTTGTGACCAATAGAAACTCAAATCTCTATTGTACTACAACATAATAAACCACACAGCAGAAATTGGCACCAATACTGTGAAATTATGGTTATTTTAATTTGATTGCAAAATAGCCACCAAGCACGAAGCTTTACATGCATGGCACACTTTATAATGTCATGCAGCATGAGCCATAATGACATGTGTAATTGCCTTATTAACATGTTAAACTATTGGTGTGAAAACAAACACATGCAAACATGCACACACACGCTGGCGGGGGAGGAACGTAAATGGCATGCAGTGTCAAAAAGCACAGTTGTATTTTTTATTCTCAGAGTAATCAATCACTGTGCAATAATAATAATGATAATAATAATAACCACAATCATATGCTGCAACAATGCACCTTTCAATAACCATGTCTACCTCACACGCCCGCACCTTTCACTTTTTTTAAATTGTATATATGTTAATAAGAGCTGTATACCGTAGATTCTCCACTAGTGGTTGCCAGTTTTAGATATAGGTATTTATTTGAAATGTAATAAATGTTGTCTAATAAATATGGATTTAATGTGCTGTTGCAGCTCATAATTGCCATCCTTCAGACATTCTTCCATCTATTTCAAATGCTGATCGAAGCAGAGGAACAAATTGTCATTGAGAACTATCCTTGAAGAGTTAAATGGACATAACCCTGTAATATGGACATATATAAAAGAGGCAATTTGTGGCTCTTATTTTTTTCCTTTCCACGTCAGTCCATGTTTTCCATGTAACACCACGTGACGTCACACCACTGCACAAGCAGAACAGCCCGCACCATCCAGGCCTCTAAACACCCATCAAAAGTATGCACGGTCTGCCACATGCACAACATGCAGAGAAAAATTACAAGAAATCTTGCAACCACTAGTGTCAGAATCTACGGTATAGTGAAAGCATACAACAGACTACACACAATCATAAATGCATGGGAGTGAATGTGCATGCGTTCATATTTGCAGCTCATTAGACTTAGAATCAGAATCAGGTTTATTTGGCTCCAAGTTATTGGAGCGTCGACATTTTTCCAATCAAGAAAAATGATCAGAATCAGAAGACTCAGAATCAGAATCAGAAGGCAAGGCAAGTTTATTTGTAGAGCACAATTCAACACAAGGTAATTCACCGGTGCAACGGGCGACCTGTCCAGGGACGTCCTGACCGCCGCATCTCACCCAGACTGCTGGGATGATAAAGTTGCATTTCAGGTGTGTTTTTAATTTGCACCAATTCCATGCTGATGGAAGTGAAGTCCCACCAACGAGACTGAAGGTTGATGGGAGGGAACCGGCGGCGCCGCGGTCCAGGAGGACCGGGACGGTCTGGGACCAGAGCAGAACCTTCATGATAGTTTCACACCTTTTAGGGAGTGAAAGGAGGGAGAAATATGAAATGTTCTATTTGTCATGACTTGGTGTTGTTTAAAGGAGTTTAATCACTTTTACTGATCTGCTTTTGATTATCTGAGTTCATTGATCTTCACACCTTGAAAGCTGTGAAAGGAGGGAATTGTTGGGAACTTATTTTAGCCTTTGCAGGACTAGGAGAACTAAAACACAGATTAAAAAGGGCTAGACATCATTTGTGACCTTGCAAACATTCAGGTATCCCAGGCTCTCGTAGGTTAACTCCTCATCACTGGAAGTGGTTCCCTCGTCTCAGGAAACCAGCGACGGAGAGCAGCAGCCCAGAGCGGTTACTAGAGTTCAAGACTGAATCCACGATGTTTGGAGCCAAAGAAGATGAAGAGACCAGAGTGATCGGACCAATCAAGGCTCCAACCAAGTGAGGCCAAGTCTAAACCACGGTTCCTCCCCAGTTTAGACAATTATTTTGAAATATTTATCTAAATATTTACATTTTTGTCGGAAGAAAACTATGAAGCACATTCTTGATTTGTTCTTTTCTGGGAGGTTGTCAGGGGAACCGAACGGTCTGTATGAAAGTTTACTTGGAATCTCCAATAAGAAAAGGTTGTTTGTCTTTATTTCTAACTATCTTCTCTCTCTCATCAGCGAGCACGCAAGTTTAAACCAGCCGACAGCAGACAATAAACTATCATTTTTTGTCCAGACTTGCTTTTAAACTTCCAGAGATGTAACATGAGATGAGTTTGTAAGATGCAGCATTTCTTCATCGTTGTTTCTGGTTCTCCTCATCATCTGTTCAGACTCTGCAGGATGGAGGAGCTCCACTCTGCCCCCTGCAGGTGACCTGCTGCATTGTAGTTAGACCAGTCATGGTAAGTGGAATATGACAATGGTGAATTCACAGTTGTAGTACCTTTTTTCATCCAGGAGAGGTCGCCAGAAAGCTTTGCAAGCAGATATTCATTGTATTATCAGTGGGGACAATGTGTGAGTCCCAGCGGAGTCTGCCAGTCCCCGCTCCTGTCTGGAAGCTCGTTCACATATTTCTGTAGCAACACTTGAAATGAGGAGGTCTGGACAGGTTTGAACAGAGCAGATGGATACAGTGATATTAGCTTTACTAATGGGGGTCCCCAGTACTGGAGTTGAGGGGGGATGAGGGAGGATGGCATCCCCCCTGAAATAAAAACTGTCAAAATCATCCCCCCCTGTAAAACTGCCATCCCCTCTTTCCATCCCTTATGTCATTTCATCAATGAATGTGGTTTTACTGCTATTTCAACATTTAGAGTCATCATCAGAAAAATAACACCAAAAGAACAACTTATTTGAGCATTTTCACATGTTTCAAGTAAATTTTCACTTGAAATAAGTAGGAAAATCTGCCAGTGGGACAAGATTTATCTTCGCATTAATAGCAAAAAAATCAGATTTTTCTACTTATTTCAAGTGAAAATCTACTTGAAACAGGTGAAAATTGTTGTCTTGTTTTAAGTGTAATGAGATTTTTTTACTAAAATGAGACATTTTAACTAGAAATTAGACAAATATTCTTGTTAAGATTTGGAGTTTTTGCAAAAGTTCAGAAAACTGTTTTTTATTGTAGTGTTTTGATGTATTTGATGTAAGCCCAGTGGATATTTAAAGCTTACAGAAGGCTGCATTTAACTGCTGCTATGTCATTCCTGCAGTATTTCTGCAGGTGTTTTGGTCAGTTCTATTATTTGTAATATATTATATTATTTGTAATCAGCACAAATTATCTGTCCCCATATGATAAAATCCACCATCCCCCCTGATTTCTTTTTACAACTCGATTACTGGGGGCCCCACCTCTCCCCCCGGGGATTTACGCCCTTGCCTGACTTGGCCAAATAAACCTGATCTGATTCTGAAAGAAAAAGAGGGCAGACGGACTTCATTACCCAGCATGCACCACGAACCGCATTCGTCGCTCCTATTGGCTGACACCTCCCCGCCCCTGTGACGTGTCCGCTGCGGGAGGTGACTGCCGTTGCCGCTGAGCAGCGCACAGCAGAGGACTGAGCTGTCACAAATACCGTATTATGGCTTCCCCTACTACCAGCATGTGCTGCCGGCTCTTTACCAAACGCAGCAGCGTGAGAAGTTTGAGGAAGCTGTCCAGCCAGCGCGGGGCTCGGCTGTACTCCAGCGCGACAAGCCAGAAGGATAAAGTTGATCCCGGAGACGCGGCTGCGTCTCCCCCGAACTTCACCTCTCTGAAAACTGCGTCCAGACTGGTAAGACCGGTGCCCTAGGCGGGTCCTGGCAGTCAGACCCTGAGCCAGACCCGTGGTGGCAGTGTAACCCCCAGCTAGCTGCGGGAACACTAGCGTGGTCATGACTGTTAAGCCTGGTTTATGGTCCCGCGTTAAATAGGCATGGAGCCTACGGCGTAGGGTACGCGGCGACGCACACCGTACGGTTTGCGTCGCCGCGTATCCTACGCCGTAGGCTCTGCGTCGGTGTAACGCAGACCATAAATCAGCCTTTAGGTGACAAGTTTTAATTGGTGTGGTCATCAGTCCAGGCCTGGTGCGGCTGCACCGGTGTCGTGCAAAAAAGTGATTGATTTCCTGCCAGAATCTGATTTCTCCCCTGAAAATGCGTCTTTTTACCTGCTAAAAAAATGATTGAAGGCCAAATACAGTTAATGAAAGGTTGTTTCTGCCTAAATATGACTTGATCTCATTCTTGAGCTTCATAATATAAACACTACAGCTCACAGGATTGCTTTTAACTCTTTTAAATGACCATTACAACACAAAATAGGCATTTTCATCTGCCAAAAATTGATTGAAGGCCAAATACAGTTAATGAAAAGTTGTTTCTGCCTAAATATGACTTGATCTCATTCTTGAGCTTCATAATCTGAAAATCTGTTATATATATCTGTAAATATTAGACCCTCCAGAAAAATGCGTGCAAAAATCCTTGATTATGCAATGAAATATGCGGGGTTTTTGTATGATTTTATGCGGTGAAATTGTGGGGAGTTGCGAAATATGCGGAAAGTTGTGAAATATGCGACAAGTTACGAAATATGCGAAAAGTTGCAGAATATGCAGGAATATAATAAAGGGGATTGTTCCTGTTCTAACTGGGCTACTACTGAATAAAAGAGATTTTACTGACTTCCTATATTAAACAAGCATGCTAGAAACAAGCTGCATCACAGACAGGGCGAATTTTAGTTATTATTTTTATTGTCTCAATTTAAGCATGACTTAAACATTCCTGAGTCACAAAATTGTAAAATGAAATAATTCCTTCCTGCTTTATAAAAGTGAGGTAGAACAGAATCTTTTATGCTACAATACTGCTCCCAAGTATTTCTCTTGAAGCTGGTGAAATCCTGGTGAAATCCTGGAATTGCTCCACCATCGATTACTTTTTCATTCAGGAGTTTCCTCATTGTAGGACGGTCGCTCTTAGAGAGTATATTGACATCAGTGCAGGTGGCGACCCAGGTCTCACAAATCTACAAACAAAAAATATATGTTTTTTACAAATTACTTAACTGTATTTTCACTTATTTATTCTCTGTGCTAAATGAACTTGAACTTGACCTTGAAAAATGTGCAGGAACCCTGTTGGCAGTGTTGCGGTGTAGTAAAGAGGTCTGTATGTATGCTGTGTTTGCTTTCTCTGGCCTGTAGTATTAGTATTATTTTTTTTTATTATAAAGCATCCAAAGTTTGTAATTGTTGCTGAGGTGATTGAGAGGATCAGACACACACCTGTCCTGTTCTTTACCTGTCACTGCTGCAAACCCCATTCCCTTAAATATTAGTTATGAAAGTCTGCACTGTTTCTGGAATAGCAGGGACAAATCAAGATTTATGAATAATTTACAATAATGTGAGTATCATGATCATGGCAAAGTGACAGATAATAATTTTGTCCTTTTTGCCTTCCAGACTCTTGTGATGTCAATGACAGCATGACTCCAATTGGAGATAATTTCCCTTGAGAGCCTAATAAAAGCTCTTTCCATGAAACCATTTAATTTGTTGTGTTGTTGAAGGGATTTGTGAGGCTTTGCAGGTCATATGAAGGTCACATTTGCAGGTTAGAAGCCTGAAATCAATCATTTACACATAGGTTTAACAGGGACCAATAAGGATTCTGTAAATTGCTGTGCCCTGTTTCGTTTGAAGTCACATGCGGGGTTAGTGCTGAAAACCTCTGACAAGGCACTCAAGGGTCATAAACGGTCAATAAAACCATGTGCTACTGTGTAAGACATGTTCATGTGTCACGAAGAAGTAATGGTGTTGCAAAACTGCAGAACTGTTGTCAAACTATCATCTTCTATTTCTGTGCCCGATCCGTTCCACAGAGTCATTTTGTGTCTGTGTGTGTGTTTTCTTAATCTCCAGGAAACACTGAGAAATGAAAACAAATTACCTTTTTCAGCATTCTTGACTGACAACTTTGGTCGCAAACACAACTACCTGCGCATCTCCCTGACTGAGAAGTGCAACCTTCGCTGTGAGTAAATGTTCCTCATCAGCGTTGGTAAATGTTCCCTAGCCGTCACCAGATACTTAAAAGAGGGAAAACAAATCTAATAATATTAGCGTAAAATTTCCTTTGCCACCAGTTTCCTTGTTGAGAGCGGGTTTAGCTGGTGAATAGATGAATTACATAACGCATCAGCAGACAAGGCGACAGGACTTATCGAAAAGGCGTTTTTTATACAGAAGCAGAGCAAATTATGTTTTTAGCCTAAAATGACAAGTATCTTTTTTCTTTTTTCTGTTACGGTGGCTTTTAATTTATCCTCCTTTTTTTACCAACTTTATCCTGTTCAGTATCTTTATGAGTGGTGAATCTATATCAGTTTTTTTGGGGCGGGAGGCATAACCACTTTCCTTTTTTGTAATTTATAAAAAGCAAACAACATTCTTTTTTAATTTAAAATTCAGGTATGTGTAGTTTGAGGGTTTTTTCACTTTTACTTTGTCATACTGACTAAACAGAAACAACAAAGGACTTTATCAGCACTTATTTCTATCAAAGCTGATGATGTAGCAGCAGGTGGACACGACAATATATATAAAAAAGATAAGTACCCAATTTCACAACTCAAGATTTGTATCTTGTTTGAGGTGACATTTTTCCATTTTGTAAGTGTGTTGATGCGCAAAAAGGCCAATCAGTTAAATACAGAAAACTAATGTCAACAGTCATGTAAATGATCAGAGTCTTTTCTGCGGGACGTACACAACCTAAACAAAAACCAGAAAACCACTTCCAGGTTTTCTTCCAGTTGGTGACGACAGATCAGTTCAAGTTCAGCTTAATCTATTTACTCCGAATCAGGTGACGCGAACGTGTCTGATTTGACGATGGATATCAAGCAAGTCGTCAGAAATGGTTTGGAGAAACAGTTTTTATACAGTTCCAGTTTGTGTGCGAAGAAGGGTTTTAAAGTTACGAGTCATCTTTGTTTGAGAATGGACAGCCAAACGGAAACTTTTTCCCAGTTTCTCTCTAAAATGCCAGTATCATTGTTGGTGGAGAAGCCGAAGTAAGCGCTGCTTTGCCTTCTGATCCCAACACTTTAACATGCAGTCAAACCAGAGAAAGAGGAAAAGAATAAGGCTTGGTATAGTTTGTGTTAAAGCCTTTTGTATTTAACGCTTGAACTCTCAGCATATTTCTGGGGAAACACGTTCACTTGAGTTCTTTACATGACATTCACAATTCAATTCAGCTTTACACCAAATCGCAACCATTGTCATCTCGAGGCGCAGTTGATTTATTAGTGACACATTTGTGGATTTCTTGATGATATTTGCGTGTTGCTGATGAAGGTGTGTTTGTGTTTTTGATGTCTCCCACCTTCAGGTCAGTACTGCATGCCGGAGGAGGGGGTGAAGCTCACGCCGAGGAGCCAGCTGCTGTCGGCCGCCGAGCTGCTGACGCTGGCTCGCCTCTTCGTCCGAGAAGGCGTGGACAAGATCCGCCTTACTGGAGGGGAGCCCCTCATCAGACCTGACATCCTGGAGATTATCAGTAAGGAGATGGTTAAAATCAAGTGATTAGTTCTGATTACGGCTGAAGTTGGGCTTTGTGATTTGTGCGTCATCATTTATGAATCTTGCTTTCCCTTTTTTTTTTTTGTTTCTTTTAACTATGTTATGACTTGGAAAGCTGTATCCAACTTCTGGCAAACACAGACATGCTTTTTGTTTTACTACATGATTAAATGTGTGTAGTTACAGTCTGAGGGAAGGATGATTGTGTGTTTGGTGTCCGGTCCATCAGCTCTAGTGTCAGCTCTTCTGACTGGACCGGAACTAATAGCGTGTAAAGGTGATTCTACATGCGTTCTGGCAGATGTGTGAAGGGAAAATAATTTGTCACACTTTGTAAGGATGGATTATCACGTGTTCATTCTACATCCTGATTTGTGAATCAAGCGTTGTAGCTTCAGTTCAGATGACTTTCCACGTGCAGACAACGCGGCGCATGACATGAGACACCAAAGGGTTGTGGTAATTGGGATTAAACGGAAACATTTTTTAAACTTATGATGAAATGCATTTGTTCCAATAAGTGTTAAAATAAATAAATTGTTTAGTTTGAAGGCATATTATGGGTATTTGATTTAAACAAAAAAAAAGAGATGAACAGAGATTTGGGGTAATATTTGCCGTGGATGTTTCAGTATAACTTGATTTAGTCGCTAAATGCAGGAATTATCCTTCAAATACGCACATCCGAGTGGTAGTCTGAGACTTTTACCCTGCAAATTTGGAAGTTTATGAAATTAAAAATCGACCCTATGAATTCAGAAGCTATCAAGTATACAAACTGATGTTTTTTTTCAAATGAAAGTGTCTCATTCTCTCCCTCTCCATTGCCCCGGCTGCTCTCTCTGCAGCTGAGCTCAGGAAGTTGGAAGGCCTGAAAACCATTGCAGTAACCACCAATGGCATGAACTTGGCCAGGCTTTCGCCGAAGTTGAAAGAAGCCGGTCTGGACCTGATAAACATCAGCCTGGACTCTCTGGTTCCCGCCAAGTTTGAGTTTATCGTCAGGCGGAAAGGTAAGGGCGAATAAACAAAAACATATATGAAGGTGAAGTGGTGGAGGATTCTGATGTCAAGCTACGGTGGCAGGCGGAAAGAAAAGTGGATTTCACTGGTTTTCTGCATGAATTTGCCATAAAAAAAAACTCAATCTAATCTACATCTAAGTCACAATAATAGATAAATACACAATGTGATTTAAGATGATAACGCACACAAATGATGATGTATTGAGCAGATTTATTAAACATTTACAGTGCTGGAAATGAAAAGTGAATCCATAGGCTAATTAGTTCAATAAAAGCTAATTGGACTCAATAATTTTAACACCTGGAATCTAGAGCCATTGTGATTCATAAAAGACAAGAATTTTAGGTTTGCGGTGCATCAGTGGCGTCTGTTTACTTGAGAATCCTCTGAGGTAAAGAACCCCTGAGGAACAGCTGAAGACTTGGATGCAACACGATCCTGCCCTTCTAAAGATAGGTTTGGCAACCTGGGAGAAACTTCTTGTTCAGGAAAGGAAGGACCAAAACAACGTTGCTTTACGTAAGTGGAGCAAAAACTGCAGCAGGACAACTGCACCAACCATCTCAATGATGACGTTGGGTGGAGGGTGAGCCTGCTTCACTTCACTCAGTACGTTTACATGCAGCAGTTCAATCGGATTTCTGATCGTATAAGACATCGTTCAGACTTTTAAACTGCATGTAAACACCTCAATCCGATCTACTTCGGACCTATATCGGACATTTAATAATCGGATAGCAACACTTAGATAATTCGTTCACAGTCGGAATTTTAACGCCATGTATACGGAGACATCTGATACTGCAGTCTGAGCATGCTGGAGAATTTCCTCTGGGGCTTCACCCGGAAGTGAAAGGAGACGGCGCATGTTAAATAGTTGTTTAAACACCTTTAAAAAGATCGCTAAAGAGATGGCAGAAGCTTCATCAGGACACCGGAGCAGATCAAAATAAAGTGGAAAAATACACGGAAGGCGAACATTGTGGTCAAACAAAACAACCATCAACCGGAAGTGGCTCTTTCTTGAAATGGTTACCATGGTTACAGCGCCACATAGCGTCACGGAGTCAGCCATGCTCTGGACATTTATCCCATTCTATGAACAGCATGTAAACTCAGACAAGTGATCCGGTCTTCTGCATGTCGTTATCTGATACGATCAGAAATCCCATTTTTTTGCTGCATGTAAACGTACTGACTGGTTCTGGACCTCCAACATCAAGGGGAGAGTGACTTCCCAGGTTTACCAGGATGTCCTACTGGATAACGTCAGGATGTCTCTCCGCCAGATGAAGCGTGGTAGAAGTTGGTGATGCAGCAGGACAGTGACTGTAATTATGGAAGTAAACTCATCACAGAATGACTTCAGATTAATAGAAAAGCTGCCCATTGCGGAGGAGCAATCAGTCCCGGCTTTAAAGAGATGTTGTGACCTCGAGAGACGTTTCTCATCAGACTTCCAACAAACGCCTGGGGCTGGAGAGAAAAGGTCCAAAAACATCCTCCTGAAGGTTGTCCACGTTCACGTACATTTTCCCTCGTGAACTGTCAATGTTTAATGGGTTTGTTCAGTAAAGATGGATTGAATTGTAATAGTTTATGAGTTTATGAGCTTTATGAGAACTGATTGTGTCTATTACTGTGATGAAGATCAGATGGCAGAATAATGCAGAAACAAATGCAAGATCAGAGATTATACTCGTCCCTGCAGAGGGGATCATCTGCCGGTGGAACCGCCGGGACTTGTGGGTTTGTTCAGTTGGAGGATCAGTTGTAGATATTTACATAGCAGCAGTTTTTAACGAAATACATATTTGAATATTTTTAAGGTCTGTCAAGCTCAAACAGTCCATCTCTCAGCTCATTGATCTCTGACCTGAGTTGGTCTTTGGTTTAAGTCCATTTTCATCCAAAGCCTATTTGTTTCATCTGTGAATAACTTAGAAGTACAAACACATGAAGGATAAGTTAAAGCTTCAGAACTGACATCTAACTCTGGTTAAAGCATCTAATCATCTTTTCCATTTGTCCTTTTTTTCCCAGGGTTCCACAAAGTAATGGAGGGGATTGATAAAGCTATTGATTTGGGCTACAATCCTGTTAAGGTGCGTTATTTCTATAACATTTAGGATAAGATAATCCTCAAGTGTTAGCAGCAGTACACTTAAAACACACATGCAGGGAAGGGGGTAAAAAAGTAAAATATATATATTTACAAGATATAGACAGTACATTGCGATGGAAATAAAAAGTAGTGCGAAGAAAAAAAAACTGTGCAAAAAAAGCAGGTAGAATGAGTGTGAGGTAGATACTCGCAGTGACTGGTGAAGACTTGGACAAGTCGGGTTAAATAAATCGAGGTAGCTTACTGTACTTTTAACTACGGTACTCTTAGTAATGAGAACCACAGAATTGAGCTCACTTCATCAAACACTGGCTTTAAAAAAATGTCACATAAAGGAAAATAAACTGAAACCAGCTAACAAACCCTGAGTCCAGGAATATTCAGAGACATGTCAAGTCTGGAGGAACTTGACCTCAGAATTTAAGGATAAAGAGAGAGAAGACGAGCTTTTATATATGTTGATGAATGCGCTTCAGTGGTGAAGCTTGTTTTATGTCTCCAGTCCTTTGACTGCTAAAGCATCGCACCACTGCAGTAATGTAACAGATAGCCCGTCGGTGACACACCGGTACTCTGGTACCCCATCCGCTCTGTCCCTCCATGTTTTTAGAAGCAGTTGGGATGTTAATAACGAGACAGAAAAAGAGTTTAAACTTTCCGAGTTGCAGAGAATGCATCAGGATTTGAAGATGTAGCTGGACATACTTTTTTTTCTCCCCAATCAAGATGGCTATTTATTCTTTTTCTCTCCTTTTTTTTAGGCCTTGTAGTGACCTCAAACACCTTTATCATGTTCTTTCTCTTTCAAATTATCATTGTTTCCTGCTTGAATCAGATAATAAGAGCAAAGTGATCCTGAAAGGTTAGATACCTCAGGCTCCTTTAAATTTAAACTTTAAGACTGCCTGTTTTCTTTTTTAAATATATTTTTCTTAATCTCTTTAAGTGGCCTCAGTGGACTGATCTGTTGGGTGAATTTGTTATTTCCATTATAACTGGATTCTTAAATATAGGTACTTCAATACATACAGGACTGTCAGAAAATTTGAATATTGTGATAAAGTTCTTTATTTTCTGTAATGTTTAAAAAAACAAAAATGTCATACATTCTGGATTCATTACAAATCAACTGAAATATTGCAAGCCTTTTATTATTTTAATCTTGCTGATTATGGCTTACAGTTTAAGATTAAGATTCCCTGAATATTCTAATTTTTTGAGATAGGATATTTGAGTTTTCTTAAGCTGTAAGCCTTGATCAGCAATATTAAAATAATAAAAGGCTTACAATATTTCAGTTGATTTTTTAATGAATCCAGAATGTATGACATTTTTGTTTTTGTAATTGCATTACAGAAAATCACAATATTCTAATTTTTTGGAGACAGTCCTGTACTCGTACAGATTCTTGCCGGTTGATAAAACGGCCACGCCGTTTGTGGCCTTGAATTTGACATATTTACAGTTGCGTAACAGGCCTGTGAGGAGAGTGGTAGTTCAGTAATCATGGCCTTTTGTGTGCTTCCTACTGCAGATCAACTGTGTGGTGATGCGAGGCCTCAACGAGGACGAGCTGCTGGATTTTGTGGCGTTGACTGAGAAGAAACCTCTGGAGGTGCGCTTCATTGAATACATGCCCTTCGATGGTGAGTTCTCACTTTCAAAACATCAGAGATTAAATATCAGACTAGGGGGACGGGACTTGTAGATGTATGGATAAGCATGTTTCCCAAAACTAAATACTTTACTTTCTACTCAAGCATATTACCTATTACTATCTCTGACCATGCACCTGTTTCATTAAAATGGGAGATAAGATGTCGTGGAAAAACCTGCTAAAAGTCTTTAACATGTTCTTTCCAACTAGGTGAATAACTGGACTGAAACTGAGTGGCCCTTTTCCATTAGTATCTACTCGCTTCTACCCGCCACGCCCCCGTCTTGCGCTTTTCCACTACGGGCCGAGGCGGGTGGAGTCGGGCCAAGCAGATGGCTTTTCTGTATCTTTTCTGCCGAGGTTCTAACCGGGCTGAGCCGGCCCTGGATCTGACGTCATCACATTACAGGCCACTGATTGGTCGGGGGGCCGTCAGACTTTTATTTTACAGTGCAAACGTCTGTTTGGTGATCCAACTCTGAAGTGCAGATGTTCATAAACCTGGTGGCTGACGAGAGAATTAAAAAAGGGATGTAGACGGGTGATAAGGAACGATCAGATCCACAGGCGCTCTGTTTTACTCTCAGCCACTCGCGGCTCCAGCTGATTTCTGATCTGCGCCGACACGAACAAAGGGGTTGCGCAATCGAGTACGTCATAGCAGCTTCACCCCAACCTGCCCACTTCTCCCCTGGCTGTGGAAAAACAAACGGGGACAAAACGGGTGGAGGCGTGATGAGGTGTGATGAGCCGAGTCGGGCTGAGTAGTTACTAGTGGAAAAGCGCCATTAGTTACCCAGAATAAGACTTGAGAGATGATCCAGATTTCAATAGATTTAATTAAACAATTGCATGCAAAAGGGTCAGCACATACATGAGGCGTCTCGATGCAGAATTTAAGCGTAAAAATGTAAGAGTAAAGGACGATTCATTCTTGAAGACAAAACATTGATAATCTTTGTTTGGGCAGAGTACTAGTCTGCACCTGTGGCCAAGGCTACTTCCTGCTGCTCTCAGCAGTTTGGGTTCCATCGAGGAGGGGAATTACTTTTTCCCATCGGACACAGACCGACGACCAAACAATGCAGGCTTAACACATCCATGCTTAATGACAAAGCATTTATTGCATCTGTTACATAAGAGTTAAAGACCTATTTAGAAACTAATATATCAGCAGAAACAGCATCACTGGTAATACGGGATTGTGCTAGAGTATTTCTTAGAGGCCACATTATTTCTTTTACATCTGCAAAGAAAAAACAGAGGAATGCTAAACAACGGGATGTGGATATCAGAATTAGACTGAGGAAACAGCAGTCCTTTAATGGTGCATAAAATAAAATCCCAACAGACTATTGTGACTAAACATGACAAAATAGTCCCTCGCAAAATTTTACAAAACATTATAGAAAAACACAGAAACTCACGGTTTTTTAAGAGTGGGAGGTCAAGCGTGTAAGTCGCTTAAGAGCCATAAAAGCCCAGGCCCAGATGGATGTGCCAACGAACTTTATAAAACCTTTATGGACCTTAATGCTCCCTTGCTATTAAAAGCACATCATCATGCTCTAGAATCCCAAACTACGGCACCATCTTGGACGGAAGCCACCATAGTAGTAATCCATAAAGAGGTATGATAATTAATGACCCCACTGACTGCCAGTCCTATTTATTTATATCTATATAACTGCTGAACACAGATTTACAGATATACTCACAGCAAGCACTCACAGATTTATCACCCAAATCATACACCCTGATCAGACGGGATTTATCGCAGGGATATTATGCTGAGAACCTATGGTGCTCACTAAACATAATAACCGTTCAAAAATAAAGAAAGCTTGAATCAGCAATCATGTCTTTAGATGCCCAAAAGGTGTTTGACGGAGTATCCTGCAAATATTTAGTTCATATGCTGAAACATTTTGGATTTCTCTCTTGTCAACTTATGTGGAGTGTACAGGACTGTCTCAGAAAATTTGAATATTGTGATAAAGTCCTTTATTTTCTGTAATGCAAAAATGTCATACATTCTGGATTCATTACAAATCAACTGAAATATTGCAAGCCTTTTATTGTTTTAATATTGCTGATCATGGCTTACAGCTTAAGAAAACTCAAATATCCTATCTCAAAAAATTAGAATATTCTGGGAATCTTAATCTTAAACTGTAAACCATAATCAGCAATATTAAAATAATAAAAGGCTTGCAATATTTCAGTTGATTTGTAATGAATCCAGAATGTATGACATTTTTGTTTTTTTATCTGCATTACAGAAAATAAAGGACTTTATCACAATATTCTAATTTTCTGAGACAGTCCTGTAACTAAGACAGGAGAACTATCGAAAAGTGTCGTTATTTGTTGTTAAAAATAAATAAAAACTACATTAAAAAAACATCCAAGATGTGCAGATCTGGACAGGTGTTATCATGTATTCATGGTTGAGTAATGCTGCCTTCTCCCCCGGCTGCAGGGAACAAGTGGAACTTCAAGAAGATGGTGAGCTACCAGGAGATGCTGGACCACATTAGACAGCAGTGGCCCAACCTGGAAAAGCTTCAAGCTGGAAACACAGACACTGCCAAGGTTAGTGACTCTGACTGGGCCACATTTCCTCCTGCTTACTGTGTAAAACACAACCATAAATGGGAAAATGTTCAAAACTTCAGTTACACTTAGATTTACTGGGGCAGTTTCTAACTGCAGAGTCCATGAAGTGTTTTTTTTTTAAATTTTTTATATTTATATATCTTTCCATATGCTCCCAGCGTTTTCTGATCTGTGGTTGTAAATGAGAGCGTTGCTATAGTAACAGTGTTCTGATGTATTGTGTAGCTTATGCCTTGTTTGAAGAGGAAACCTTTATTAATTTACACTGAGAGCTATAATAATGACAATAATTTTTCTCAGCAGATTCATGTTTGCAAAAGATTTAAGCAGCACAAAGGAACTGTTTCAATTTTCAGGTCTTTGAATCCTCTGGGAGCGCTGGTTCCGTCGCTTTTACGAAGCTGCACATGCCGTCTTTTGCTCAGTCACTTTCTCTTCTCTGTAAAAGTGGTAGTTTCATCGATATGATGTGAAGTAGTGGCGTGAAACAAAGCACTGCTGTCCCACCAGGTCAAGATTTTAAAGTTACCATAAAGCAAAGCTTTTTATTAGTGGTTTTAAGGTAAAGCAGGTTTTTGTTGATTGGCAGCGATGAAAGTTATCTCCTGCTACAGGACACTTCCTAAAAGTAACTAACCGTCTAAGACTGAAGTCAGTCATGACTGAGTTTTAGAAAAAATAAACCTCTTTTAGAAAACAAATAAATGTAAGTGGACAACTTTGATAGTTCTGTCTTTGTTCTAACAGATGTTTAAAGTTCCAGGCTTTGAAGGTCAGGTGGGCTTCATCACCTCCATGTCCGAACACTTCTGTGGCTCTTGCAACCGTTTACGCATCACTGCAGATGGAAACCTGAAGGTAAAGCTTCACTTCTTCACTGTCTTGCCCTTGCGTGATGTGAGCAGTATGTGTGCGCAAACAGGACTTATTACCTACGTATCTCACTTACCACTAGTGCTGGTGCCTCAACTTCTTAAAGTGTCTCACTCAGCTAAAATAATCAGCTGCTATCAGGAGCCCTGACTCCAAACATCCACAAAAAACTAATCTTTGTGTTTGGCCTGTCCGTGGTTCTGTCTTTCACCTGCATTCCTGGTGCATGTTTTCTCAGGTGTGTCTGTTTGGCAACTCTGAAATCTCCCTCAGAGATGTTTTGCGCTCCGGAGCGTCGCATGAAGAGCTGCTGGAGGTTATCGGAGCCGCTGTGGGCAGGAAGAAGAAGCAACATGCAGGTAAACGTTAGGGGTGTAACGATACACTAATCTCACGATACGGTACGATACGATATTATAGCAGTATTTTTTTAACAACCTTGAATGAGGAACATATGACTGGAAAAAATTGTCTTTTATTTGAAAGACACAAAATACAAAACAATACTGTGCATTTGCCCTAATGTTACAGTTTGTAATGCTTTATAACTGTTTAAGTTTTAAAGAGAAAGCCAGGCCAACCATTTTCTACAAACTGAACTAAAAGTAAATGTCAGGTTTGCATTATGCATCTTCAGTTTCATACAAGTACAAATATTTAGCCAAAAATGAATAGTTTCTCTCATGTATGATTTGACTTTTTTCTTTTCCAGAAATTTAACAACTAAAATTAAATAAATAAATAAAAGTAAATAAATACATACAATTTTACATCATAAAAAAGATTGATTCATGCTCACCTTATAAGTGTAAGAGGAGATTTATTTTTGTTAAAAAGGTTATTTTGGTAATTCAGAGTTCATTCTTTTATAAATATATTATTTATATTCTGATGTAAATCAGGGACTATAATGACACTAGTCAGTTTATCTGTAGTGATTAGTCTGTTTTAGATTGGGCGGAGTGATACGCCACAGTACGGCACTAGGTGCTGTGTTGATGTTCTAAAATCCTACACTGTTGAGGGACATTAAAGTACACTGGAACTCAGCAGAAGTTGTCCCCGTGTTTTTCCTACTCACGACCCGAAAAACGTTTAATTTAATAAGGTAAGGCTTAACTCTACACCAGCCTTACATAAGTAAAAGTTCAGAGCTCAAAACCCCCAAGAGTCCCGTGATCGGGACCAAAACGGTACTAGTTTCTTCTGAGCGGAGGAAGATTTTGGTCCGCGGGTCAAGGCGCGGTCGGATGCGCTTTACTAGTCAACACAATAGATTAATATTAATAATCCAATATCGCGATACAGTTTGTCGCCTCCACGACACGTATCGTGACGTTTTTGTATCGCGAAATTTCGTGGCACGATATATTGTTACACCCCTAGTAAACGTGCACACAGGATGCGCACGTGTTGCAAGGCGTATTGGATTTATTCTTAGTTTTTTGAGTTTTACTTGAATGTAAATTATGACTTTGTCTCCCTTTAGGCATGTTCAGTATCTCCCAGATGAAGAACAGACCTATGATCCTCATTGGTGGGTGACTCAGCTGTACGTACAAACATCTCACTCTGTTCTGTCATCGCACACTTTTTTTTTCTTTTTTTAGCTGGATTGTTTTTCTCCTTTAACAACATCATCTCTTATCTTTCTTTCAGCAGGAACTTTTCGTAGTTGCCTGCCAAAGACAGAAAGCAGCAAGAGAGCGACACCTGATATGGTCCAGCTTGAAAATGACTGTGTCTTTCGTCGGAGGCCTGCAGCTGCTCGTGTTTGCCGCTCAGGCAGCAGGAGACACCTCAACAGAGAGCCCTTTTTGTGCCTTCTAGACCATAATGATTCAATATGTGCAGCCCTCGGCCCCTACTCCACGACCTCCAGCAGTTGGGGATCTCATGTCGATACAAACAAAGAAAGCCCTGACGTGACAAGCAGCCTCCACAGCGCGGCACCCCCTCGCTCCTCAGAGACTAGAAATACTTTAACCAGTTCTCACATTAAAACCCCACGTTTTGAGATGCACACAAATGAAATGAGCTACATTACTGAAGAATGTCTCAGGTATGACCAAGCAAGGCGTGCTAATGGTCTGAAGGACCGCCTCCTCAGGACCACAGGGACTTCTGTCTTTTGCACACTGCGAATGAATGCCAAAATAAATCCTCCACACGTCAGCGTTAGGCAGTTGCACAATCAAAGCGCCAGCGAACATCCTCCCCAGACTGCGATGGATCAGACTGTGTCGGCCTCAGGTGTTTCTGACTCTCCCAGCGACGCTGAAGCCCAGTTGACCCACACGGACGCCCAGGGCCGAGCCACCATGGTGGACGTTGGGGGGAAAGCTCCTTCCTGTCGCAGGGCCCAAGCCTGCGCCACCGTCATCCTGGGCCCCGCCGCCTTCCCTCTGCTCCGGGACAACCAGCTGGCCAAGGGGGACGCCCTGACCGTGGCGCAGCTGGCCGGCATCATGGCGTCCAAGCAGACGGCCGCGCTCATCCCGCTCTGCCACCCGCTACCACTAGATCACGTTTCCGTTACCTTTCACCTCGACGAAGTGCACCAGTCCGCCGTCATCACAGCAACGTGTCGCACTACGGGCAGGACGGGCGTGGAGATGGAGGCTCTAACCGCCGTCTCCGTGGCAGCGCTCACCCTCTACGACATGTGCAAGGCAGTAAGCCACGACCTCGTCATCACGGACGTAAAGCTGCTCAGCAAGACCGGCGGGAAGAAGGATTTCCACCGTCGTCAAACCCAGGAAAACGCAGAGTGAATGAAATTCACTGGAATTATTGCTTCTACAGATTTGTGTCATCAGAATACCGTATTTTCTGGACTATAAGCCGCACCTGCATATAAGCCGCACCCGCTCTATTTTTTTTTTAAATAATAAAAAAAAAGATATACAAGCCGCACCTACATACAAGCCGCATCCGCTCTATTTAAAAAAAAAAAAAAGATATGCAAGCCGCACGTATTTATGTTAGATTAGATATTTACTACATGTACAGAAGGATTTTGAACTGTAAATGATGTACATGTTTATACCTAAATAGATCCTTTCCTAACAGTGTCTTTTAACATGGCAGCAACTTTGCTGATTAAAACGGGACAGAACCAAGAGAAAATAGCCAGTATTTATTTATCTCTTTGAAATCTGCTTCTACCTACTTCTATCTGCTAAAGAAGAAGTAGCGTATTCTTCTTTGCATTTATTTTGTCTTAGTTTTGATTCTAATTCCGGTTAGAGCGCCCCGAGCGGTGGAAGAAAAATCCACAGAATAGCCGCACCTCTGCATGGTTCAAAACCTATGAAAAAGTAGCGGCTTATAGTCCAGAGAATACGGTAGTTTGAAAGGTGTTAAGATCATTCTTATCCCACTTTTATCCAAGCTTTATCCAAGCTTTATCTATAAATTAATAAGGCCTAAATAATGTTTATGTTTCCTTTAAGGAATGTTGTGCAAATACTAGTGTCATACATGAGGTTTTTTCCAGTTCTTTAGGCCTCTAGAGTCTAGAGGGCTCCCACGTATTACACTTCCACGGCTGCGGAGAAGGAGAACAAACTGAACCAACCACCGACTGTTTTAAAAAACAACGGGCTGATATTGACTAAGTGTTACAAGTGCTGACATCTAGTGGTCAAGGTGGAGATTTCAGTCATCTAATGTCCTGATTTTCCAGCTTTTGTGACAATAACGTACAACCAGACTTATTCAAATAAAGCAGCTTTTAAGATTCAGTCGGGTGCAGGTCAACACAAGGAACTGAAAATAAGCAGACCTGGGAACTCTACTGGTGATTTCCTCCGACAGTAACCTGGTCACCTATGGCGGTGCCGTGTCTGCTCTCCCGTGTGAAGAACTGGCTGTGAATGGAGACATAAATGGCTTATTTTGAGGTTGAAGAAAACATTTATCAAAGTTATTTGAGACTAAACTAAATCATTTGTATGTTTTTTCCCTCAAGGCCTTTGTTATTATGACACTGCAACTTTAATTGACTTACATGAACTCTGAAGATGAGTGGTTTTCTTCTTACTTGGCTGCATTGTCCGACTGAATGTGTATACCGTTGCGTTTTGAAATTATTTGAACTGTAGCCGTTGTAGCACGACTCCGACGTGTTTCTGTGATCATTTATTGCCGTTATGATTCATTAATTTCAATGAAGTAAATAATGTTGAGCTCTACCTCTGCAGTCCACAATGCTTTCATATAGTATTACAGAAGATAACAGATGATCCATTTTACAGCTTATATTTCTCTTTAGTTCATATGAGTGTCTGAACACTGATGAGTAATGCAACAAAGAAAAAACAATAAAGTGATTTTTCTTTTTTTTTTTCCATTCAAGTTAATCCAATATAATTCATGTTATTTCTCCTTTGCTTTATTTCATTTGTTATACACTTACTATTGCATTTGAGGCTTGAAACTCATTCATTTAAAAGTTTGTACCGGGGCCACTTAAAACTAATAAGGAATTGAAAGAAAAAATAGTGTGTTTTCAAGCATGAGTACCGGTAGGTATAAAAGCAGTGTCCAACCGTGACAGTAACGTGACGGTAATTTACTGAAATGTTGAACAAATAACAACAAAAAAAAAAGACTGGAGAAGATCTGCATATTATCATTAAATAATTCAACTAATCTGGGGGATTTTTTCTGTAAAGGACCAAAACACAAACCGTGCTGCACAAAGAACGGTGATTCCTCAGTAGCTGATATAAAAACAAGGACAAGGTCACAGTAGGAAAGTCAAGGTCAACCACAGTACAGAGGTATTCACTTTTGCTACATGAAACTTTGTCTTGCATGGAAGCCAAATGTTAACTTTGTCCGTAAATACTATAGGATACTATAAATATAAATATTTATATAGTATATATTTAAATAATACTATAGGAGACAGTATTTTCTCCTCTGGGCTCAGAGACTTCTGGGTAAGACCAATGGACATTGGTTCCAACTTTTATTTTCCTGATGTGGTGTTGTAGAACTGATCATTAAGCACACGTCATGTCTCCTCACATCTAAGAAGTAAATACTGTTACAGACGCCTTCTTAGGATACCTCTACCCCCATCTTTCAATGTCATAACTTTTTACCCTGAAAGTCTCAAAGCTGGTTTGCAGAAATCCGTCAAGCAACACAGTATACAACAAAGGAAAAAGTAAATCAATCAAAAGAATAATGCTTTCAATTAGAAAAATGAGGAAGAAGAATCTAAGACAGGTTGGTTGTAATATAACAGAGCGACTGCAACAAGTTGACATAAGCAGCACTATTAAAGAAAATGTTTCCTCTGCTGCTTGGTTCTATTTCCATCAACCTTTAGCTATCGGACAGATTGCTTCCCATCTGCCTCTAGAGTTTATGGTTGACTCAATAACTTGAAAGTGCCCAGCTTGTGCGGTTGTAAACACTGTTATGCCTGGCTGGTCTTCAGCAGGAGGGTCCTCCCTTATGATCCTGGTCCTGCTCAAGGTTTTTTTTCCCTCATAAAGGGGAGTTTCCCTTGCCACTGTTTGGTTTAAGGTTATTTCTAATAATGGTAGTAATAATTGCTATATAAATAACATTGAATTGATTTGAACGTCTGTATGTGTCTCAAATGAAGCTTTCATTGTTGTTAAATATTTTCAATGACGCAATGAAAAAAAAGGTTATATTTGCTTAAACTAAGACCAACTTTTAAGAAAATATTTTAAAAAAAATGTTAAGATGAGGGTATATTATATTTTGCATATGTTTGTTTGGGAGGTGGAAACATATGACAATAAAACCGAAAGTACAGCGTTATCTGAACCTGCAGCCATTAGATCATGTTGACCAAAACATGTTAAACTCCTGCTCTCCCTTCTTATCTCATAAAGTCAGCTGTACCACAGTCTTCCCTGTAACTTTGAAACATCTTCCATCGCAGCAGGACACTTTCAGTGGTTAGTTTTGAGGTTTACACTCAATCCTTCTTCTACAAAGAAGTGAAATCCAAGTAAGTAGCTGCTTAATTTACAGTTTAATATTTAATGTCTGGCAACTTTATATATATATATATATATATATATATATATATATATATATATATATATATATATATATATATATATATATATATATATATATATATATATATATATATATATATATATATATATATATATATATATAGGACTGTCTCAGAAAATTAGAATATTGTGATTTTCTGTAATGCAATTTCAAAAACAAAAATGTCATACATTCTGGATTCATTACAAATCAACTGAAATATTGCAAGCCTTTTATTATTTTACAGTAATATTGCTGATCATGGCTTACAGCTTAATAAAACTCAAATATCCTATCTCAAAAAATTTGAATATTCTGGGAATCTTAATCTTAAACTGTAAGCCATAATCAGCAATATTAAAATAATAAAAGGCTTGCAATATTTCAGTTGGTTTGTAATGAATCCAGAATTTATGATATTTTTGTTTTTTTAATTGCATTACAGAAAATAAAGAACTTTATCACAATATTCTAATTTTCTGAGACAGTCCTGTTACTAAAAAGTCAGTTTTAAGATTTTCTAAAGCCATTTACTGAGACACTAACATACAGTATTTTCTTTTTCTTCTTTTTCTAAAGAAAGATAATGGATTCCAAAGGACTTCAGAAATTGAAAGAACTGATGAACACTGACCCCGCAGCTGCAGCTGAAAAGATTAAAGATCATGTAGAAAAGGAAAATAAAATTCCATTAAACATTGGAATCACGGGAGAAAGTGGCTCTGGTAAATCCAGCTTTGTTAATGCGTTTAGAGGGATGAGTAACGCTGATGAGGGAGCTGCCCCCACTGGTTGTGTGGAAACAACCAAACATGTCACAGCGTACCCACATCCACGCTATCCCCACATGGTTTTATGGGATCTTCCTGGTGTCGGCACCACCAACTTCCCAGTTGACAAGTACCTGGAGCTTGTTGCCTTTAAGAAGTTTGACTTTTTCATCATCATTTCACACACTCGGTTCAGAGAAAATGACGTCAAACTCGCTCAGGCCATGAAGAAGATGGGGAAGAAGTTTTACTTCGTCCGCTCAAAGATTGACAACGATTTACGATCTGAGGCAAGAAGTAAGAGGGATTTCAGTGCAGAGAAGACTCTGAAACAAGTCAGAGGAAACTGCATTCAAGGTGAGGGTGCTGTTACATTTGTAGTTTTTCTCTGAAATCTAAATCAAACACATCTTTACTGATAGTGACTATCACCCAACACATGGCCAGATTACATTATTACAAGACTCCTGAGGATATATTGACTTCTTTCTGGTGTTCATCTGTCTTCCAAATGTCAGCTGTGTGAAGGAACCAAGCTTTTATTGAGGAAAAATGCTGCAGAGGATCATCACGAGAATCTGTACTTGTCACAAAGTAGAAGAGATGTGCAATTCAGTTCTAAAAACAAAGCTGCTTCAGTCACATTTATCCTCCCAGTACTGCGATTTAATATGCAATTTTTTTTCTTCAATAAAACTTAATGGATGATTATATTATACACATTTAGTATAGCATTGTATTCCAAAGACTGTGGAAATGAACTGAGACTGACGAGTGACGACGTCTCTGACTCACGCGAAGAAAAAAAAAGGTAAATCAGCATTGTGCTGTAGCATATTAATAGTTTTAATCAGAGCTCTGGTAGGCAAATAGTGTAGTATCCAATATCCATATGAAAAGAACCATAAAAGAGTTTCATCAGTATAATTGTTGAATATATTATTTAAATGATTCAAAACCAAAAATCATGAGAAAGGTTTATATGATGGCGTCATGATGCAGCAGCGATTACGTTTCAGAGCTCAGCCCCGGACAAATGCAGCCCCTGTATCGTTTATCAATGTCGTGAACCCAGACTTGGTCACCGCCCTGGCAGCACATAAGGTAGCTCAGGAAGCAGATGTTGACAGTGATTTTAATGTGGCATTTTAAACTGCACTCATTTGGAGCAACACTTTCAAACATTTCGGGCAAACATCCCCGTCTTTGGCTTGTCTGGCACACTTGCGCTCAACATTTTAGCCACACATCTGTCGTACATGGCTCTGGTGTTTGTTTTTAAAACATGCTGGAACAATTTTGTAGTTTAACTTCCTGAAGTAGCAACGTTTGCAATGCTTGCCCTGAACACCTGACGTTGCTTATCATCTTCCTTTTGTAAAACCCAAATAATCCTTCAGCATGGATGTGCTGTTCCTCTTCTAGAGAGAGTTTCAGCTTATTCGGTTTCAGACTGTTCAGAGGCCAATACGTAACAGTATGAAGAGTTGATACAGTCAAGTGCTCGCTCCCTCCCGCGTCACGTGACAACACATAATTGCTCATGTTGCGATTTCAAAATCGCGTTTTATGATATCGCGATATTCTCGCAAATGCGATTAATTGTTCAGCCTTAAATGACACTTTTCAAATAAAACATGTATAAAGCAGTTTTTAACATTAAAAATGATAAGATGATGATATATTCAAGTTTTTGTTTTTTTGCACAGGTCTTCAAAAGGAAGGATTTGAGTCTCTGCAGGTCTTCCTGATATCCAGCTTTGATGTGAACCTCCATGATTTCCGTCTTTTACATGAGACCTTAGAGAGAGAACTTCCTGCACACAAGAAGCTCGCTCTGCTGCTTGCCGTGCCCAACATCAGCCTGGAGGTCATCAACAAGAAAAAGGAGGCCTTTCAGAACAACATAAAATACTATGCTGCTGCATCTGCAGCTGTAGCAGCTGTACCACTCCCAGGGTATTCTGCTGGTGTTGACCTGAAATTGATGGTCACTGTTATTAAACAATATATAAATGGATTTAGGCTCGATGTCACATCACTGCAGAGACTTTCTGCCAACGCAGGTGTGCAGTTTAATGATCTGAAGGTTGTAAACACAGATCTTCTCCGAAAACTGATGCTCAGTGTTTGGTTCTTACTTGAATCAATGGTAGCAGAGGAAGCATTCAGACTCCTTCCAATATTTGGCATCCCAGCAACAAAGAGCCTGTCCTTTACCACAACGTACAAAGCTCTGAATTATTTCCTCAACGTTCTTGCTGATGATGCACGAAGGAGGCACAAAGAACTCTGGGGTTGAACACCTCAGTGTGGTTTGGATGAGTAGCTGTCATCTCAAGAAAGTGTGTAACTCTGATTGTGATACCAGCTTTGGAAATATTTGCTGGTTCTCCTTTGAAGAAAATTGGGTAAATTGGGCAAACATTTGCATCCATCCACCTTCTGATACCACATCATGTTTTAAAACAGATTATTGTTCTGAATTGCCTGCTATCACTGGTTGAAAAAGTATGATCTCACCACTTAAATAAACATTCATTCATTCATTCATTATCTTACCCGCTTTATCCCTTGCGGGGTCACGGGGGTCTGCTGGAGCCTATCCCAGCTTATTTTAGGTGAGAGGCAGGGGTTACACCCTGGACAGGTCACCAGTCCATCACAGGGCCACATATAGACACACAAACCATGCTCACAATCACACTCACACTCACACCTACGGACAATTTATAACCAGATATAACACCAATTAACCTAATATGCATGTTTTTGGACTGTGGGAGGAAGCCGGAGTACCCGGAGAAAACCCACGCAAGCACGGGGAGAACATGCAAACTCCACACAGAAAGGCCCCTGCCGGGCCTGGGAGTCGAACCGGGGACCTTCTTGCTGTGAGGCAACAGTGCTAACCACTAAGCCACCGTGCCAGTGTGCATGGCCGGAAGTACATCTGTAAACTCATCTGACTAAACTTTTGACTTCCAAGTGCTCTAATGTTTGCCAATAAGTTCTGTGGGTCAGGTTCAGGAGCGACAGTATACGTTGTAGCTGAAGGGATGCTGAAAATTTGCAGATTTTTTTTTTTCTAAAACACATTAAATAGATATTTGATTTTAGTTGATCAGGTCTGTATCTGGATAAAAGATGTAATGTGGCATTCATTGTTTGAATACAGACGCTTTAACAATAGTTTAACCTGCGCAAGGCCATACATCAATGACAGTTACAGTAATAATAATAATCATACAAGGTCAGTACTAAATATTGTAAGCTACAACCAGTGGTGATTGTAGCTTACATGGTGTCCTTGCAACCCCCCATATTGTTCTTTCCTTCTAACATTTTGAAGTTCATGTTTAAATTTTATATTGCTTTTGACCTAAATTTCTTAAGAAATTGTATATTTCAGTTCTGCTTTTTTTTGTTTCTAAAGTTCTGGTGCATCACATTCTCTCTGCAAACCACCCTGAATTGTTTGAAATATGCTAGTAGTTTTGCTGATTTAATTGAATAAAAAAATGCATGACCATCCATTTAAAAACCATTTCGTTTCTGGCGTGTTTCACATCTTTGTCAGTCTTCCAAAGGCTCTGATGACATCTTCACCGTCTCCTCTAAAGTTTCAAATACAATACAATATTAATACTGTCATGTTTTCTGTGTCCAGTTAATGAATGCTTTAAATTCCAAATTTAATGAATGCACCACAATCCATACTGGGTAGCAGGTGAGGTTAATGAGTCTAATTAGAGTGTCTGGAGCACCAATATAAGTTCAAGTGAAGCCACATGACAGATACAGTTGTGTTTATTTTGCTGCCTTTAACTTTTCCTGTGCTGCTTTTTCTCGTCCATTATGGTGTCCAAGTTTGTTTTAAGGTGACTTGGTTAACATGTTTTATTTTTTGAGAATTAACTTTTTTAATTGTTCTAATTCACGTTTTGATGTTAACAGAGTGTCTTGGATTTGCGTCCTGCTCTTTGGCATTGGATTTAGCATCCCCACTAAAAAAAGCAAGTAGATCAACACTTATTGTAAAATCATCTGGCTAGATAACTTTGACCCAGACAGAGTTCTGTCTTGGTATAAAGATAGTATGAAGATGACATGGTGAAACTGAGTCTCTTCTAAATTTCATGTGGACTTTCAAATAATTCAGCTTGGTCAGACTCCTCACCGTGTTTCATTAACTTGTATTTCATTCTGACTGAAATGGTATTAATTTGTTGTGGGTTAGTTCAAACTAACACAGGGTCCGGCTACACCACTGGTGGCGGCGCAGGAAGTGGCTACGGCGCAGGCTACGGCGCAGGGTCCGGCTACGGCGCAGGGTCCGGCTACACCACTGGTGGCAGCGCAGGGTCCGGCTACGGCACAGGAAGCGGCTACACCACTGGTGGCGGCGCAGGGTCCGGCTATGGCGCAGGGTCCGGCTACGGCGCAGGGTCCGGCTACACCACTGGTGGCAGTGCAGGGTCCGGCTACGGCGCAGGAAGCGGCTATGGCGCAGGGTCCGGCTACGGCGCAGGAAGCGGCTACGGCGCAGGAAGCGGCTACACCAGCGGGGCCGGTGCAGTGAGCAGCTATGGTGCAGGGTCCAATGCTGGCTTCTGGGCTGAAGATGCAGGAATTGCTTCTTTCATTGAGCAGCTGTTGCACCTTAGGCCCAACCGTCCTGTCTTGGTCCCTGCCTGGACCTCTGCTCATGTACCCTTTGACTCTGTTGAGGAAGCTCCCGAGTTCCCTTCATCCCACACCATCCACTTCAGCAGTGGCTACGAGCGAGCACGGGACCTCCAATCTCATGCCAAGTACTCCACGGATACGTTTGACCACATCCCTGTTGGAGAGAAGCAGCAAGGGACTGGGTCTAAAGGGGTAAGAATCTGATCTCATCACGCAACATGCTATCGACGCCTGTAATGTCATCTCTCTTGCAGGTTTGATCATCTGGAGACTCCGACTGTAGATGAATTAAAAACTTGAGTAGTTCAGTTTGTTGTGCATGATTGATGCCTTTCACTGAATCCATATCTGCCTGAGATGCTTGTAAGCCATGTCTTAAACACAGACCCACTCTTTAAAAAAAGCCCTCATGTTCCAGCCCTGTTGAGCATTGCTTGGGGAAGCGCAGGGCTGCACATGTGCTATTCCAATGACTTAATTGGCAGGTTGGTGTCTGTCGACCCTGCAGAAGCAGGGGGTAACTTGTATTCCAACAACTTCATTTTCATAATTAAAATCTTGTACAAGGTATTTGCCTATTGCAGGCTACTTGGTGTCTTCTGATGAATAGCTCTTAACCTGACTTACTGTCCTGTGGGTCAAAACATACATCAGTAGTCTTGTTGCAGAGACATCCCCCCAAAAGCCCAATAAATTTGGGCTTTTGGGGGCAGAGCTAGGCCGTTTTGTGCTTCATACGGTGTGAGACGAGGAAAGACCGGTGTACTTACTGTGTCTCAAACTGTTGGCAACGGACAGCATGAAGCCAAATTAAGGCGTCACTTAAAGACATTACACCCTAATCACCCGGATAAGCCGCTTGCGGTTTTTTTAAACGAAAACATGTCCAATATTGCCAACAATCATCCCGCTTTGTGACTGCTACTTCAGTAAACCAGTGAGCGTTGTTGGCATCATAAGGTACCAAATTGCTGAGTGCAAAACCCCTCACACCATAGCAGAGGAGCTGATACTGCCGGAGTTGAAGAGAAATCCATTTTCTTCACGTTGACCAAAAACTGCACCTACAGTGTAGTGTTTAGCTAGATGCTAGAAGCTAAGGGCATGGCATCACATGCCATGATATGACACGTGGCATATGCCACCTGCCCGACGGGTATTCAACTATGTATGCCAGGCAAATGAGTGTTGGAAAGTCCATTGGCATGTACCCCCAACAATCAATTCCTCTTGGACCCTCGTGGCCTCGTTGGCGCAGTAGGCAGCGTGTCAGTCTCATAATCTGAAGGTCGTGAGTTCGACCCTCACACGGGGCATGGGTTTTGTGCTAGGCCTTCCCTCAGACCATAAGAGTGTAGTGTAGCCTGGTACTGTTGGCTTTAACAACCTGTACAGGATTATACCTCAGCTGCTCCCTGGACCTCCATTTGTGTTGGAACCTTCAAAACAACTATTGGCGACATTGAAACTAGTTGTAATCTCCTGAATGGCTGTTTGACCAGGCTCCATCCTCTTTTCTATTTCACATTGACCAAAAACGGCATCTATAGTGTAGTGTTTAGTTACACGCTAAAAGCTTTCGCAATAGTTAAACAACCTACTTTCAGTTATAATGTGATGTTTAGCTAGATGCTAGAAGCTCCTGTCATAGCTTCACAACCACAGAAAATGGAAAGCAGGACACAGATTTCTTGCAACTTGCTCAGAGTTGAAGCGAAATCCATTTTCTTCACATCGACCAAAAACTGCACCTATAGTCTAGTGTTTAACTAGATGCTAGAAGCTAAGGGCATGGCATCACATGCCATGACATGGCACATGGCATATGCCACCTGCCCGACGGGTATTCAACTACGTATGCAAGGCAAAAGAGAGTCTTGGAAAGTCCATGTACCCCCAACAATCAAGGCCTCTTGGACCCTCGTGGCCTCGTTGGCGCAGTAGGCAGCGCGTCAGTCTCATAATCTGAAGGTTGTGAGTTCGACCCTCACACGGGGCATGAGTTTTGTGCTAGGCCTTCCCTCAGACCATAAAAAGAGGAGTGTAGGGTAGCCTGGTACTGTTGGCTTAAACAACTTGTACAGGATTATACCTCAACTGCTCTCTGGACCTCCATTTGTGTTGGAACCTTCAAAACACCTGTTGGCGACATTGAAGTTAGTTGTAATCTCCTGAATGGCTGTTTGACCAGGCTCCATCCTCTTTTCTATTTCTCATTGACCAAAAACGGCATCTATAGTGTAGTGTTTAGTTAGACACTAAAAGCTCTTGGAATAGTTAAACAACCTACTTTCAGTTATGGTGTGATGTTTAGCTAGATGCTAGAAGCTCCTGGCATAGCTTCACAACCACAGAGAAAGGAAAGCAAGACACAGATTTCGCGCAACTTGCTCAGAGTTGAAGCGAAATCCATTTTCTTCACATCGACCAAAAACTGCACCTATAGTCTAGTGTTTAGCTAGATGCTAGAAGCTAAGGGCATGGCATCACATGCCATGACATGGCACATGGCATATGCCACCTTCCCGACGGGTATTCAACTACGTAGCCAGGCAAAGGAGAGTCTTGGAAAGTCCATGTACCCCCAACAATCAATGTCTCTTTGACCTTCATGGCCTCGTTGGCGCAGTAGGCAGCGCGTCAGTCTCATAATCTGAAGGTCGTGAGTTCGACCCTCACACGGGGCATGAGTTTTGTGCTAGGCCTTCCCTCAGACCATAAAAAGAGGAGTGTAGGGTAGTCTGATACTGTTGGCTTAAACAACTTGTACAGGATTATACCTCAACTGCTCTCTGGACCTCCATTTGTGTTGGAACCTTCAAAACACCTGTTGGCGACATTGAAGCTAGTTGTAATCTCCTGAATGGCTGTTTGACCAGGCTCCATCCTCTTTTCTATTTCTCATTGACCAAAAACGGCACCTATAGTGTAGTGTTTAGTTAGACACTAAAAGCTCTTGGAATAGTTAAACAACCTACTTTCAGTTATGGTGTGATGTTTAGCTAGATGCTAGAAGCTCCTGGCATAGCTTCACAACCACAGAGAATGGAAAGCAGGACACAGATTTCGCGCAACTTGCTCAGAGTTGAAGCGAAATCCATTTTCTTCACATCGACCAAAAACTGCACCTATAGTCTAGTGTTTAGCTAGATGCTAGAAGCTAAGGGCATGGCATCACATGCCATGACATGGCACATGGCATATGCCACCTTCCCGACGGGTATTCAACTACGTAGCCAGGCAAAGGAGAGTCTTGGAAAGTCCATGTACCCCCAACAATCAAGGCCTTGTGGCCTCGTTGGCGCAGTAGGCAGCGCGTCAGTCTCATAATCTGAAGGTCGTGAGTTCGACCCTCACACGGGGCATGAGTTTTGTGCTAGGCCTTCCCTCAGACCATAAAAAGAGGAGTGTAGGTTAGCCTGGTACTGTTGGCTTAAACAACCTGTACAGGATTGTACCTCAGCTGCTCCCTGGACCTCCATTTGTGTTGGAACATTCAAAACACCTATTGGGGACATTGAAGCTAGTTGTAATCTCCTGAATGGCTGTTTGACCAGGCTCCATCCCCTTTTCTATTTCACATTGACCAAAAACGGCATCTATAGTGTAGTGTTTAGTTACACACTAAAAGCTCTCGGAATAGTTAAACAACCTACTTTCAGTTATAATGTGATGTTTAGCTAGATGCTAGAAGCTCCTGGCATAGCTTCACAACCACAGAGAATGGAAAGCAGGACACGGATTTCGCGCAACTTGCTGAGAGTTGAAGCGAAATCCATTTACTTCACATCGACCAAAAACTGCACCTATGGTCTAGTGTTTAGCTAGATGCTAGAAGCTAAGGGCATGGCATCACATGCCATGACATGGCACATGGCATATGCCACCTTCCCGACGGGTATTCAACTACGTATGCCAGGCAAAGGAGAGTCTTTGAAAGTCCATGTACCCCCAACAATCAATGCATCTTGGACCTTCATGGCCTCGTTGGCGCAGTAGGCAGCGCGTCAGTCTCATAATCTGAAGGTCGTGAGTTCGACCCTCACACGGGGCATGAGTTTTGTGCTAGGCCTTCCCTCAGACCATAAAAAGAGGAGTGTAGGGTAGCCTGGTACTGTTGGCTTAAACAACCTGTACAGGATTATACCTCAGCTGCTCCCTGGACCTCCATTTGTGTTGGAACATTCAAAACACCTATTGGGGACATTGAAGCTAGTTGTAATCTCCTGAATGGCTGTTTGACCAGGCTCCATCCCCTTTTCTATTTCACATTGACCAAAAACGGCATCTATAGTGTAGTGTTTAGTTACACGCTAAAAGCTCTCGGAATAGTTAAACAACCTACTTTCAGTTATAATGTGATGTTTAGCTAGATGCTAGAAGCTCCTGGCATAGCTTCACAACCACAGAAAATGGAAAGCAGGACACAGATTTCTTGCAACTTGCTCAGAGTTGAAGCGAAATCCATTTTCTTCACATCGACCAAAAACTGCACCTATAGTCTAGTGTTTAACTAGATGCTAGAAGCTAAGGGCATGGCATCACATGCCATGACATGGCACATGGCATATGCCACCTGCCCGACGGGTATTCAACTACGTATGCCAGGCAAAAGAGAGTCTTGGAAAGTCCATGTACCCCCAACAATCAAGGCCTCTTGGACCCTCGTGGCCTCGTTGGAGCAGTAGGCAGCGCGTCAGTCTCATAATCTGAAGGTCGTGAGTTCGACCCTCACACGGGGCATGAGTTTTTTGCTAGGCCTTTCCTCAGACCATAAAAAAAGGAGTGTAGGGTAGCCTGGTACTGTTGGCTTAAACAACCTGTACAGGATTATACCTCAGCTGCTCCCTGGACCTCCATTTGTGTTGGAACATTCAAAACACCTATTGGGGACATTGAAGCTAGTTGTAATCTCCTGAATGGCTGTTTGACCAGGCTCCATCCCCTTTTCTATTTCACATTGACCAAAAACGGCATCTATAGTGTAGTGTTTAGTTACACGCTAAAAGCTCTCGGAATAGTTAAACAACCTACTTTCAGTTATAATGTGATGTTTAGCTAGATGCTAGAAGCTCCTGGCATAGCTACACAACCACAGAGAATGGAAAGCAGGACACGGATTTCGCGCAACTTGCTGAGAGTTGAAGCGAAATCCATTTACTTCACATCGACCAAAAACTGCACCTATGGTCTAGTGTTTAGCTAGATGCTAGAAGCTAAGGGCATGGCATCACATGCCATGACATGGCACATGGCATATGCCACCTTCCCGACAGGTATTCAACTACGTATGCCAGGCAAAGGAGAGTCTTTGAAAGTCCATGTACCCCCAACAATCAATGCATCTTGGACCTTCATGGCCTCGTTGGCGCAGTAGGCAGCGCGTCAGTCTCATAATCTGAAGGTCGTGAGTTCGACCCTCACACGGGGCATGAGTTTTGTGCTAGGCCTTCCCTCAGACCATAAAAAGAGGAGTGTAGGGTAGCCTGGTACTGTTGGCTTAAACAACCTGTACAGGATTATACCTCAGCTGCTCCCTGGACCTCCATTTGTGTTGGAACATTCAAAACACCTATTGGGGACATTGAAGCTAGTTGTAATCTCCTGAATGGCTGTTTGACCAGGCTCCATCCCCTTTTCTATTTCACATTGACCAAAAACGGCATCTATAGTGTAGTGTTTAGTTACACGCTAAAAGCTCTCGGAATAGTTAAACAACCTACTTTCAGTTATAATGTGATGTTTAGCTAGATGCTAGAAGCTCCTGGCATAGCTTCACAACCACAGAAAATGGAAAGCAGGACACAGATTTCTTGCAACTTGCTCAGAGTTGAAGCGAAATCCATTTTCTTCACATCGACCAAAAACTGCACCTATAGTCTAGTGTTTAACTAGATGCTAGAAGCTAAGGGCATGGCATCACATGCCATGACATGGCACATGGCATATGCCACCTGCCCGACGGGTATTCAACTACGTATGCCAGGCAAAAGAGAGTCTTGGAAAGTCCATGTACCCCCAACAATCAAGGCCTCTTGGACCCTCGTGGCCTCGTTGGAGCAGTAGGCAGCGCGTCAGTCTCATAATCTGAAGGTCGTGAGTTCGACCCTCACACGGGGCATGAGTTTTTTGCTAGGCCTTTCCTCAGACCATAAAAAAAGGAGTGTAGGGTAGCCTGGTACTGTTGGCTTAAACAACCTGTACAGGATTATACCTCAGCTGCTCCCTGGACCTCCATTTGTGTTGGAACATTCAAAACACCTATTGGGGACATTGAAGCTAGTTGTAATCTCCTGAATGGCTGTTTGACCAGGCTCCATCCCCTTTTCTATTTCACATTGACCAAAAACGGCATCTATAGTGTAGTGTTTAGTTACACGCTAAAAGCTCTCGGAATAGTTAAACAACCTACTTTCAGTTATAATGTGATGTTTAGCTAGATGCTAGAAGCTCCTGGCATAGCTTCACAACCACAGAGAATGGAAAGCAGGACACAGATTTCTTGCAACTTGCTCAGAGTTGAAGCGAAATCCATTTTCTTCACATCGACCAAAAACTGCACCTATAGTCTAGTGTTTAACTAGATGCTAGAAGCTAAGGGCATGGCATCACATGCCATGACATGGCACATGGCATATGCCACCTGCCCGACGGGTATTCAACTACGTATGCCAGGCAAAAGAGAGTCTTGGAAAGTCCATGTACCCCCAACAATCAAGGCCTCTTGGACCCTCGTGGCCTCGTTGGCGCAGTAGGCAGCGCGTCAGTCTCATAATCTGAAGGTCGTGAGTTCGACCCTCACACGGGGCATGAGTTTTTTGCTAGGCCTTTCCTCAGACCATAAAAAAAGGAGTGTAGGGTAGCCTGGTACTGTTGGCTTAAACAACCTGTACAGGATTATACCTCAGCTGCTCCCTGGACCTCCATTTGTGTTGGAACATTCAAAACACCTATTGGGGACATTGAAGCTAGTTGTAATCTCCTGAATGGCTGTTTGACCAGGCTCCATCCCCTTTTCTATTTCACATTGACCAAAAACGGCATCTATAGTGTAGTGTTTAGTTACACGCTAAAAGCTCTCGGAATAGTTAAACAACCTACTTTCAGTTATAATGTGATGTTTAGCTAGATGCTAGAAGCTCCTGGCATAGCTTCACAACCACAGAGAATGGAAAGCAGGACACAGATTTCTTGCAACTTGCTCAGAGTTGAAGCGAAATCCATTTTCTTCACATCGACCAAAAACTGCACCTATAGTCTAGTGTTTAACTAGATGCTAGAAGCTAAGGGCATGGCATCACATGCCATGACATGGCACATGGCATATGCCACCTGCCCGACGGGTATTCAACTACGTATGCCAGGCAAAAGAGAGTCTTGGAAAGTCCATGTACCCCCAACAAACAAAGGCCTCTTGGACCCTCGTGGCCTCGTTGGCGCAGTAGGCAGCGCGTCAGTCTCATAATCTGAAGGTCGTGAGTTCGACCCTCACACGGGGCATGAGTTTTGTGCTATGCCTTCCCTCAGACCATAAAAAGAGGAGTGTAGGGTAGCCTGGTACTGTTGGCTTAAACAACCTGTACAGGATTATACCTCAGCTGCTCCCTGGACCTCCATTTGTGTTGGAACATTCAAAACACCTATTGGGGACATTGAAGCTAGTTGTAATCTCCTGAATGGCTGTTTGACCAGGCTCCATCCCCTTTTCTATTTCACATTGACCAAAAACGGCATCTATAGTGTAGTGTTTAGTTACACGCTAAAAGCTCTCGGAATAGTTAAACAACCTACTTTCAGTTATAATGTGATGTTTAGCTAGATGCTAGAAGCTCCTGGCATAGCTTCACAACCACAGAAAATGGAAAGCAGGACACAGATTTCTTGCAACTTGCTCAGAGTTGAAGCGAAATCCATTTTCTTCACATCGACCAAAAACTGCACCTATAGTCTAGTGTTTAACTAGATGCTAGAAGCTAAGGGCATGGCATCACATGCCATGACATGGCACATGGCATATGCCACCTGCCCGACGGGTATTCAACTACGTATGCCAGGCAAAAGAGAGTCTTGGAAAGTCCATGTACCCCCAACAATCAAGGCCTCTTGGACCCTCGTGGCCTCTTTGGCGCAGTAGGCAGCGCGTCAGTCTCATAATCTGAAGGTCGTGAGTTCGACCCTCACACGGGGCATGAGTTTTTTGCTAGGCCTTTCCTCAGACCATAAAAAAAGGAGTGTAGGGTAGCCTGGTACTGTTGGCTTAAACAACCTGTACAGGATTATACCTCAGCTGCTCCCTGGACCTCCATTTGTGTTGGAACATTCAAAACACCTATTGGGGACATTGAAGCTAGTTGTAATCTCCTGAATGGCTGTTTGACCAGGCTCCATCCCCTTTTCTATTTCACATTGACCAAAAACGGCATCTATAGTGTAGTGTTTAGTTACACGCTAAAAGCTCTCGGAATAGTTAAACAACCTACTTTCAGTTATAATGTGATGTTTAGCTAGATGCTAGAAGCTCCTGGCATAGCTTCACAACCACAGAGAATGGAAAGCAGGACACAGATTTCTTGCAACTTGCTCAGAGTTGAAGCGAAATCCATTTTCTTCACATCGACCAAAAACTGCACCTATAGTCTAGTGTTTAACTAGATGCTAGAAGCTAAGGGCATGGCATCACATGCCATGACATGGCACATGGCATATGCCACCTGCCCGACGGGTATTCAACTACGTATGCCAGGCAAAAGAGAGTCTTGGAAAGTCCATGTACCCCCAACAAACAAAGGCCTCTTGGACCCTCGTGGCCTCGTTGGCGCAGTAGGCAGTGCGTCAGTCTCATAATCTGAAGGTCGTGAGTTCGACCCTCACACGGGGCATGAGTTTTGTGCTATGCCTTCCCTCAGACCATAAAAAGAGGAGTGTAGGGTAGCCTGGTACTGTTGGCTTAAACAACCTGTACAGGATTATACCTCAGCTGCTCCCTGGACCTCCATTTGTGTTGGAACATTCAAAACACCTATTGGGGACATTGAAGCTAGTTGTAATCTCCTGAATGGCTGTTTGACCAGGCTCCATCCCCTTTTCTATTTCACATTGACCAAAAACGGCATCTATAGTGTAGTGTTTAGTTACACACTAAAAGCTCTCGGAATAGTTAAACAACCTACTTTCAGTTATAATGTGATGTTTAGCTAGATGCTAGAAGCTCCTGGCATAGCTTCACAACCACAGAGAATGGAAAGCAGGACACAGATTTCTTGCAACTTGCTCAGAGTTGAAGCGAAATCCATTTACTTCACATCGACCAAAAACTGCACCTATAGTCTAGTGTTTAACTAGATGCTAGAAGCTAAGGGCATGGCATCACATGCCATGACATGGCACATGGCATATGCCACCTGCCCGACGGGTATTCAACTACGTATGCCAGGCAAAAGAGAGTCTTGGAAAGTCCATGTACCCCCAACAATCAAGGCCTCTTGGACCCTCGTGGCCTTGTTGGCGCAGTAGGCAGCGCGTCAGTCTCATAATCTGAAGGTCGTGAGTTCGACCCTCACACGGGGCATGAGTTTTTTGCTAGGCCTTTCCTCAGACCATAAAAAAAGGAGTGTAGGGTAGCCTGGTACTGTTGGCTTAAACAACCTGTACAGGATTATACCTCAGCTGCTCCCTGGACCTCCATTTGTGTTGGAACATTCAAAACACCTATTGGGGACATTGAAGCTAGTTGTAATCTCCTGAATGGCTGTTTGACCAGGCTCCATCCCCTTTTCTATTTCACATTGACCAAAAACGGCATCTATAGTGTAGTGTTTAGTTACACGCTAAAAGCTCTCGGAATAGTTAAACAACCTACTTTCAGTTATAATGTGATGTTTAGCTAGATGCTAGAAGCTCCTGGCATAGCTTCACAACCACAGAGAATGGAAAGCAGGACACAGATTTCTTGCAACTTGCTCAGAGTTGAAGCGAAATCCATTTTCTTCACATCGACCAAAAACTGCACCTATAGTCTAGTGTTTAACTAGATGCTAGAAGCTAAGGGCATGGCATCACATGCCAGGACATGGCACATGGCATATGCCACCTGCCCGACGGGTATTCAACTACGTATGCCAGGCAAAAGAGAGTCTTGGAAAGGCCATGTACCCCCAACAAACAAAGGCCTCTTGGACCCTCGTGGCCTTGTTGGCGCAGTAGGCAGCGCGTCAGTCTCATAATCTGAAGGTCGTGAGTTCGACCCTCACACGGGGCATGAGTTTTGTGCTATGCCTTCCCTCAGACCATAAAAAGAGGAGTGTAGGGTAGCCTGGTACTGTTGGCTTAAACAACCTGTACAGGATTATACCTCAGCTGCTCCCTGGACCTCCATTTGTGTTGGAACATTCAAAACACCTATTGGGGACATTGAAGCTAGTTGTAATCTCCTGAATGGCTGTTTGACCAGGCTCCATCCCCTTTTCTATTTCACATTGACCAAAAACGGCATCTATAGTGTAGTGTTTAGTTACACGCTAAAAGCTCTCGGAATAGTTAAACAACCTACTTTCAGTTATAATGTGATGTTTAGCTAGATGCTAGAAGCTCCTGGCATAGCTTCACAACCACAGAGAATGGAAAGCAGGACACAGATTTCTTGCAACTTGCTCAGAGTTGAAGCGAAATCCATTTACTTCACATCGACCAAAAACTGCACCTATAGTCTAGTGTTTAGCTAGATGCTATAAGCTAAGGGCATGGCATCACATGCCATGACATGGCACATGGCATATGCCACCTTCCCGACGGGTATTCAACTACGTAGCCAGGCAAAAGAGAGTCTTGGAAAGTCCATGTACCCCCAACAAACAAAGGCCTCTTGGACCCTCGTGGCCTCGTTGGCGCAGTAGGCAGAGCGTCAGTCTCATAATCTGAAGGTCGTGAGTTCGACCCTCACACGGGGCATGAGTTTTGTGCTATGCCTTCCCTCAGACCATAAAAAGAGGAGTGTAGGGTAGCCTGGTACTGTTGGCTTAAACAACCTGTACAGGATTATACCTCAGCTGCTCCCTGGACCTCCATTTGTGTTGGAACATTCAAAACACCTATTGGGGACATTGAAGCTAGTTGTAATCTCCTGAATGGCTGTTTGACCAGGCTCCATCCCCTTTTCTATTTCACATTGACCAAAAACGGCATCTATAGTGTAGTGTTTAGTTACACGCTAAAAGCTCTCGGAATAGTTAAACAACCTACTTTCAGTTATAATGTGATGTTTAGCTAGATGCTAGAAGCTCCTGGCATAGCTTCACAACCACAGAGAATGGAAAGCAGGACACAGATTTCTTGCAACTTGCTCAGAGTTGAAGCGAAATCCATTTACTTCACATCGACCAAAAACTGCACCTATAGTCTAGTGTTTAGCTAGATGCTAGAAGCTAAGGGCATGGCATCACATGCCATGACATGGCACATGGCATATGCCACCTTCCCGACGGGTATTCAACTACGTAGCCAGGCAAAAGAGAGTCTTGGAAAGTCCATGTACCCCCAACAAACAAAGGCCCCTTGGACCCTCGTGGCCTCGTTGGCGCAGTAGGCAGCGCGTCAGTCTCATAATCTGAAGGTCGTGAGTTCGACTCTCACACGGGGCATGAGTTTTGTGCTATGCCTTCCCTCAGACCATAAAAAGAGGAGTGTAGGGTAGCCTGGTACTGTTGGCTTAAACAACCTGTACAGGATTATACCTCAGATGCTCCCTGGACCTCCATTTGTGTTGGAACATTCAAAACACCTATTGGGGACATTGAAGCTAGTTGTAATCTCCTGAATGGCTGTTTGACCAGGCTCCATCCCCTTTTCTATTTCACATTGACCAAAAACGGCATCTATAGTGTAGTGTTTAGTTACACGCTAAAAGCTCTCGGAATAGTTAAACAACCTACTTTCAGTTATGGTGTCCTCCCCTGTAATCAACAGCAGCTGGGGCAAGGGTTGGGATAAAATAAAGTAACTGAAACCATACTGCACCCTAGTGGAAAAGCAAATACCTGCACAACATAAGAAATGGCTCCTACAGTGGGCATCAACTACCAGCCCCCCACCGTAGTTCCTGGGGGAGACCTGGCCAAGGTGCAGAGGGCTGTGCATGCTAAGCAACACCACTGCTATTGCAGAGGCCTGGGCTCGGCTTGACCACAAGTTTGACCTGATGTACGCCAAGCGGGCCTTTGTTCACTGGTACGTGGGTGAGGGGATGGAGGAGGGAGAGTTCTCCGAGGCCCGGGAGGACATGGCAGCTCTGGAGAAGGATTATGAGGAGGTTGGAGTCGACTCTATTGAGGGTGAGGAGGAAGGAGAAGAATATTAAAAATTTAATGAAGGATGAAATGTGTTCTTAAAGGCATTCCTAAAAGAGATGTTTGTTTGGCAGATTGATTAAAACTTCCTGAAAATGTAAGTTTGGCTTTGTCGTGAATAAAAGTTCTGTCATGAAATGCCTGTCTTTGTATTTCTTCTAAACACAATTATTTATGTATATGTTTTTCCATAAAATGTAAAAATTATGAATGTTTCTAACAGAAATTTTAATCGTTTTTTTTTTCTTTGAGCAGAAATATCTACTGCTCTCTCATTAAGAGTAATGTGATTAAAGCTATACATATAAGCCTCTAATTACGAGAGCCATTTATTCTTGTATTATAGTAAGCATTATATTTGTAATTAAGTGTTAGTCCTTGTCATTCCTAGAGGAGCAATGCAGCATCAGGCAACAAGGCAGCAAATTCGAAACGACTGAGTTCTAAGGTTCAGCCACTAGAGGGAGCACATGCGCCAGAAATAACTGAGCTCCACAATCAACCAGCACCAAACATGTAATCACTCCTGATTCTCTTTCATTCAACTGAATATTTTTGCAGAAAAAATCAATCAGCAGTGGGCTCCTTTTTTAATAGGGAAATATTTTGGGTTTTTAAATACATACCCCATAAATAATTATTTGTGTCAGTCGATGTAAAGGAAATGTCATGGAATCCCTAATAGAATCACAATTTATACTTTTTTGTTAATCATCTATGGCACTTATCCTATTTTGAAGCACCCATTTCTTCATAGCAGCAATATTCATTCTTGTATAGCAGTGGATAGATTCAGTTTAGAGGATGGTGCTTTGTAGTGGACCATCCTTTTCAATTTGTACCATCAAATTTAAATTTGATTGACCATTATATTTCCTACAGAGTGAACTCACCGAAGGAGCTTTAAAGTCCTTTCCATTGTTTCAGTTGACTCCTGTCTTATAGTTCTCTTGACAATTGTAGGCGTCAATGAGGGACCGCCGTTTCATTTTAGCCAATGAAATGAGACCAATTCGACACCAGCCAATCAGATTGGAGCAGCAGCTCCCTCGCAGCTGAGCGCCTAGTATAAATAACCCAGCCTACTTCAAACATTTCACATTTTGCTTTCAGGACTCATTAACGTCATTATCTGGAAGCAAACTTATTGTTCTCACTTTCTTCCTCACACCAAGAGTTGAAAGTTATCAGTTTAAGGAACAATGGTAAGTGAGAAACGCTCATTTTGATTTATATAAACTGCTTTCGTCGGGTTGAGGGCGTTTATCATGTAGCGCTCCTTTTTTAAGTTTTAACAATGCTACCAAAGTAAGGCGTTTACATACAAGTTTAGCTATGTAGGTTTGTTTTTTAACATGTCGGGTCATATTTTAAACCGGTTTGAACTCGTGCACTAACCAAGTGTGTAAGGTTCATGTAGCTGCGGCAGGGAGCAAGGATCGACAGAACACCGGTGTCATGTTGATCCTTGCTCCCTGCCGAGAAATGCTACTTTGTGGTTCTGCGCATGCGCACAGGTGATACAGGTGTTTGGCTGATTTCTGCTGCTTTGCCAAAAAATGCTACATAATGGTTTCCACCTTTTGCAGAGCTACAATTCTACTGTTTTACTCCCTAAACCACTTCTTTTTCCCCAAGTGGTCCTTGTCTCTTGCCAGGCCGTCATTCTAAATGTTCTTAATGACCTGCCTGGTTAAATAAAGGCCAATGACTGAAGGAATATCAAATAGAGCGATAGAATTGTTTTTTTTCTCTTTATTGTATAATGTTCACAAAGTGTAATGCACTTCATGTCATGGGTAGTGTATTTTGAAGGATCAAATACTCAACATCCCATATCAATTTTACATTGATAATATGGGAGAAATGATTGTGACTGTTGTGTGCTGCTGACTGGCCTTCGGAAGGAGGGTCCCCCCTTATGAGCCTGGTCCTGCTCAAGGTTTCTTCCTCCTAAAGGGGAGTTTTTCTTGCCACTGTTTGGCTTAAGGTTTTTCTCCCACTAGGGGAGTTTTTACCTGCCATTGTTTATGTAATAATTGCTCGGGGGTTTATGTTCATGTTCTGGATCTCTGGAAAGCATCTAGAGACAACATCTGTTGTATTAGACGCTATATAAATAAAATTGAATTGGCGTGGCAATCAAACTTTGAAAATAGACTCTGCGCATGCACAGAACCACAAAGTAGCAGTTCTCGGCGGGTAACAAGGATCAGCAGAACACCGGCTAACTGCTAACTGTTCGACCCAAACTACTCTGCCACAGTTGTGGTTCGTGTTCAGCTCGGTGGGTGGGTTTTTTTTTTTTTTTGTTTTGTGTTAGCCACCGTTGTGTGGTTTGTTCCACCAGTGGTCCTCGCTGTAACGATGCCATTTGAGCCCCCTGTGCATGTTTTCTGCCCCTCCCCACAGCGTGAGTGTCTCTCCATCCACGTTGGTCAGGCTGGGGTCCAGATGGGAAATGCCTGCTGGGAGCTTTACTGTCTGGAACATGGAATCCAGCCGGATGGACGCACAGCCGGTGGCAAGAGCGCTGGTGCTGGAGGAGACGACTCCTTCAACACCTTCTTCAGTGAGACTGGAGCTGGAAAGCACGTTCCCAGAGCTGTGTTTGTGGACCTGGAGCCCACCGTCGTCGGTAATCACTAGTTATGGGTCAACATTTGGGAAATCATACTGAATATCTTGACTAGAACTGATTTGTCCCTGCCTCTTCAGATGAGGTGCGTACTGGGACTTACCGCCAGCTGTTCCACCCGGAGCAGATGATCACCGGCAAGGAGGATGCTGCCAACAACTACGCCCGTGGACACTACACCATTGGTAAAGAGATCATTGACCAGGTTATGGACAGGATTCGTAAACTGGTGGGTAAATTAATTCAGTGGTAATCAAAATATGAAATGATGTAACTGTATTTCATGGCTTCCATCTCTGGTTATGTTGGCAGGCGGACCAGTGCACCGGCCTGCAGGGCTTCCTGGTGTTCCACAGCTTCGGGGGAGGAACCGGCTCTGGTTTCACCTCCCTGCTGATGGAGCGTCTGTCCGTGGACTACGGCAAGAAGTCCAAGCTGGAGTTCTCCATCTACCCGGCCCCCCAGGTGTCCACTGCTGTGGTGGAGCCGTACAACTCCATCCTGACCACCCACACCACCCTGGAGCACTCCGACTGTGCCTTCATGGTGGACAACGAGGCCATCTACGACATCTGCCGCAGGAACCTGGACATCGAGCGTCCCTCCTACACCAACCTGAACAGGCTGATCAGTCAGATCGTGTCCTCCGTCACTGCTTCTCTTCGCTTCGACGGCGCCCTCAACGTGGATCTGACAGAGTTCCAGACCAACCTAGTGCCGTATCCCCGGATCCACTTCCCTCTGGCCACCTACGCCCCCGTCATCTCTGCTGAGAAGGCTTACCACGAGCAGCTCTCGGTGGCCGACATCACCAACGCCTGCTTCGAGCCGGCCAATCAGCTGGTGAAGTGCGACCCTCGCCACGGCAAGTACATGGCCTGCTGCCTGCTGTACCGCGGGGACGTGGTGCCCAAAGACGTCAACGCTGCCATCGCCACCATCAAAACCAAGCGCAGCATCCAGTTCGTGGACTGGTGCCCCACTGGTTTCAAGGTGGGCATCAACTACCAGCCCCCCACCGTGGTTCCCGGGGGAGACCTGGCCAAGGTGCAGAGGGCCATGTGCATGCTGAGCAACACCACTGCTATTGCAGAGGCCTGGGCTCGGCTCGACCACAAGTTTGACCTCATGTACGCCAAGCGGGCCTTTGTTCACTGGTACGTGGGGGAGGGGATGGAGGAGGGGGAGTTCTCCGAGGCCCGGGAGGACATGGCAGCGCTGGAAAAGGATTATGAGGAGGTTGGAACTGATAGCGTGGGTGAGGAGGAGGATTATGGAGAAGAGTATTGAGCATGCATTCCCTGTATAGGTGACTTTTTTGTTGTTGAATTTCATAATAAAGTGTTTATTGGCTTAAATACTGCTTGTTTTTTACTCTACTATATTTGTTGGAATTCACAAGCCTTTGCACATAAAATTAATTTTTCTTTGAGTTGCAACCAAAATGCTCAACAGCAGGTGTTTCACTTTAACCACAACTCACCTGTCTTGCATTTATACAGAAGTTTCCTTATCATGAAACACAACGGCTCTTACATTTTACAGTAACTTTTTTTTTTTTTTTTTTTTAAGATCCTGTACACTTAAAGCAGCACAACGTAACTTTGAGCTTTTCTGAGTTTGGCGGCATCTTTTGGACAAAAGCGGTAGTGCTTTACCAGAAAGAACACTACGTTTCCCATGAGCACCAGCGCGTACTGCTGGAAAACTCCCGTCGCGTGCATTTGTTTTGAGAGAAGACGGGACGGACTTTCAAAACTACTTTTCTGTTTCACCAAGTGAACAGACGGAACGCAAAAAAAAAGATGTTAAACTCCTGCAAAGGAACTGGAATTTACTGGGATACCTTAAACAAGGAAGCCAGGGAGCGGTGTATATGGTGAAAATGATGATTAACCGTCTGGATCCATATGAAATCCCTACTAAAGAATGGAGCTCCTCGTCGGAGCGCCACTCTTTAGAAGGATTTACTGCCGCAGTTCTGCAGAACCACTGTCTTACTACCTTGTTTAGGAGTGTTTGGCAGCTGCTTTGGTAAATTGACTCGCCATGTGTTTCAATAAATTATTATAGTACAACATACAGTACATGTTTTGTATTTTTTTTTTTTTTGACTGCTATATTATGCTGAAGAGGCTCTGAGGCGTAAGCAAAATATTTGTTTTCCTCGTGAGATTATTTTTTTCCTCTGCAGCTACAAATGAAATATTTTTTCCTCAACAAAATTAATCGCACCGCAGAGAGCTGGCCAGCAACTGCGTTTAGCTGGAGTAGTGGGGAATAAAACCCGTTTGAATGATCCGACCCCGGTCTGTAAGTGTTTGTGGTTTAATAAACCCGTGTTTTGATCCGACGCCCGTCTGTTTGCGTGTTTGTTTACTGAGGAACGTTATGTTTGGTCGTTACAGCTGCGATCCAACCGAGCCGACGACTGTTACTCTTTTACTCTGTTGTATCAGATACTTGGTCTCCGTGGTTCTACCTCCAAGCAGGAAACCGGGGAAAGGTTAAACCATTAGCGATCTTTTCCCCACGTCTGTCGTGTGGAGCTGCTGCAGCTACAACACAGCAACGGGTTACCAGCTTCTGCTGAGCTGCGCTGCGCGCCCCGCCCATTTTCATCTCGACTACGAATCGGGAAGGAGGGGGAAGTGACGTATGCCGTAAAGCAGTCAAAGCCGTAAAAATTTGTAGTTTTTTAGTGTGGCAGGGTTCCTACCATGCTCCTCAAAGTTACATAGTGCCAGTGAAGGCCATGACAGAGGTGTCATTAAACCTGTTGGAAGTTGATGTACCATCACAATGACTCTGGAAATATTATATTAAGGTGGAAAAGTTACATAGTGCCGCTTTAAATACACGTTCTCTACATGTACTTATAACCATATCCATTTGTATGACTATATGAATTGGGAATATCTGCTTAAATGTGGTACTATGGGTTTTTTTTTTTATAAAAGATACACAAATGTGAGTCCTATAGCATTAAGGGGGCGGGGAAAAAATGATTTAAACAGTAATTCTAACATGGTGTTTATGACTAGTTACTGCCAGCAGCCCTGAGGTCGCAGGCCCCATCTCCCCCAATGCTGCACCACTGACCCAACCAGAAACTCGGGGCAGGTTCTGGAGACACAGAACATGATGAGGCTGCACTGCGCCCCCATCTACTGTTGCCAAGAGCAACTGACCCCGCGAATTCCCACCCCATGCAGCAACACTACCACTCCAGTCACCCATCTGCTGCCAGTCCGACGAAGGGGAAAACCAAAGGATGCGACCAATCCTTTGTAGCTGCTTCCGCCTATTTGTTCATAACCGTCTTTTTCTTGTTAATTTCCTCCTCAGAGGAGGTCCAGGGTCCTGATGGCCAGCCAGGATTTCAGCACAGGACTCTGTCGCAGTGGTAAGAGCTCCGGAGCTGATCCGTAGTCTGTACTTGCATTCGTCTTGTAGTGAAACATCTGGAGCCTGATGTCAGTCTGTCTTTGTCCAATTTCAGCCGTCGACAGAAGAGGTGGGAGAGGGCTGTGCTGGAGCAGGAACCGGCATCGTCCTGCTCCGGCTGTGGCCAAGGATCCCCTTCCTCCATCCAGAGGGCTGTCCCTGGTCCAGGGGGGGCAAGGGCAGCCCTTTGACTACAACTGGCCAGAGGAGCAGCCAGGACCCTCCTCCAGGGGTCTCCCACCTTCTCCTCCAACTCCAGGGGTTCTGCTGCCTCCTCCTTCACAGTCCATGTCCAGGACCACGGCCTACAGGAGGAGGAAGGCAGCTGAGGCTGCAGCCGCTGCTGCAGAAGCAGGACCAGGACCAACAGAAGCACCAACAGGAGCAAAGACCTGTAAACCTAGTAAGCAGTACATGTACTCCCAGTGCGGCCAGCCTAAAACAATGGGAACGAGCCACACTCGCATTGGGGGCACGTCTTACTGCGCTGCTGTTGGTGGAAGGAGTGGAAGGAGGACATGAAAAGAATTAGGTTTTGTATATAAATATATATCGTTATTTTATCATTTCTATATAGTTTGTTTTTATTTTGTATATAAATGTATATATTGGTTTATCATGTGTGTATTGTTTTTCTTTTTGTATGAATAAATGTGGCTTGTTTCTCTTCAACTTTGAAGCTTTGTCTCGTTCCTTATATACTGTAGTTTGATTATCCACTTGAAATGATTGTTAATCATAGGACTGGAACAGATAAGATCCCATTGAAAAAAAAAACCTCAGGTAATACATTTTCATTATAAGTAAAAACCAACAATAACTGTAGTAAGAAGCCAAAACACAAAGGTTAGGAAGGCGACAAAACCAAATGACCAGAATGACTCAGTGGAAGGTGGAGCTGGTTTATTTTTGTGGCTTCAAGTATCCAGAGAGGACAGATTCTTGGCAGGTACATCGTCTAGTTGTTCTCCAGGTCCACGTATCTGAAAGAAACACATTTAATATAAACCATATTATGGTTTTATCTAGAAAGCGTTTCCCCTCCTCTCCTTTGTTGTTGCAGTGAAATTATTTGTCTAGCAGATGGCAACATTTCCCCGAATCGGCCGCCTTCCCCGCTTCCACTCACAGAGAATAATGGCCAGGTACCTCAGCTCAGTGGCCTGACTGTAACAGGGTGGTGGAGGCGTCTTCCTGAGATTCTGTACTCAAATGCTGTGCACTGTGACGGGAAAAACGTGTCCAGGTTCACAGTGGTGGGTCGTTTGTACAAGCACATCCGGGAGTGTCTGATAACAGAGTGATGAGTGAGACCACTATCCAGCTCCCCGAAGTAAACGCTGCCACACTTAGACCCCGTCCACACGTAGCCGGATATCTGCGGATATCTGCTAAACCGGAGATATTTTCCTACGTTTTGACCTGTCATCCACACGAAAACGCAAATAAACGAAGGTTTAAAAAATCTCCGGGCAAAGTGAAGATTTTTGAAAACTCAGTTTATGTAGATGCGTGTAGACACACACAACCGGAGTTTTGCGTTTTCGAACGTCACATTATGCGCAAAAACAACAACAAATCTGCTCTGACGTGCGCCTTTTGTTTACTACAGAACTTCAGGTGATCCAGCATCTGTTCTCCAAGCTATTTATTAAATAAATGGTCTCTGGTCTTGACCACCACTTACTGCGTTACACCGACACAGAGGCTACGCGGCGACGCGCACCGTACGGTGTAGGGCCCGCGGAGCCCCCGCGGAGCCCCCGCGGAGCTGCCGCGGAAGAGCCGCGGATGATCTACAGGTTTGGAATGCTTATGAATGTGGTCGAAAACGCAGATCTTCGGTTATGTGTGGAAGGTTTTTTTTTTTAAAACGATGTAATGTGGATGCAAATTTTTTTATAAACGGAGGGGGGAAATATTCGGTTTTAAAAATACCCGGCTACGTGTGGACGGGGTCTTAGACAATGGTGAGGACCTCAGCATACTTCATATACAGTTCAGTACAGAAAGATTTGAACAATGACAGAATCTGTACAATTTTGCACCAAAACAATGGATTTACAATGAAAACAATCAAGTGTTATCTTTCACCTTTATTGCTGCTGAAAGCTTTACAGAGATTTCACTTTACCTCACATTTACCTGCATTTTCAAGGTAATTACAGCCTTGAAGAGAAAGTGCCAATCTTCTTATGCATTTTTATTTTATACAGGTACAGCAGGCGCAGCAGGGGACAGGAACAAAAAATTCTGTTCCAGGTAATCCCAGCTCCAGATTCACTCATGGCTGGCCAGAAAAACTACCTTCAGCGTTACAGACAGGCCGCTCCCTGTTTTCAGCCAGTTTACTTCCGCCTCATCAATTTATATTGCCACCAAATACTGCTGGGGAAGCAAAACTGAAAGGGAGGCCACAACCCCGATTGAGTCTGCTTTTTTTCATGCAGTTCCCGTGCTCGATCTCGGGACAGGACACAGATTTCGCGCAACCTGCTCGGACTTGAAGCGAAATCCATTTTCTTCGCATCGACCAAAAATTGCACCTATAATGTAGTGTTTATCTAGATGCTAGAAGCTAAGGGCATGGCATCACATGCCATGACATGGCACATGGCATATGTAGAGTGTGGGAAAGTCCATGTACCCCACAACCACAGTGAATGGAAAGCAGGACAAAGATTTCGCGCAACCTGCTCGGACTTGAAGCGAAATCCATTTTCTTCGCATCGACCAAAAATTGCACCTATAATGTAGTGTTTATCTAGATGCTAGAAGCTAAGGGCATGGCATCACATGCCATGACATGGCACATGGCATATGCCACCTGCCCAACGGGTATTCAAGTACGTATGCCGGGCAAAGTAGAGTGTGGGAAAGTCCATGTACCCCCAACAATCAGTGTCTCTCTGGCTTTCATGGCCTCGTTGGCGCAGTAGGCAGCGCGTCAGTCTCATAATCTGAAGGTCGTGAGTTCGAGCCTCACACGGGGCATGAGTTTTGTGCTAGGACTTCACGCAGACCATCAAAAGCGGAGTGTAGGGTAGCCTGGTACTGTTGGCTTAAAAAAACTGTACAGGATGATACCTCAGCTGCTGTCTGGACCTCCATTTGTATTAGAACCTTCAAAACACCTATTGGGCACATTGAAGCTAGTTGTAATCTCCTGAATGGCTGTTTGACCAAGCTCCATCCTCTTTTCTATTTCACAATGACCAAAAACGGCATCTATAGTGTAGTGTTTAGTTAGACGCTAAAAGCTCTCGGAATAGTTAAACAACCTACTTTCAGTTATAGTGTGATGTTTAGCTAGATGCTAGAAGCTCCTGGCATAGTTTCACAACCACAGTGAATGGAAAGCAGGACACAGATTTCGAGCAACCTGCTCGGAGTTGAAGCGAAATCCATTTTCTTCACATCGACCAAAAACTGCACCTATAGTGTAGTGTTTAGCTAGATGCTAGAAGCTAAGGGCATGGCATCACATGCCATGACATGGCATATGCCACCTGCCCAACGGGTATTCAAGTACGTATGCCGGGCAAAGGAGAGTGTTGGAAAGTCCATGTACCCCCAACAATCAGTGTCTCTTTGGCTTTCGTGGCCTCGTTGGCGCAGTAGGCAGCGCGTCAGTCTCATAATCTGAAGGTCGTGAGTTTGAGCCTCACACGGGGCATGAGTTTTGTGCTAGGACTTCACGCAGACCATCAAAAGTGGAGTGTAGGGTAGCCTGGTACTGTTGGCTTAAAAAAACTGTACAGGATGATACCTCAGCTGCTGTCTGGACCTCCATTTGTGTTGGAACCTTCAAAACACCTTTTGGGCACATTGAAGCTAGTTGTAATCTCCTGAATGGCTGTTTGACCAGGCTCCATCCTCTTTTCTATTTCACAATAACCAAAAACAGCATCTATAGTGTAGTGTTTAGTTAAACGCTAAAAGCTCTCGGAATAGTTAAACAACCTACTTTCAGTTATAGTGTGATGTTTAGCTAGATGCTAGAAGCTCCTGGCATAGCTTCCAAACCACAGTGAATGGAAAGCAGGACACAGATTTCGAGCAACCTGCTCGGAGTTGAAGCGAAATCCATTTTCTTCACATCAACCAAAAACTGCACCTATAGTGTAGTGTTTATCTAGATGCTAGAAGCTAAGGGCATGGCATCACATGCCATGACATGGCACATGGCATATGCCACCTGCCCAATGGGTATTCAAGTACGTATGCCGGGCAAAGGAGAGTGTGGGAAAGTCCATGTACCCCCAACAATCCGTGTCTCTCTGGCTTTCGTGGCCTCGTTGGCGCAGTAGGCAGTGCGTCAGTCTCATAATCTGAAGGTCGTGAGTTCGACCCTCACACGGGGCATGAGTTTTGTGCTAGGACTTCACGCAGACCTTCAAAAGCGGAGTGTAGGGTAGCCTGGTACTGTTGGCTTAAAGAAACTGTACAGGATGATACCTCAGCTGCTGTCTGGACCTCCATTTGTGTTGGAACCTTCAAAACACCTATTGGGCACATTGAAGCTAGTTGTAATCTCCTGAATGGCTGTTTGACCAGGCTCCATCCTCTTTTCTATTTTACAATGACCAGAAACGGCATCTATAGTGTAGTGTTCAGTTAGACGCTAAAAGCTCTCGGAATAGTTAAACAACTTACTTTCAGTTATAGTGTAATGTTTAGCTAGATGCTAGAAGCTCCTGGCATGGCTTCACAACCACAGTGAATGGAAAGCAGGACACAGATTTCGCGCAACCTGCTCGGACTTGAAGCGAAATCCATTTTCTTCGCATCGACCAAAAATTGCACCTATAGTGTAGTGTTTATCTAGATGCTAGAAGTTAAGGGCATGGCATCACATGCCATGACATGGCACATGGCATATGCCACCTGCCCAACGGGTATTCAAGTATGTATGCCGGGCAAAGGAGAGTGTTGGAAAGTCCATGTACCCCCAACAATCAGTGTCTCTCTGGCTTTCGTGGCCTCGTTGGCACAGTAGGCAGCGCGTCAGTCTCATAATCTGAAGGTCGTGAGTTCGACCCTCACACGGGGCATGAGTTTTGTGCTAGGACTTCACGCAGACCATCAAAAGTGGAGTGTAGGGTAGCCTGGTACTGTTGGCTTAAAAAAGCTGTACAGGATGATACCTCAGCTGTTCTCTGGACCTCCATTTGTGTTGCATCCTTCAAAACACCTGTTCGGGACATTGAAGCTAGTTGTAATCTCCTGAATGGCTGTTTGACCAGGCTCCAACCTCTTTTCTATTTTACAATGACCAGAAACGGCATCTATAGTGTAGTGTTCAGTTAGACGCTAAAAGCTCTCGGAATAGTTAAACAACTTACTTTCAGTTATAGTGTAATGTTTAGCTAGATGCTAGAAGCTCCTGGCATGGCTTCACAACCACAGTGAATGGAAAGCAGGACACAGATTTCGCGCAACCTGCTCGGACTTGAAGCGAAATCCATTTTCTTCGCATCGACCAAAGATTGCACCTATAGTTTAGAGTTTAGAGTTTATTAATTTAGCACAAAAAGATGCATAAAGCACTGCGCAAGGAGGGAACGAAGTTCTATAGCGAACTTGTACAAGGTTCTACCCCTGTCAAAAAAACAAAACAAAGGACAACAGACAGCATGCATGAGCTAAACAACAACAAAAGACAAAGATCAATAGCAACAGGAATTCAAGTACTTGAAACAACTAATAGTAAAAAACACAAAGAAAGAACAAAAAATGTGACAAAAGCAGTACAATGAGAAAGAATATATAATTAAAGGTCGATAAAATTAAAGGTCGAGTAGAGAAAGTAAATTAGGTTCCTGTGGAAAATAGTGTAGTGTTTATCTAGATGCTAGAAGCTAAGGGCATGGCATCACATGCCATGACATGGCACATGGCATATGCCACCTGCCCAACGGGTATTCAAGTACGTATGCCGGGCAAAGGAGAGTGTTGGAAAGTCCATGTACCCCCAACAATCAGTGTCTCTCTGGCTTTCGTGGCCTCGTTGGCGCAGTAGGCAGCGCGTCAGTCTCATAATCTGAAGGTCGTGAGTTCGAGCCTCACACGGGGCATGAGTTTTGTGCTAGGACTTCACGCAGACCATCAAAAGCGGAGTGTAGGGTAGCCTGGTACTGTTGTCTTAAAAAAACTGTACAGGATGATACCTCCATAGACATATATAAAGGCTAGATGACTCGTCCGCGCTGCTGCCAATGGAGAGCGACGTCGTCACACGGCGGCCATCTTGCCACAGGAGAGTTCGCTCACTTTAACATTGTGTTTAATGGAGCATGTACTGCTTAAACAACCTTAACTTGCTCAATTCTCAACAGATTTTCAAACAGTTTGGTTTGTCATGAACGTCAGAGATGTAGTTATGACACTGCATACTTGTGAATAATTATAAACATTGAAAAACGTACTTTTATATGAAAATAACCAGAAACAGATAGCCATGACATGGTTTTCACATTTAATCAATATTTCTATAGTATTCTTAGTAATATTTATAGTTACATTATAACATATATATATTATTACCATATATATATATATATATATATATATATATATATATATATATATATATATATATATATACATATATATACATATTATTACCATATAACATGTATTCATATGACATAACACATTAATATATCATTACATTATGATGTATTTACGTCATGACATTACATATGTGTGTCTATGTGAAGGACAGAGTCATATTGATAAGTTCAGAAAAGTGTTTTTTATTGTTGTGTTTTGATGTATTTGATGTAAGCCCAGTGGATATTTAAAGCTTACAGAAGGCTGCATTTAACTGCTGCTATGTCATTCCTGCAGTATTTCTGCAGGTGTTTTGGTCAGTGCTATTATTTGTAATATATTATATTATTTGTAATCAGCACACATTATCTGTCCCCATATGATAAAATCCACCATCCCCCCTGATGTTTTTTTTTTTTTACAACTTGAGTACTGGTGGTCACCCTTGATAACTTGGGCAGGTAACGTTAACGTTAGTTAGTGGTGATACTATTATATTGATATTTATATTATTGTATATGCTGCATGATTAGGTAGTTTTTCGCAACGAAGAGATACAATTTCAACATGTCCAAGCATCCCGAATCATACCCACGTTAATGACGTCTATGATGAACCAATCCGTTTATAAATCCGTCAAGATTTCAGCAAGTTATGAGTATTTTTGTCTGTACAGACCACTCACCCTCCAACAGCAACAACTATAGTAAGTAAGTAAGTAAGTAAGTAAGTAAAATTTATTTATAGAGCGCTTTTTGTAGATACAATCACAAAGTGCTTTACATCAGGGATAAAATGCAGTAGAATATAAAACACACAATAGCACAACAACAGGTAACTTCACAGATGCCCAGGGAAACATCATCATCAGGGGAAAGCCTGTCTAAAGATATATGTTTATATATATAGCGCACGCATGCGCACGCATGCGCACCAGAGAGTCTCCTGTGGCAAGATGGCCGCGGGTGAACGACGCTGGAGACTCCGCCGTGAGTCATCTAGCCTTTATATATGTCTATGGATACCTCAGCTGCTGTCTGGACCTCCATTTGTGTTGGAACCTTCAAAACACCTATTGGGCACATTGAAGCTAGTTGTAATCTCCTGAATGGCTTTTTGACCAGGCTCCATCCTCTTTTCTATTTTACAATGACCAGAAACGGCATCTATAGTGTAGTGTTCAGTTAGACGCTAAAAGCTCTCGGAATAGTTAAACAACTTACTTTCAGTTATAGTGTAATGTTTAGCTAGATGCTAGAAGCTCCTGGCATGGCTTCACAACCACAGTGAATGGAAAGCAGGACACAGATTTCGCGCAACCTGCTCAGACTTGAAGCGAAATCCATTTTCTTCGCATCGACCAAAAATTGCACCTATAGTGTAGTGTTCATCTAGATGCTAGAAGCTAAGGGCATGGCATCACATGCCATGACATGGCAAATGGCATATGCCACCTGCCCAACGGGTATTCAAGTACGTATGCCAGGCAAAGGAGAGTGTTGGAAAGTCCATGTACCCCCAACAATCAGTGTCTCTCTGGCTTTCGTGGCCTCGTTGGCGCAGTAGGCAGCGCGTCAGTCTCATAATCTGAAGGTCGTGAGTCCGACCCTCACACGGGGCATGAGTTTTGTGCTAGGACTTCACGCAGACCATCAAAAGCGGAGTGTAGGGTAGCCTGGTACTGTTGGCTTAAAAAAACTGTACAGGATGATACCTCAGCTGCTGTCTGGACCTCCATTTGTGTTGGAACCTTCAAAACACCTATTGGGCACATTGAAGCTAGTTGTAATCTCCTGAATGGCTTTTTGACCAGGCTCCATCCTCTTTTCTATTTCACAATGACCAAAAACGGCATCTATAGTGTAGTGTTTAGTTAGACGCTAAAAGCTCTCGGAATAGTTAAACAACCTACTTTCAGTTATAGTGTGATGTTTACCTAGATGCTAGAAGCTCCTGGCATAGTTTCACAACCACAGTGAATGGAAAGCAGGACACAGATTTCGAGCAACCTGCTCGGAGATGAAGCGAAATCCATTTTCTTCACATCGACCAAAAACTGCACCTATAGTGTAGTGTTTAGCTAGATGCTAGAAGCTAAGGGCATGGCATCACATGCCATGACATGGCATATGCCACCTGCCCAACGGGTATTCAAGTACGTATGCCGGGCAAAGTAGAGTGTGGGAAAGTCCATGTAACCCCAACAATCAGTGTCTCTGTGGCTTTCGTGGCCTCGTTGGCGCAGTAGGCAGCGCGTCAGTCTCATAATCTGAAGGTCGTGAGTTCGAGCCTCACACGGGGCATGAGTTTTGTGCTAGGACTTCACGCAGACCATCAAAAGCGGAGTGTAGGGTAGCCTGGTACTGTTGGCTTAAAAAAACTGTACAGGATGATACCTCAGCTGCTGTCTGGACCTCCATTTGTGTTGGAACCTTCAAAACACCTATTGGGCACATTGAAGCTAGTTGTAATCTCCTGAATGGCTTTTTGACCAGGCTCCATCCTCTTTTCTATTTTACAATGACCAGAAACGGCATCTATAGTGTAGTGTTCAGTTAGACGCTAAAAGCTCTCGGAATAGTTAAACAACTTACTTTCAGTTATAGTGTAATGTTTAGCTAGATGCTAGAAGCTCCTGGCATGGCTTCACAACCACAGTGAATGGAAAGCAGGACACAGATTTCGCGCAACCTGCTCGGACTTGAAGCGAAATCCATTTTCTTCGCATCGACCAAAAATTGCACCTATAGTGTAGTGTTTATCTAGATGCTAGAAGTTAAGGGCATGGCATCACATGCCATGACATGGCACATGGCATATGCCACCTGCCCAACGGGTATTCAAGTACGTATGCCGGGCAAAGGAGAGTGTTTAAAGTCCATGTACCCCCAACAATCAGTGTCTCTCTGACTTTCGTGGCCTCGTTGGCGCAGTAGGCAGCGCGTCAGTCTCATAATCTGAAGGTCGTGAGTTCGACCCTCACACGGGGCATGAGTTTTGTGCTAGGACTTCACGCAGACCATCAAAAGTGGAGTGTAGGGTAGCCTGGTACTGTTGGCTTAAAAAAGCTGTACAGGATGATACCTCAGCTGTTCTCTGGACCTCCATTTGTGTTGCATCCTTCAAAACACCTGTTCGGGACATTGAAGCTAGTTGTAATCTCCTGAATGGCTGTTTGACCAGGCTCCATCCTCTTTTCTATTTTACAATGAGCAGAAACGGCATCTATATTGTAGTGTTCAGTTAGACGCTAAAAGCTCTCGGAATAGTTAAACAACTTACTTTCAGTTATAGTGTAATGTTTAGCTAGATGCTAGAAGCTCCTGGCATGGCTTCACAACCACAGTGAATGGAAAGCAGGACACAGATTTCGCGCAACCTGCTCGGACTTGAAGCGAAATCCATTTTCTTCGCATCGACCAAAGATTGCACCTATAGTTTAGAGTTTAGAGTTTATTAATTTAGCACAAAAAGATGCATAAAGCACTGCGCAAGGAGGGAACGAAGTTCTATAGCGAACTTGTACAAGGTTCTACCCCTGTCAAAAAAACAAAACAAAGGACAAGCAGACAGCATGCATGAGCTAAACAACAACAAAAGACAAAGATCAATAGCAACAGGAATTCAAGTACTTGAAACAACTAATAGTAAAAAACACAAAGAAAGAACAAAAAATGTGACAAAAGCAGTACAATGAGAAAGAATATATAATTAAAGGTCGATAAAATTAAAGGTCGAGTAGAGAAAGTAAATTAGGTTCCTGTGGAAAATAGTGTAGTGTTTATCTAGATGCTAGAAGCTAAGGGCATGGCATCACATGCCATGACATGGCACATGGCATATGCCACCTGCCCAACGGGTATTCAAGTACGTATGCCGGGCAAAGGAGAGTGTTGGAAAGTCCATGTACCCCCAACAATCAGTGTCTCTCTGGCTTTCGTGGCCTCGTTGGCGCAGTAGGCAGCGCGTCAGTCTCATAATCTGAAGGTCGTGAGTTCGAGCCTCACACGGGGCATGAGTTTTGTGCTAGGACTTCACGCAGACCATCAAAAGCGGAGTGTAGGGTAGCCTGGTACTGTTGGCTTAAAAAAACTGTACAGGATGATACCTCAGCTGCTGTCTGGACCTCCATTTGTGTTGGAACCTTCAAAACACCTATTGGGCACATTGAAGCTAGTTGTAATCTCCTGAATGGCTTTTTGACCAGGCTCCATCCTCTTTTCTATTTTACAATGACCAGAAACGGCATCTATAGTGTAGTGTTTAGTTAGACGCTAAAAGCTCTCGGAATAGTTAAACAACTTACTTTCAGTTATAGTGTAATGTTTAGCTAGATGCTAGAAGCTCCTGGCATGGCTTCACAACCACAGTGAATGGAAAGCAGGACACAGATTTCGCGCAACCTGCTCGGACTTGAAGCGAAATCCATTTTCTTCGCATCGACCAAAAATTGCACCTATAGTGTAGTGTTTATCTAGATGCTAGAAGCTAAGGGCATGGCATCACATGCCATGACATGGCAAATGGCATATGCCACCTGCCCAACGGGTATTCAAGTACGTATGCCAGGCAAAGGAGAGTGTTGGAAAGTCCATGTACCCCCAACAATCAGTGTCTCTCTGGCTTTCGTGGCCTCGTTGGCGCAGTAGGCAGCGCGTCAGTCTCATAATCTGAAGGTCGTGAGTCCGACCCTCACACGGGGCATGAGTTTTGTGCTAGGACTTCACGCAGACCATCAAAAGCGGAGTGTAGGGTAGCCTGGTACTGTTGGCTTAAAAAAACTGTACAGGATGATACCTCAGCTGCTGTCTGGACCTCCATTTGTGTTGGAACCTTCAAAACACCTATTGGGCACATTGAAGCTAGTTGTAATCTCCTGAATGGCTTTTTGACCAGGCTCCATCCTCTTTTCTATTTCACAATGACCAAAAACGGCATCTATAGTGTAGTGTTTAGTTAGACGCTAAAAGCTCTCGGAATGGTTAAACAACCTACTTTCAGTTATAGTGTGATGTTTAGCTAGATGCTAGAAGCTCCTGGCATAGTTTCACAACCACAGTGAATGGAAAGCAGGACACAGATTTCGAGCAACCTGCTCGGAGATGAAGCGAAATCCATTTTCTTCACATCGACCAAAAACTGCACCTATAGTGTAGTGTTTAGCTAGATGCTAGAAGCTAAGGGCATGGCATCACATGCCATGACATGGCATATGCCACCTGCCCAACGGGTATTCAAGTACGTATGCCGGGCAAAGTAGAGTGTGGGAAAGTCCATGTACCCCCAACAATCAGTGTCTCTGTGGCTTTCGTGGCCTCGTTGGCGCAGTAGGCAGCGCGTCAGTCTCATAATCTGAAGGTCGTGAGTTCGAGCCTCACACGGGGCATGAGTTTTGTGCTAGGACTTCACGCAGACCATCAAAAGCGGAGTGTAGGGTAGCCTGGTACTGTTGGCTTAAAAAAACTGTACAGGATGATACCTCAGCTGCTGTCTGGACCTCCATTTGTGTTGGAACCTTCAAAACACCTATTGGGCACATTGAAGCTAGTTGTAATCTCCTGAATGGCTTTTTGACCAGGCTCCATCCTCTTTTCTATTTTACAATGACCAGAAACGGCATCTATAGTGTAGTGTTCAGTTAGACGCTAAAAGCTCTCGGAATAGTTAAACAACTTACTTTCAGTTATAGTGTAATGTTTAGCTAGATGCTAGAAGCTCCTGGCATGGCTTCACAACCACAGTGAATGGAAAGCAGGACACAGATTTCGCGCAACCTGCTCGGACTTGAAGCGAAATCCATTTTCTTCGCATCGACCAAAAATTGCACCTATAGTGTAGTGTTTATCTAGATGCTAGAAGTTAAGGGCATGGCATCACATGCCATGACATGGCACATGGCATATGCCACCTGCCCAACGGGTATTCAAGTACGTATGCCGGGCAAAGGAGAGTGTTTAAAGTCCATGTACCCCCAACAATCAGTGTCTCTCTGACTTTCGTGGCCTCGTTGGCGCAGTAGGCAGCGCGTCAGTCTCATAATCTGAAGGTCGTGAGTTCGACCCTCACACGGGGCATGAGTTTTGTGCTAGGACTTCACGCAGACCATCAAAAGCGGAGTGTAGGGTAGCCTGGTACTGTTGGCTTAAAAAAGCTGTACAGGATGATACCTCAGCTGTTCTCTGGACCTCCATTTGTGTTGCATCCTTCAAAACACCTGTTCGGGACATTGAAGCTAGTTGTAATTTCCTGAATGGCTGTTTGTTTTTTTTTGTTTTTTTTTTACTTTATTTTTCTATGTGCCACACCATAGTGACGTTCAGTATAACAACAGAAAAAAAATACACTAAAAAAAAACACAAAGAAAAATAAATAAATAAATAAATACATGAATAATTAAAAGGACATATCTAAACAACAAACACAAACAAAGCAAAAAGAGGCCTAACATGCCTTTAAATACCTTCCAGCCCCCCTGTTACCTCCCTCCCCTATACATCCCTTACACTTCACTCTTTTATGTATTAGCCAAAATTCCTATTTTCACAAATCCTTATTTCCATTCTTATTTCATAAACACAATACAACTAGAGGGAGAGGGACGCACCATGAGAGCAAGTAAACAAACAAGTACATAACAGTACCTCCAAAGATAAAAAGATAATAATAATAAAAAAAATAAATAAATAAATAAATAAATTAAAAAAAAATAATAAAAAATAAATAAAAATAAAATAAAAATAAATAAATAAAATAAATTAAAATTAAATTAAATTAAAAAAAAAAAAAAAAAAAAAAAAAAAAACTAAGTGCTCCCCGTTCAGTTGTTGACTCCTCCATATTATTATTAATTATTATTATTATTATTATTATTATACTCCTCCATATCCGTCAAATAATCCATTGACCGCCTCAGTATTAAGAGCAGTAAGCTTTTAGGTGCTTTTAGATCTCTTCATGTCTTATGCTTTCTTAACATTTCACCCCCATTTTTTATATAGCTCTCCCATTTAGCCCACAGCATGTGTCTCATCCCAAGATTTCCTCTGATTTTACATGTTAACTGCTCCATTTCTTTTACTTGTTCCATTAAGTTTCGCCATTTCTCTAAAACTGGACTTGATTTCTGAAGCCAGTTTTTTGTTATGAGTTTAAGAGCTGTTATTCTTAACATTCTTATAAGGTACTTATCCTCAGTTTTAACTATCTCTTTTGGCATTTTTCCTAACAAAGCAAACTCATAATCGATATTTAAGTCCAATTTCAAAATACAACAGATTTCTTTACCAATACTTGACCAATACATTTTCAGAATAGGACAGGACCAGAAGATGTGACTATAATTAGCATGGCTTTCACCACAATCCCGCCAACATTTTGATGTTACTGATTGCTGGAATTTAGCTTGTTGGACAGGTGTTAGAAAATATCTCATCTGAATCTTCCATGCATATTCTCGCCAGAACAGAGATGCAGTTGTTTTATGTGAGGATAAACTTATATCTTCCCAATCGGGTTCAGATATAATAAGATCGAGTTCTTCTTGCCAACTTATTTTTTGTCTCAGTTCTTCTGGTTCGTCATCACTTTCTAAGATATTATATAATACCGATATATGATGTTTAACATTCACACATTTATAGTTCTTAACTAAAAATTGAATCAAAGGATGAAAGTCTCTAATTGTTTTCTTCTGTATATCACTGTTTTCCAGATAACTTCTAACTTGTAAATAACCAAAGAAATGAGAGGATGGCAGACCATGTTCTTGTTGTAATAATGTAAATTCCACAATACCTTTTTTATCTATTAACTGTCCGAATATACTCAATCCTTTTTTGCTCCAAATTTTAAATATACCCACCTCCTTGTTCGGTCTAAAGTCAGGATCTTTACTTATTTCTCTCAATAGTAACAGTTCATTTTGAATCTTTAGAGCTCTCCTTACTTTATTCCAAGCAGTAAGTGTATTTTGAAACCATTTATTATCTATTTTTTGTTTGTTTGTTTTTGCTAAGAATGGAAGAAGTTTCCCCATCTCTCTACTTTGAAACAGTTCTATAGACCTCCATTTTGCTTTTATATCATCATTTAGTAATGTTTGTAATGCCTGTATTTGGGCTGCATAAAAATAATTCTGCAAATTTGGGAGAGCCAGCCCCCCAAATCTTTTGGCCAATTTAAGTGTTTTCATTTTAACCCTCGGCTTTTTACTGTTCCATATAAATTTAATTAACATTCGATCCCAACATCTAAACGTAACTGGACTAACATATAGGGGTAATGACTTAAATAGGAATAAAAATCTAGGAAGTATATTCATCCTGATAGTATCTATCTTTCCAAATAACGACAAAGGGACTAAACTCCATCTATTTAGATCCTGTTTGATTCTTATTTCAAGTTTATCATAGTTACACTTATATAATTGTTCTATATTCTTAGGTATTTCTATTCCTAAATATTTAATTTTCTCTCTATCCCATTTCCATGGGAATCCATTTTTTAACTCTATAGGAATGGGTTCTCCTAAGCTAATCGATTCACATTTTTGCATATTCAATTTATACCCAGATACTATACTATAATCCTTAATATCAGTCATTAGAGCCGGAAGAGTTCTTTCTAATTTAGTTAAGTATAAAATAATGTCGTCAGCATACAATGCTAATTTATGGTGCGTACCTGCAATTTCTACCCCTTGTATTTCCTCATTCCTCCTGATACTAACACCTAGTGGTTCAATACATAAAGCAAAAATGAGTGGTGAGAGAGGGTCTCCCTGTCTCGTACCTCTTCTAAGTTCGAAGGAGCTTGATAGTGTTCCATTAACTCTGACTTGTGCTTTTGAGATTCCATACATAGTCTGTAACCAAAAAATAAAAGTATCACTAAAACCAAAGCTTTGACAGGTCTCAAAAATAAAAGGCCAGGCCACTCTATCAAATGCTTTTTCTGCATCTAAGGTGAGTATGAGTGCCTGCCTTTCATTTTTATGTACTTGTTCTATTATATTCAATGTACGTCTAACATTATCTGATAATTGTCTATTTATAATAAACCCTGTCTGGTCTAAATTTATAATATCAGGTACAATTTTAGCTAATCTGTCGGCTATAATACTGCTTAGCAACTTTTGGTCCACATTTAATAAAGTTATAGGTCTGTATCCTTCACATTGTGATGGGTCCTTACCTTCCTTGTGTATAATTGTTATTATAGAGTTACACCATGTATCTGCCCATATTCCCTGTGTAAGTGCCCAGTTGAATGTTTTATGCAAGATAGGAGTAAGTTGGGTTTTGAATAGTTTATAAAATTCTCCAGTAAAGCCATCGCTGCCTGGGCTCTTGTCTAACTTTAATCTCTGGATAACTTTGGATATCTCTTCCACAGTAATTGGTGCAGTGAGGCTTTGATTCTGTAAATCTGTCACTTGTGGAAGATTCAAGCCTTGCAGATAATCTCTCGACTGAACCCGAGTTTCGCCCTTGTCTGAACTATATAATTGTTTGTAATACTCAGCGAATTCTTCTACAATCTCCTGTTTACTTGTTAGCTTCTTATTTGTTACTTTATTCTTAATAAAGACAATATTAGACTTTGTCTGCTGTTTTTTCAATTTGTAAGAAAGTATCTTTAGTGATTTTACGCCCCCATCGTAATATTTTTGTTTAGTGAAAGTCAGAGCTCGTTCTACTCTCTCAGTTAACAGATCATCTAGTTCTTTTCTTGTTTTCTTTAATTCTACCATGATAGAGGCACCTCCTGTTGCTTTATGATTTTTTTCTAATTCCTTTATCTTAAGTTCAAGATATTCAACTTTTCTCTCTCTTTCCTTTTTTTTCCAGGATGAAAAACAAATAATTTCCCCTCGAGTAACGGCTTTCAAACCTTCCCAGATAGTAATTGGGTTGGTCTCCCCTGTATCATTAATTTCCAGATAATCTTGTATTACTGTTCTTATCTTCACTTTAAAATCTTCCAATTGCAGTAATGAGTTGTTAAGTCTCCACAACGTCCTGCTCTTTTCCCGTCCTATATCTATTAGTAGTGATATTAGAGCATGATCTGAGAGGGTGATCTGATGTATATTACAATTTTGTACTCCAGACATTTCATTTTTGAAAATAAAAAAGTAATCTAATCTTGAATAATTGTCATGAGATTTTGAATAAAAAGTGTAATCCCTCTCTGTAGGGTTAAGACTTCTCCAAACATCAACTATTCCAATTTCTTTTATAGCTCTTCTAAGTATCCTGGCGGCAGATTCAGAACTATGTAGTCTTTTACTCTGAGAATCCAAATTGGCGTCCATGATGAGATTAAAATCTCCTGCAACCACTGCTATTCCTTGGCTTTGAGAGACAATTATATCGACAACTTTTTTTACTAGATCTGGCCCTTCCTCTGGGGGGTTATATACATTTATCAAAGAAATCATTATATTATCAATCTTTCCAATCACCACCACGTATCTCCCTTCTTTATCAGAGATCACTTTATCTGCATGAAACACACACTGGGGCCATATTAGGATTGCTACACCTCTCCTTGATGATTTATGTGATGAATGGAAAACTTGCGCTGAAGTCAATTTTCCTAATTTTTCATGTTCAGTTTGGTTTAGATGGGTCTCCTGGAGAAATGATATGTCCCCTCCATCTTTTTTCAGTTGATGTAATATCTTTTTTCGTTTGATGGGGTTTTTAAGACCATTTACATTATATGAAATTATTTTAAGCGGTTTCATAAATAACTGATAATTTCTGTACCATGTCTAGCACCCCCAGCTTAAAACTCCTATGTTTCTTTTTGACGGTTTTCCAATAAGTTTTATTACAATTTGAGTCAACCACCACGTGCAAAAATAATAAGACAAAAACAACTAAATCCCCTAACGGCTTCCATAAGTGGCAAACTCTACTAGTTTGCCGAAACGATGATTCCTTGTGTATTCTCAGGAATACTGGGCATCCTAAGGATACTGCCCATATTAATATGGGAAACACCATGCTGTGACTTAAGTTCATGAGTATTATCCCTTTTTTACCCCCCACCCCGACCCCCCTGGTCACAATTGCGATATATATTTAAAAAAAATAAAAAATAAAATAAATAATTTTGTTATGTTCTCATTACTCCTTTTTATACCAACATATGTTTAATTCTTAGATTGTATGTATTGCAAAGAAAAGCAAAATATATATAATATATATGAAAAAGATTTTTGAAATAAAACAAAAATTAAATTAGGTTAAAGAAAGAAAAGAAAAAGGGAAAAAAAATTCCATACAGAAGGCTTTATACTGTAACTTGTTTCATATACATTTCACTTAAAGCATTGATTTAGATATTTCCTCCCGGCCTTCTCTTACCTATAGGTCTACTTAACCAAACAGCACTGAACTTATGCCAAAACATAATAAAAATAGATAGATAGACAGACAAAGTTAACAACAACAAGCTAATCCATGATCCCCTTTAGAAAATCCAGTACTCAATATTTTGAAGAGTCTAGAGTATTGCCTTCTTTCAGGCTTTATATTAGCCTAATTCATCTAATCATTCAGTTTTACCTTATTTTTTTCCCCTTTATACTGTAAATAGGAGCCCTCACAGGTTAGATCACTCGTGACAATGCTCTTATAGCCTACTAAAGTCATATTTACTCAAAACAAACAGACAACATACCAAAAACCAAACAGTTCTTTAAGTGGGCTGCTTTTCCGAAGTCCCACACAATTTATACTCTCAGTTGCACTTTAGAGTCTCACGTTCTTCAAAAGGAAAAAATAAATAAAATAAATAAAAATAAGGGAGGGACCCAAAAAAAACCCTTTCCTTGCCATTTACTCAGGTGTCATCATTAAAAAAAATTAAAATAAAAAAAACAAAAAAAGTCTTTAAATAGAGTTAGTGATCTTTGAGAAAGTTCCAAAAAAAAAAAGAAAGAGAAGAAGAAAAAAAAAAGTCTTTAAATGGGGTTACTGATCTTTGAGAGAGTTCCATTAAAAAAAAAAAAAAAAGTCTTTAAATAGAGTTAGTGATCTTTGAGAAAGTTCCAAAAAAAAAAAAAAAAAAAAGAAAGAAAAAAAAAAGTCTTTAAATGGAGTTACTGATCTTTGAGAGGGTTCCATCAAAAAAAAAAAAAAAAAAAAGAAGAAGAAGAAACAGCAGTACCTCTTTCCAGGGTAGATTATTTACTCCTAATCATCTTCTCCGTCCCGTCTCAATGACTGCGCCAAAGCCGTCACCTGGGCCACCAGCGCGGCCTCTCCCTCTCTGCCTCTGTCCGCTGTCGTCCAGCCGTCTCTGCGCAGCAGCTCATCCAGGTCTGGTTCCTCCGGTACATCCATGCTGATTCCTCGGGCCCGTAATCCCCTCGCTGCTGCCTAGAGATTGTCATAGACAACTGCGCCTTCTTGGCTGAAGACCTTCAGCTTTGCTGGATATATCAGATGGGACTTTATCTGTAGTTCATGCAACTTTTTACGCATTGGCTTGTACTTTGCTCTCTCTCTTTGGACCGCGGTGGAGTAATCCTGGTCAAAGAAGATTCTCGTTTCATCCACATAGATCTCCTTCCTCGCCCATGCTGCACTCAGAACTCGCTGGCGGGTATTGTAGTTTAGAAAGCGAATTATGAAGGATCTCGGTCTCATACCCGCGTTGTATTTCGGAGCCAAAGAGCGGTGCGCTCGGACAATTTGCAGATCCTCCGCGATATTTAACTTTTCCTTTATCAACCTTTCGATGAATTTAATGGGGCTGTCACCTTCACTCCCCTCTTTAATTCCGTGTATTCTTATATTTTCTCTACGGCTTCGACCTTCCAGATCTTCACATTTCTTTTTTATTTCTCTTTGAGATTGCAGCAGGTGGATAATCACCTTTGTCAGTCGCGTGTCTTTGTCCTCCATTTCTGTGATTCGAGTTTCCGCTTCATCCAGCCTCTGTTCCACTTTACTCAAATCCGTTCTGATTTCTTTCATTTCTTCCCTCAATTCCACAAAATGTTTCCCAGTTTCGGTTCGGAACTGTTGGATTTCTTTTCGAGAGTCTTTGAGCTCTTGGAGGATTTTATCCAACATCTTATCTTCGTCTTTGTCCGTTTGGTCTGTCGCTTTGGTGTTGCGGAGTCGAGTAGCCATAAAAGCTGCTGTTTTTCCTTCGGCTACTGATCTTGTCGTTTTTTTTTCTTTGTTTTGTTTCTTTTTTTTTTTTTACTCACATTTAAGTGAAGTCTCGTATCGCTTAATCCCTCTTGTAAAGCATACTTTGTTAAAGATGACGGGGGGTTAGAGCGGCGTTCAGAACGCGTCCATCAGCATGCGGTGCCTCACCGGAAGCTGAACTACAGTTTTTCGATAATGCTCTGAATGGCTGTTTGACCAGGCTCCATCCTCTTTTCTATTTCACAATGACCAGAAAAGGCATCTATAGTTTAGTGTTCAGTTAGACGCTAAAAGCTCTCGGAATAGTTAAACAACTTACTTTCAGTTATAGTGTAATGTTTAGCTAGATGCTAGAAGCTCCTGGCATGGCTTCACAACCACAGTGAATGGAAAGCAGGACACAGATTTCGCGGAACCTGCTCGGACTTGAAGCGAAATCCATTTTCTTCGCATCGACCAAAAGTTGCACCTATAGTGTAGTGTTTATCTAGATGCTAGAAGCTAAGGGCATGGCATCACATGCCATGACATGGCACATGGCATATGCCACCTGCCCAACGGGTATTCAAATACGTATGCCGGGCAAAGGAGAGTGTTTAAAGTCCATGTACCCCCAACAATCAGTGTCTCTCTGACTTTCGTGGCCTCGTTGGCGCAGTAGGCAGCGCGTCAGTCTCATAATCTGAAGGTTGTGAGTTCGACCCTCACACGGGGCATGAGTTTTGTGCTAGGACTTCACACAGACCATCAAAAGCGGAGTGTAGGGTAGCCTGGTACTGTTGGCTTAAAAAAGCTGTACAGGATGATACCTCAGCTGTTCTCTGGACCTCCATTTGTGTTGCATCCTTCAAAACACCTGTTCGGGACATTGAAGCTAGTTGTAATCTCCTGAATGGCTGTTTGACCAGGCTCCATCCTCTTTTCTATTTCACAATGACCAGAAACGGCATCTATAGTTTAGTGTTCAGTTAGACGCTAAAAGCTCTCGGAATAGTTAAACAACTTACTTTCAGTTATAGTGTAATGTTTAGCTAGATGCTAGAAGCTCCTGGCATGGCTTCACAACCACAGTGAATGGAAAGCAGGACACAGATTTCGCGGAACCTGCTCGGACTTGAAGCGAAATCCATTTTCTTCGCATCGACCAAAAGTTGCACCTATAGTGTAGTGTTTATCTAGATGCTAGAAGCTAAGGGCATGGCATCACATGCCATGACATGGCACATGGCATATGCCACCTGCCCAACGGGTATTCAAGTACGTATGCCGGGCAAAGGAGAGTGTTGGAAAGTCCATGTACCCCCAACAATCAGTGTCTGTCTGGCTTTCGTGGCCTCGTTGGCGCAGTAGGCAGGGCGTCAGTCTCATAATCTGAAGGTCGTGAGTTCGAGCCTCACACGGGGCATGAGTTTTGTGCTAGGACTTCACGCAGACCATCAAAAGCGGAGTGTAGGGTAGCCTGGTACTGTTGGCTTAAAAAAACTGTACAGGATGATACCTCAGCTGCTGTCTGGACCTCCATTTGTGTTGGAACCTTCAAAACACCTATTGGGCACATTGAAGCTAGTTGTAATCTCCTGAATGGCTTTTTGACCAGGCTCCATCCTCTTTTCTATTTCACAATGACCAAAAACGGCATCTATAGTGTAGTGTTTAGTTAGACGCTAAAAGCTTTCGGAATAGTTAAACAACCTACTTTCAGTTATAGTGTGATGTTTAGCTAGATGCTAGAAGCTCCTGGCATAGTTTCACAACCACAGTGAATGGAAAGCAGGACACAGATTTCGAGCAACCTGCTCGGAGTTGAAGCGAAATCCATTTTCTTCACATCGACCAAAAACTGCACCTATAGTGTAGTGTTTAGCTAGATGCTAGAAGCTAAGGGCATGGCATCACATGCCATGACATGGCATATGCCACCTGCCCAACGGGTATTCAAGTACGTATGCCGGGCAAAGTAGAGTGTGGGAAAGTCCATGTACCCCCAACAATCAGTGTCTCTCTGGCTTTCGTGGCCTCGTTGGCGCAGTAGGCAGTGCGTCAGTCTCATAATCTGAAGGTCGTGAGTTCGAGCCTCACACGGGGCATGAGTTTTGTGCTAGGACTTCACGCAGACCATCAAAAGCGGAGTGTAGGGTAGCCTGGTACTGTTGGCTTAAAAAAACTGTACAGGATGATACCTCAGCTGCTGTCTGGACCTCCATTTGTGTTGGAACCTTCAAAACACCTATTGGGCACATTGAAGCTAGTTGTAATCTCCTGAATGGCTTTTTGACCAGGCTCCATCCTCTTTTCTATTTCACAATGACCAAAAACGGCATCTATAGTGTAGTGTTTAGTTAGACGCTAAAAGCTCTCGGAATAGTTAAACAACCTACTTTCAGTTATAGTGTGATGTTTAGCTAGATGCTAGAAGCTCCTGGCATAGTTTCACAACCACAGTGAATGGAAAGCAGGACACAGATTTCGAGCAACCTGCTCGGAGTTGAAGCGAAATCCATTTTCTTCACATCGACCAAAAACTGCACCTATAGTGTAGTGTTTAGCTAGATGCTAGAAGCTAAGGGCATGGCATCACATGCCATGACATGGCATATGCCACCTGCCCAACGGGTATTCAAGTACGTATGCCGGGCAAAGTAGAGTGTGGGAAAGTCCATGTACCCCCAACAATCAGTGTCTCTCTGGCTTTCGTGGCCTCGTTGGCACAGTAGGCAGCGCGTCAGTCTCATAATCTGAAGGTCGTGAGTTTGAGCCTCACACGGGGCATGAGTTTTGTGCTAGGACTTCACGCAGACCATCAAAAGCGGAGTGTAGGGTAGCCTGGTACTGTTGGCTTAAAAAAACTGTACAGGATGATACCTCAGCTGCTGTCTGGACCTCCATTTGTGTTGGAACCTTCAAAACACCTATTGGGCACATTGAAGCTAGTTGTAATCTCCTGAATGGCTTTTTGACCAGGCTCCATCCTCTTTTCTATTTCACAATGACCAAAAACGGCATCTATAGTGTAGTGTTTAGTTAGACGCTAAAAGCTCTCGGAATAGTTAAACAACCTACTTTCAGTTATAGTGTGATGTTTAGCTAGATGCTAGAAGCTCCTGGCATAGTTTCACAACCACAGTGAATGGAAAGCAGGACACAGATTTCGAGCAACCTGCTCGGAGTTGAAGCGAAATCCATTTTCTTCACATCGACCAAAAACTGCACCTATAGTGTAGTGTTTAGCTAGATGCTAGAAGCTAAGGGCATGGCATCACATGCCATGACATGGCATATGCCACCTGCCCAACGGGTATTCAAGTACGTATGCCGGGCAAAGTAGAGTGTGGGAAAGTCCATGTACCCCCAACAATCAGTGTCTCTCTGGCTTTCGTGGCCTCGTTGGCGCAGTAGGCAGTGTGTCAGTCTCATAATCTGAAGGTCGTGAGTTCGAGCCTCACACGGGGCATGAGTTTTGTGCTAGGACTTCACGCAGACCATCAAAAGCGGAGTGTAGGGTAGCCTGGTACTGTTGGCTTAAAGAAACTGTACAGGATGATACCTCAGCTGCTGTCTGGACCTCCATTTGTGTTGGAACCTTCAAAACACCTATTGGGCACATTGAAGCTAGTTGTAATCTCCTGAATGGCTGTTTGACCAGGCTCCATCCTCTTTTCTATTTTACAATGACCAGAAACGGCATCTATAGTGTAGTGTTCAGTTAGACGCTAAAAGCTCTCGGAATAGTTAAACAACTTACTTTCAGTTATAGTGTAATGTTTAGCTAGATGCTAGAAGCTCCTGGCATGGCTTCACAACCACAGTGAATGGAAAGCAGGACACAGATTTCGCGCAACCTGCTCGGACTTGAAGCGAAATCCATTTTCTTCGCATCGACCAAAAATTGCACCTATAGTGTAGTGTTTATCTAGATGCTAGAAGTTAAGGGCATGGCATCACATGCCATGACATGGCACATGGCATATGCCACCTGCCCAACGGGTATTCAAGTATGTATGCCGGGCAAAGGAGAGTGTTGGAAAGTCCATGTACCCCCAACAATCAGTGTCTCTCTGGCTTTCGTGGCCTCGTTGGCGCAGTAGGCAGCGCGTCAGTCTCATAATCTGAAGGTCGTGAGTTCGACCCTCACACGGGGCATGAGTTTTGTGCTAGGACTTCACGCAGACCATCAAAAGCGGAGTGTAGGGTAGCCTGGTACTGTTGGCTTAAAAAAAAACTGTACAGGATGATACCTCAGCTGCTGTCTGGACCTCCATTTGTGTTGGAACCTTCAAAACACCTTTTGGGCACATTGAAGCTAGTTGTAATCTCCTGAATGACTTTTTGACCAGGCTCCATCCTCTTTTCTATTTTACAATGACCAGAAACGGCATCTATAGTGGAGTGTTCAGTTAGACGCTAAAAGCTCTCGGAATAGTTAAACAACTTACTTTCAGTTATAGTGTAATGTTTAGCTAGATGCTAGAAGCTCCTGGCATGGCTTCACAACCACAGTGAATGGAAAGCAGGACACAGATTTCGCGCAACCTGCTCGGACTTGAAGCGAAATCCATTTTCTTCGCATCGACCAAAAATTGCACCTATAGTGTAGTGTTTATCTAGATGCTAGAAGCTAAGGGCATGGCATCACATGCCATGACATGGCACATGGCATATGCCACCTGCCCAACGGGTATTCAAGTACGTATGCCGGGCAAAGGAGAGTGTTGGAAAGTCCATGTACCCCCAACAATCAGTGTCTCTCTGGCTTTCGTGGCCTCGTTGGCGCAGTAGGCAGCGCGTCAGTCTCATAATCTGAAGGTCGTGAGTTCGACCCTCACACGGGGCATGAGTTTTGTGCTAGGACTTCACGCAGACCATCAAAAGCGGAGTGTAGGGTAGCCTGGTACTGTTGGCTTAAAAAAACTGTACAGGATGATACCTCAGCTGCTGTCTGGACCTCCATTTGTGTTGGAACCTTCAAAACACCTTTTGGGCACATTGAAGCTAGTTGTAATCTCCTGAATGGCTGTTTGACCAGGCTCCATCCTCTTTTCTATTTCACAATGACCAAAAACAGCATCTATAGTGTAGTGTTTAGTTAGACGCTAAAATGTCTCGGAATAGTTAAACAACCTACTTTCAGTTATAGTGTGATGTTTAGCTAGATGCTAGAAGCTCCTGGCATAGCTTCCAAACCACAGTGAATGGAAAGCAGGACACAGATTTCGAGCAACCTGCTCGGAGTTGAAGCGAAATCCATTTTCTTCACATCGACCAAAAACTGCACCTATAGTGTAGTGTTTATCTAGATGCTAGAAGCTAAGGGCATGGCATCACATGCCATGACATGGCACATGGCATATGCCACCTGCCCAACGGGTATTCAAGTACGTATGCCGGGCAAAGGAGAGTGTGGGAAAGTCCATGTACCCCCAACAATCCGTGTCTCTCTGGCTTTCGTGGCCTCGTTGGCGCAGTAGGCAGCGCGTCAGTCTCATAATCTGAAGGTCGTGAGTTCGAGCCTCACACGGGGCATGAGTTTTGTGCTAGGACTTCACGCAGACCATCAAAAGCGGAGTGTAGGGTAGCCTGGTACTGTTGGCTTAAAGAAACTGTACAGGATGATACCTCAGCTGCTGTCTGGACCTCCATTTGTGTTGGAACCTTCAAAACACCTATTGGGCACATTGAAGCTAGTTGTAATCTCCTGAATGGCTGTTTGACCAGGCTCCATCCTCTTTTCTATTTTACAATGACCAGAAACGGCATCTATAGTGTAGTGTTCAGTTAGACGCTAAAAGCTCTCGGAATAGTTAAACAACTTACTTTCAGTTATAGTGTGATGTTTAGCTAGATGCTAGAAGCTCCTGGCATGGCTTCACAACCACAGTGAATGGAAAGCAGGACACAGATTTCGCGCAACCTGCTCGGACTTGAAGCGAAATCCATTTTCTTCGCATCGACCAAAAATTGCACCTATAGTGTAGTGTTTATCTAGATGCTAGAAGCTAAGGGCATGGCATCACATGCCATGACATATACCACCTGGCCGACAGGTATTTAACTACTTTTGCCGGGCAAAGGGAGTCTTGGAATGTCCATGTACCCCCAACAATCAATGCCACTCGGTCTTTTGTGGCCTCGTTGGCGCAGTAGGCAGCGTGTCAGTCTCATAATTTGAAGGTTGAGAGTTTGACCCTCACACGGGGCATGAGTTTTGTGCTGGGCCTTCCCTCAGACCATCAAGAATGTAGGGTAGCCTGGTACTGTTGGCTTAAACAACTTGTACAGGATGATACCTCAGCTGCTCTCTGGACCTCCATTTGTGTTGCAACCTTCAAAACACCTAGTCTCCCCGTGTTCCCCCCTCACTAAAACATTCTGCAGTCCTGAGCTACACACTGCCCCTTAGTTTAGTTTTTATTCTAGATTTTAGTGTTTGAGCAAATGTACAAACATTCAATAATCAATTTAGTTTGTGCCTCTGCGAGTTACATAAAGTGGTGTCAATTAGAACAGAATAACTTGAACAACTTACCTTCACCAATTCAAGCCGCTGAGTCATTCAGTGGCCAATGAGCTAGATCTCGGCTATGCCCCCCTTCCTGCTGTAGATTGACGCCCCACTGAAGAATTGGAAGTAGTCAGCCCTGGATAGTGACAATAGTGGAACAGTCCTCTTTAAACTGGACAGTGAAAGTCAAGCTGGACAACTTTCCTCCGAACAGTAACAAACATCTTCTGTTGGCCAAACCTGATCATCTTCAGCCAGAACTATCGTTAGAGGTGGCAGTTTTTCCAACTTAAATATTATAATTTTGGTGGCTAATGGCGCTTTTACACTAGTACCTACTCAGCCCGACTCGACTCGCCTCGACTTGCCCTTGTTTCTTTTCAATACCCAGATCAGAAGTAGGAGGCGGAGCGAAGCTGCCGTAACGTATTTGATTGTGTGATCGATACGAAGAAGACAACAACACTAAAGATGTAGAACCTGGAGGAGATGATAGATGTGCTGCTGGGTCTGTGGCTTGTGTTCCATATCAAGTTAAAAAATGAGTGAGAGAAGCTTCAAGCGGCAACGATTTTTAATTTTTTTTGTTTGTCTTGGTGCTGCTAAAAAGTCAGTTGGGAGCCGTGTAGGGTTGCCACCTTTCAGAAATAGAAATAAGGGACACCCCGATTTCAACAGCGCAGGAGCCAAAAAAAAGCCCCAAAACTTCTAAACTGCATAAACATGTGTTTATTTTATATGAAAAAGACAAAATGCTTTGATTTAAAGTTTAAAGTGCTTTAATAGCATTGAACTTGCATGACTGTGGAGACAGCCAACCATACTAGCAACTGAAATAGCCTCCTAAGCTACGTATGTCCACATCAGCCCAGATGTAGAAAATAGCCTACAGGTGAAGAATATGGTGTAAAAGTTAATATATTTCAATAATTCAACTAGAATATGGTGTAAAAGTTAATTTATTTCAATAATTCAACTAGAATATGGTGTAAAAGTTAATTTATTTCAATAATTCAACTAGAATATGGTGTAAAAGTTAACTTATTTAAATAATTCAACTAGAATATGGTATAAAAGTTAATTTATTTCAATATTCAACTAGAATATGGTGTAAAAGTTAATTTATTTCAATAATTCAACTTAAAAGGTGAAACTAATATATTACCTAGTCTTATTACATGCAAAGCAAGATATGTTAAACCTTTATTTGTTATAATTTTGATGATGGAATTGTTTATTGATTTCATAAAATATTCTCTAATTTATTTTTTATTTGGGGTTTTCATAAACTGTGAGCCATAATCACCAAAATCATAACAAATAAAGGCTTGAAATATCTCACTTTGAATGTAGTGGGGAAATAATATATTTGTTTCACCTTTAGTTAAATTTACTAGGAATTACGTTTTGCAATATATTCAAATTTTCCGACCTTCACATGTAGATTATGACATCAATAAATAAGAACATAATATGTGTCCGTATTGGTTCAATACGGAACGCAACTTTTAATTCCCAATTCCCAACCCCTACCTGGAGGTGAAGCCCGAGTCCTCCCCGCTGTCTGGTACACACATATAATAATAATGATAATAATAATAATAATAATAATAATAATAATAATAATAATAATAATAATAATAATAATAATAATAATAATAATAATAATAATAATAATAATAACATATAAAGATATGGGCACAGAGCGCAGCAGGTCCTGTTGTCCCGCCACAAAGATTTTGCTGGCCTTAATGTTTCCTGTGTTTTATTATGTTCATTATTGTTAAATTTAGTGTTGATGTGTGTGTGACAGACGTGTGTATGGGGCGTTAATGAAAATACGGGACAAATCACGTCCCGTATTAATTCAATACGGGACGCAACATTTTTTTCTCAAATAAAGGACAATTCCGTATTTTACGGGACGGGTGGCAACCCTAGAGCCGTGAGCAGCTATGAAGAGACAGAGCTCCTGGTAGATCTGGTCGTTCCTTTTCGCCCGTCTAGATCCCTTTTTAATTCTCTCCTCAGCCACCAGGTTTATGAACATCTGCACCTCAGAGTTGGATCACCAAACAGACTTTTGTGCTGCCGTTGCTGGTCGGATAAAATGAAGAAGCCGCGAGTCGCTCTTTCTCTGATTTCCTCCTCCTGACTCAGACGTCTGACTCCAACCCCCCCGACCAATCGGTGGCCTGTAGTGTGATGATGTCAGATACAGCCGACTCAGCCGCTTAGAACCTCGGCAGAATAGTTACAGAAAAAGTATCCACTCGGCACGTTAGACCCCTAGTGGAGAAGCGCAAAACCGAGGCGAGGCGCCATGAATGAAAACAGATAACATTTGTCCATGATTGCTGTATATTTATGTCCATTTTGTAACTTGGCAGCCCGCTTAAGGCTGGAATATACTTGCTGTTCAGAACGCATACGCGACTGCATCATGACCGACACGCGTATCCTGCGTTCGTTTCACACGTCATCGTGCGCGTACTCCAAATCGGTTCTGGAGACATGCAAACAGAAGTGTGTCCGTGCTCGTCTGAAGATGCAGCGGTGATGGTGCTGATGAGATGTTTTGTCCACCGATCAACATCTGAGCAACGTCTGAGCTGTCTGACGTCTCACCTGACCGACACCAACTTTTCATTGCATTTGCATTTGCATTGTTCTTTCATTTCATTTCATTTCATTTATTCCGTTCATGGTATATCTTCTTACAATGTTGTACATAATTCCAAGAAGTACACATTATCACCATGACGAAAAGGAGCAGGAAGAAGAAAACTTATGTTACCTGCCCCTCTCTGTAAATACAATTACATTTACTTGCTGAACACCTATCTATCTATACATATATAAACAAGAAAACAAACAAAAATACCACTCTTCTATTTATGTTTTTCCTCTTTCTCCTTCTTCTTTTTTGTAGGCACTTATCTTTTCCTTTTTAAACATTTTCTTAAGCTGACCCAAACTTGTGCAGCTTTTCAGTTCCTTGCTTTGTCTATGCCATATTTTTACACCTGTAACAGAAATACACATTTGTTTTATGTTTAGCCTTGCAAAAGTATGTTTGAAATCAAATTTATGTCTGTTATCCTCATCCTCCAATCTAAACAAATTTTGTAACTGTTCTGGTAATGATCTTGTTTTTGCTTTAAACATTATTTTTAAGGTTTGAAGCGAGGCCGGTTCTAGGGGGGGGCAGGGGTGGGCTGTGCCCACCCAAACGTGCGTCCTGCCCACCCAATCAAAGTCATGGGGATCATTCATTTTTTTATATATATATATATTTTTTTATAGGCTATATATATAAAAAAATATCACAAAATATCTGTACCGTTTCTGATTGGGTGGGCACTGCTCATCATTTTTAGACACTACAATGAACGCATACCGCAAAAGTTGTGTCTCTGAGACGTGAGACGTGTTCAGAACAGCAGACACACTGAAGGCTGATTTATGGTTCCGCGTTACACCAACGCAGAGCCCCCGGCGTAAGGTACGCGGTGACGCGCACCGTTCGTTGCGCGTCACTGCGTAACCTACGCCGTAAGGCTGATTTACGGTTCCGCCTCACACCGCGTCGCCGCATACCCCGAGACGCCTCTCTCCATCCCGCTGAGGGCGGAGAGCGCCGGTGCGGGTGGCGGTGCTGCGGTGCCGAGCCAGCCTGCCGCGGGACCTTTTAAATCCACGCAGAGCCTAAAATACATAAAATAAATGCAGCCTCAACAGGGCACAAGCCAGTGTCCTGTTTGTGCCTCGCACAACAGGTGTCGTGCCAAAAAGTGATTTCCTGCCAGAATCTGATTTCTCCCTGAAAATGGGTCTTTTTTACCTGCCAAAAATGGATTGAAGGCCAAATACAGTTAATAAAAGGTTGTTTCTGCCTAAATATGATTTGATCTCATTCTTGAGCTTCATAATATAAATACTAGAGCTCACAGGATTGCTTTTAACTCTTTTAAAGGACTATTACAACACAAAATAGGCATTTTCACCTGCCAAAAATTGATTGAAGGCAAAATACAGTTAATGAAAAGTTGTTTCTGCCTAAATATTATTTATATCAGATAATATATCTTTTTTTGCTGCTTTGCCAAAAAAATGCTACCTAATGGTTTTCTACCTTTGTAGAGCTACAATTTTACTGTGTTTTACTCCCTAAACCACTTCCTTTTCTCCCAAGTGGTCCTTGTCTCTTTCCAGGTCGTCATTGTAAATAAGAATGTTCTTAATGACCTAACTGGCTAAATAAAGGCGAATGACTGAATGAATATCAAATAAAGCAATAGAATTTGTTTTTTTTTTCTCTTTATCGTATTCACAAAGTGTAATGCAATTCATGTCATGGGTAGTGTATTTTGAAGGATCAAATACTCAACATCCCATATTATCCATGTTACATCGTGCAATAAATGATTGGCGTGGCAATCAAACTTTGAAAATCGACTGTGGGCATGCGCAGAACCACAAAGTAGCATTTCTCGGCAGGTAGCAAGGATTGGCAGAACACCGGTCCCAAGCCCGGGTTAATGCAGAGGGAAGTGTCAGGAAGAGCAATTGGGTTATCATACTGTGGAGAAGATAGATGAACTGATATGATGATAGCATAGTTTTCAATGCATTTCAGGGGTTTGACCCCCCAAAATTTTTTCGCCCACCCTACGTTTCAGTCTGCCAACCTTAGTGGGCCTCGCTAAATCCGGCCCTGGTTTGAAGTTCAACTATATCCACTATTTTCAATAAACCTGCCAAAATAAATAATCTATTTGATGGTTCTCTGAAGCCGACCCTGTGAATGACTCTCACTGCTCTTTTCTGTAGCACAAACAGAGGAGAGATGTTACTTGCATAGGTATTACCCCACACTTCCACACAATAATTTAGATATGGCAAAATAAATGTACAATACAGAGTTCTTAGTGTGTTAGTATTCAAAATAAACTTAACCTTATTCAAAATATATATACTCTTCGCCACCTTGGCTTTTACATATGCTATATGGTTTTTCCATGTCAGCTTGTCGTCTAAAATAATACCCAAAAACCTAAACACGGACACTCTCTCAATGCTCTCTCCTGCAAATGAAAGTGAAATTTCATCCTTTTTTCGATTTGTAAAAACCATATATTTAGTTTTTTTCAGATTTAACAAAAGCTTATTTTTATCAAACCAACTTTTAAGTTTAACCATTTCATTGGTGATATTTTCAGCGATAAGCCCCAAATCATCCCCAGAACAAAAAAAATTCGTATCATCTGCAAATAAAACAAACTGTAGAGTTTTTGAAACTTCACAAATATCATTAATGTATAAAATAAAAAGTTTAGGTCCCAAAACGGATCCTTGTGGGACTCCACATACTGTCCTCAGACATTCAGATTTATAACCCTCCAGCTGAACATATTCTCAAAATATAGTTAGTAAAATTCTGTTCTCTTAACCTTTGGAACGGTTTTAGGCAGTAAAGTAAAAAAAAAGATGGAATGCAATGACTTGCAACTCTAATAAACCCATATTCTATTCCTGATGGAACATATAGTATTAGGGGCTGAAACTGAAAGAATAAAAGTCCTTTGTTTTCCCTGTTCTAAGTTTTTTTTTTTTTTGGGCTCTAGTGGCCCTTTATTGAAGATGCAGACTGGAAAGGGGTAGAGAGAGAAAATGGGGACGACATGCAGAAAAGGTGCGCAGGCCGGGATTCGAACCTGCGACAGCTGCAGCCTCAGTATATGAGCCGCTGCTTAACCCACTGCGCCACCGAGCGGCCTTCCCTGTTCTTAGTTTGTCAGATTTTTTGTCTTTTGATTGCAGCCACATTTAGCAACAACACACTCCAAAAGTGTCTTTGTATATTTGTTAACCAACCTCTCAGCCCACAGAGCCCATATTTGGTTATAATTGTGATCTTATCTGCCAAAAGATTTGTTTTCTGTTTGAGTCTATAGCTGTTAACACCCTCTAGTGTCAATATATGGGACCAGTTGATTGTTTTGTATTTATTTATATACCCAAATGTTCAGGGTTTGATTTGGCCTTTCTTATGTGATCTTTTTTTCAAAACAATTCGACTGGTGGATTTACAACCCAGACAAGTGCAGATGTGGGACACACCAGCAACAGGAAGCTAACTTGTTCAGAGGGTTTGGGAGTGCCCCCAGGTGCTGTTGCTGTGTGGCACAAGACTGCCCTCCAATGGCAGAATTGGGAACAGTTACTGGAAATAAAAATCAAAGAGACTGTACTTTCCTCAGAACGGAGTCACTCTAGAGTTTTTTTTCCATACATAGGCATAAAAACTTAAATACACATTAATAAATGAGGTTAAAGTGAACCACACTTAATACTGCTTCTCAACTACAAAAGCTCTCAGTCTGACAGAGGAGGAAGGTGTGTTCGGTGTGTATCAGCAAGGTTTAACTGAGGGCAAAAACTGAGAAGGTGATAAGCTTTGAATGTGATTTTGGGCAGATTTAAAAAGGGCAAATTATTTCCAAACAGTTCTACCTGAGCTACCCATACAAAACAGATATCACTCAAACTTTATTCACGAAATTTGGACTTTTTTCTCAAGATTTCGACCTTTTTCTCAAAATTGTACTGCAACATTAATCTCGAGATTTCGACTTTTTTCTCTAAATTTCAACTTTTTCTCGACATTTCGACTTTTTTCTCGAAGTGCATAATGAAAAAAAATTGATCAATATTGCCTTCGAGGCGCAGACAACCTAGCCATAATTGCCTCTTGCCTAACGTTAACAGATGCATAGCTCATTCCACTGTACTGACCTAATAAGAAGCTGGAAATGAAGCATGGAAAAGATATTTTCCATTTTTGATAAAGGAACTTGGCAACATGGTGGCTTAATGGTTAGCACTGTTGTCTTACAGCAAGAAAGTTCCTGGTTTGGCTCCCGGGCCCGGGGGGAGTCTGTGTGGAGTCTGCATGTAGCCAGAATCCCTCTGGTTACCCCGGCTTCCTCCTACAGTCCAAAAACGTGCATGCTATATTGATTAATCATTCTACATTGCCCGCAGGTGTGAGGGCATATATGCATGGTTGTTTCTCTGTGTATGTGGCCCTGTGATGGACCTGCAACCTGTCCAGGGTGAACCCCTGTCTCCCGCCTGTAATTAGCTGGGATACTCCAGCAGACCCCCGTGACCCTGCAAAGGATAAAGCGGGTATAGATAATGGATGGATAGATGATAAAGTAAATTTTAATGAGAACGGGTTAAAACTGCAATAATTAGTACACGAGGAACAAGAGCCTTAATACAGTAGCTACTTGGGACTGGGGGAACAGTCCATGTAGTGGAGTTACTGAGGGGTTTAAATCGTTTCTGGACCTTCATTTTTCCCGTTCTCCAATTTATTAGGCTAATGTTGACAACCCTAGTTTCTAAAAATCATATCATTTAGAGAAATGAACATAAGTGGGGCTTCAGAACCTGTCCATTTATTGGATTATAAATTCCACTGATGTATTAAGTACAAATAGCTACATGAAAGAAAATGTATCCTAAAAAAATAATTTTGCCATCACTTTGGTCGTCGCCCCAGAGTTTTATTGCTTTTTCTGCAAGTCAGATTCTGGATTTTTTTCATGGAAGGAGAACTAATGGGAATGAGTTCAGTCAGTCTGTACAAACAGTTGAAATCCATTTCACATTTTCTTCATCCGTTTTTTGGGCCTCTGGTTGAAGACAGGCGAGGTTCCCATCAGAGAGTCGGGCGAGTCTGAGGCGTAACTGCCGTCAGACGCTGCTTCTCCTGGTGAAGGGGCCATGGCTCCCGCTGACTCGCTCATGGTGGACATGGGTCCCCCCTCCTCAAAGGCGTCTCCACCCAGCACCCCGTGGTGGTGGTGGTGGTGCTGGTGCTGGTGGTGGTGATGGTGACCGGGCCCCTGCCCTTCATCTCCATCCTGAGGCTCTATCTTCATGTGGGGCCACAGAGGGGAGTTGTTGGCCCCAGCTCCACCTTGTGAGAGGGGAAGATAAAAACACATTTGAATTTTCACAGAAAATCTAATTGGGAAGATAGTGTATCGGTATAAAGTAAAAAAAAATATTGAGATTGAGAAAGGCCATATTGCCCAGGAAATCTGTTCATCAAAATGATATATATTTGTATATGTATGAAATAACATTAGCAAAAGGTATATTTCTAAGAATATCAAAATATTGCTTTAATAGTGGGTAAAATAACTGCACAGTCTACACAATATGTGTATATATAACTTGGTACATATTTATCTGGAGCCTGGCGGAAGATGTGCTTGTTTTCAATGTAATATAATATTGTTTATATTGTAAGAGACTACTAGGATAACTAAATGCATAAAAATATTGAAAATTCTTCTGCAAGCTGCCTAATTACACTTTCCATGATTTTTAAATATCTCCCTGGGACGTGCTGGGAGCAGGATTGTTAACTGCCCTCAGTGCAAAACACTGAATATAGAAACTGGAGTTTCCACACACAAATCCATGCTGTAGAAAACACCAACTCACTTGAAGTATGAGGAGAATTGTCACCGTCCAGACCTGACACTAGTCTCTCAGCATGGGCCCCCAGGACCCCCATGGGCAGAGCCTGGTCCCCGGAGGCCAGATCAGCCTCGGGCTCCTCGCTCACAGGGAAGGAGATGTCACTCATGGGCTCGTCTTTAATCTTCGGGGGCTTGCAGTCCTCCAGAGCTTTCTCTGGATTCACCAGTCGCTCGTATTCCTCCGACAGATCCTTACTGACCTGGAGAAAGTAAATCTGTCTGTTTTTTTGCTGTGTACAATTACAGGACTATCTCAGAAAATTAGAATATTGTGATAAAGTCCTTTATTTTCTGTAATGCAAAAATGTCATACATTCTGGATTCATTAAAAATCAACTGAAATATTGCAAGCCTTTTATTATTTTAATATTGCTGATCATGGCTTACAGTTTAAGAAAACTCAAATATCCTATCTAAAAAAATTAGAATATTCTGGGAATCTTAAGCTGTAAGCCATAATCAGCAATATTAAAATAATAAAAGGCTTGCAATATTTCAGTTGATTTGTAATGAATCCAGAATGTATGACATTTTTTTTTATTTTTTTTTTTAATTGCATTACAGAAAATAAAAGGACTTTATCACAATATTCTAATTTTCTGAGACAGTCCTGTAGATTAACCAAGTATGGATGATAAAACAGTAATAACACTTTTGATTATTGTCCTATTAATTGTTTAGATGCATAAACTTGCTGGACCTCACCTGCAGCATGTAGCTGTGATAGTCCTTGATTCTCACTTGCCAGAATCGCTGCAAGGCCAGCACGCTGCCGATGCCCACTTCATGGAACACTTGCTCCACCACATCCGGGAAAGGACTCGCTCCAAAACGAGCCTCTCGGTCCACTGCTACCCGCAGCAGGCGTGTGACGCGTAAGTAATGCTCATGAACTAGGTCGGTCAGGGTCTCCAGCACGCTCTCCTGGGCAGACTCGAAGCCGACGTGGGCCAGTACCGTGGCTACTGACTGATAGAGGAGCTGTCTGCATGAGGGCCAACTCAGCTCTGTGACTGGTTCACCTTTACCCCTAAACATGGAAGAGCAGGGTTCATACACATTTTAACCAACACATTTCCATGACTTTCCCATGACTTGGCAGCAAGTTTCCATGACTATACATGACCTCTAAAACATCAATGTATGAATGAAATATAGGAACAAAACTATGTAAAAAGTCACTACAGTGGAGATCTAATGACAATTGTGTTTTTATACAAAATAAACATTTGTTTAAACTAACACTGATATACCAGCAATATGTTGTAGTATATGTGTTATATGTTTTATTGTAATCTAATATAACTGTAATAACTGTTGGAGAATGTGGTCACTCGATCCGATCTGTATGACGTGCAAGATGCTAGGCATGTCACGCATGAGACTTTTCGATATGAAATATTTATTGATCAATTTCAAATCTACCTTATTATTATTATTATTATTATTATTATTATTATTATTATTATTATTATTATTATTATTATTACCTTATTACTGTTATTACTAAATGTTATCATTAAGTGAGAAAAATAAATTCCATGACTTTTCCAAAACTTTTGGGGTGAACTTATTTTTCCAAAACTTTTCCAGGGCTTGAAAATGATATTTTCTAATTCCATGACTTTTCCAGCTTTTTTCAAAACGTATGAACCCTGAACAGCCAGAAAAGATGAAACATTGTAAACTGGTTGATAAATGGACTCTGGAGCTAATTGGCGAGCCTTCGGGATTAACAACTTCTAAATGCTTTTAATTTTGTTTTTACACAAAACAAAACTTGGATAAAAGGGAATATAGCTTTTTGTATTACTGTAGGTTTTGGTTACATTTAAATATGAAAAGACGGCTTAAGTCTTAAACTTACTTATGAAAGTCACTCTCAGGGTCACTGTGTCGGAGCTGGAAGGGCCGGTGTGGGGCTTTGCTGTCCGCAGGCAGCAGATCATCCGGCATAACAGGTGGGGTGGGGGGGCGTAGGGGCAACGTGGCATCAGTCTCTTCCAGCCGATTGCTCCCTTCAGAGGGCGTGGAGCTCTGACCCTGCGTCGGGGCCTGGGCTGCTGCCAGAAGAGCACGGAGGCGGCGAACATGCTGGCACAGCTGCACCGTGTGGATGGTGAGACTGCACGGCTCTGAGGGGATGTCCAGCATGGTGGTGGGCCGAGGACGCGGCGCTGACGGCTGGTGCAAGGAAGGATCCTGCATCTCCACAGAGCGAAACTCACGCTGAAGCAAGTCGAAGGAGCTGCGACTTGGAGGAGCCCCTGCGGGTCCAGGGATCTCCCCCCAGTAATGCATCATAATGACTTAAAAAAAGCTGGATTCACACTGGATTTAGGGCTGAAAACAGAATAAGGGGAGAGAAAGTGCATGAGAGAGTGAATTACTTTCTGGTGTTATTATAGTAAAAACATTTAACTCTGAATCCACTAGGCCTGTGTTGAAAAAGATCGATTTTCTGATTCTAAATCGATTCTCGTATTAATTCCTAAAAATCGATTTGTATGTCTAAAGATTGGTTGTTTTTTTTTCATCATTACATTTTTGCCTGGTGAACTTTAATCCCAGTAGTCCCAGTTTTGAAAACTGAACTTTTCTTTAGAGAAAATGCTGGACATTTCAGCTTAAATTTCTAAATGTTATATTAGTTCAATGAAGTTCATATTATCTATATTTACTATAGCTTGTCTGGTTTCTCTGTTATCGGACACGGTTTGTCATGAAATACCTGAAAAATGCCGGGTGCTTCATGGCAAGCTGTGTGTCTGGTGACAGAATAAATGAGACAAGCTAAAATAATTAGTTTACTGCTTGAGCTGTTGCAATTTCTTTCTTTTTTTGCACTTGAAATGGATATTGAAATGCCTATTTCAGTTCTTTATTTCTTAGTTATTTCCCAATAATTATTGTGAAATTATTATTTCAATAGTTATTTTACAGTCATATAATCCAGGCAACACTAACCCAAATCAATATCGAATCGAATCGAATCAAATCAAATCCTGATAATCGATTCTGAATCTTAAGAATCGGAATCGAATCGATTCTTGACATTTGAATCGATACCCAGCTCTAGAATCCACCCAGTATCAATAATGCTTTTCACAGCCTTCAGAGGGATCATTTAAATAAATTCTGCAATGCAAGTTAAGCAAGTTTCAAAAAACAATCTTTATATTTGACTGCATGATGACTACTTGTTGTTCCCAACCCCACTAGACTAAAAGCCCTCCATACTGATCACTGATCTCCAAAAAGGCAAACACTGTATTTGAGAAAATAGTTAGTGATCTGTGTAATAATAAAATGAACAAACAAAGAAACACAAAAAACCTGTTTGATAATAGTGACTTATACATGTACTCAAAACATGCACCGTCTTTGTGGTTAAACGACAACGTTGGCAATCAGAATAATACAGGTTATATTGTGGGTAGTTAGTGAATAAGCTTTTAATGCCAAATTGTACAACTTAAATATACTTTTCGACGAAGCTCAAAATTAAAAACGACTAGAAAAGTCCATGAAGTGTCAGTCGCTGAAGAAAAGAGACGTAGCTGCAAATAACGACTATTTAAAACGCAGCTACGGGCTAATAAGGCTGCAAAATATTATGCATATCAGCTACCTAAATGATGAATATATTTAATAAAACACAAGCGCTTCCCTGAGATGGATAAATATGATTTCTTACCTAATAAGTGCTGGTTTGAAGCGGGACGACGACCATTATTGTCCTTATGGGAAAAAAACCCCAATTGAACATTTAAAGATAATTAGTTCCGCAACCTTTCTTCTCTCTTTTTACACTGATAAAATTAAAACATTTATCAATATACCACGTGTAATTCCTATGTATCAATTTTAAACAACTCAAATTGTATTTTTGAACCCTGTCTTAACGTGAAGTTTTAAAGGGTTTTAGTAGAGGGGGACTGGTTTTACTGCTGCACCAAACAAACATGGCCGCCCCCACGCCCGCAGACTCCAGCGCGATCTCTGCAGATCAACTTATCACATCTACGGTAGAAATCGGTGACGGTTCGGTCTCAGAAAATGGAGACAAACGCAGTGAAAATGCCTTACCTGAAAGGGAACCAGAGAAGGACGAGCCATTTAAGAAACCGGCTATTTTGGCGGCGCCTTCTTTGGCCAACAAACACAGCAGCGCCAGAGCGCCTTCAGCTGTCACTGGTGTCACTGGTAGCGTGAAGGAAGAAACACCAGCAGAAGATGCTGCTCCTAAGACAAAAACCCTGGACAAAGGGGAGGATGACAGTAGTGAACCCGTTAAAATCAAAAGAGAGGCTAAAGCTGCCCGGGCAGCCCCGGCGGGGAAGTTCCCCCCGGTCCCGTACTCGGAGCCGGAGTGGGGGGGCGCCGCCCCCGAGTCCCGGTACGCGCTGGAGATCCTGAAGAACGGCACCGTGGTGGACTCGGTGGCCCTGGACGGCCGGAGCTACTTCCTGGTGGGCCGGCTGCCCGTGTGTGACGTGTCCCTGGAGCACCCGTCCATCTCCCGCTACCACGCTGTGCTGCAGTACCGGGGCCGGGCCGGGGAGGACCAGGACCAGGACCGGGACCAGGACCGGGACCAGGGCCGGGACCAGGGCCGGGGCTTCTACCTGTACGACCTGGCCAGCACCCACGGCTCCGTGGTGAACAAGAGCAGGGTCCCCCCCAACACTCACATCAGGATCAGAGTGGGACATGTGCTCAAGTTCGGGGGGAGTACCAGGTTTTTTGTCCTACAGGTAAATTATTCTGGTTCCATTTTCAACTAAGTTGATTGATTTTTTTTTTTTTTTGATTGATTTTGTTTTATTTTGTACATGTAAAAAAAACAACTATTCAAGAGAAGATAAGAAAACAAAACAAAGAATTTCATACTTTAACACTTGATATCTTAATTTACATTTGCAAAAAGGAGTAGGAAGAAGTGTAAACTTATTTAATCCTACCCCCATTCACTAATCATTTAACCTGTATTTATACTCACACACTGTACTCACACTGCTAAATATCAGTATTATTATTATTATTATTATTATTATTATTATTATTATTATTACATACTGTAATTATACTCACACACATACGTATACATACATACACATAGTTGAATATTATATCTATATATTTGTACACACATGCCCATATAAATATTTATATAAATATACTTATTTAAGATAAGAGATAAGATAATCCTTTATTACTCCTTCAATGGGGAAACTCACATGTTAGCAGCAGTACACTTAACACACAGGTGCATGGAAGGGGGTAAAAAAGTAAAAAATATATATATTTACAAGGTGTAGATAGACAGTATATGTACATTGCGATGGAAATAAAAAGTAGTGCAAAGGAAAAAAAAAACAGTGCAAAAAAATGTACACTATACTGTCTCTATTAACTGCATCTGCTCTATATATCTATTTACACACATAATCACACACACACACACACACACACACACACACACACACACACACACACACACACACACACACACACACACACACATATATATATATATATATATATATATATATATATATATATATATATATATATATATATATATAGACAAGTAAAAACAAATGAAAACAGTACAATATTTATAAATAAAAAACAAAACAAAAACAAATCAACAAGCCTCACAGGCAACCAAAGCGTTCAAAAGGATTACCGTAGAAGGAAGTCGTAGACTTATGTAATCCTAACCCTTATTTAGATTATCATCGTCAACACTTGACTTTTACAAAATCTTATCCCAATGTGGAATAACTTTATCAAAAATAGAAAATATTGTATTTTAACTTGAATGAAGATGGTTATTAAAAAAAGAAACATTCAGCGTGTCTCCTCCTCAAAAGGGTCCAGAGTCTGATGAGGAAGAGGAATCTGAATTTACAGTGACGCAGCTAAGGGAGCGAGCTAAAAAACAGAAAGAGGATCTTGAGAGGAGGATGCTTGGAGAAGTTTCTGATGAGGAGGATGGGACGGAAGAGGAAGGTCAAAGTAACAAGGAGCAGAACAAAACATCCAGAAAAGACCATGGTTGCACGTGGGGGATGGGTGAGTGTCCTGACAGGAGCCATGATTAAGATTACCTACTATCACAAGTCTGGTTCACCTTTTTCTGTAGGCATGGAAAATATTAAACCCAATGTTCTTTCCTTCCCTTTTGCTCCCTCTGTGTTCATGAATTTCCCCTTCAGATGAAGATGCAGCTCCAGAGGAAGATGAGAATGAAGAAAACCCATTTTCAACAGAGTTCCGCGAGGACCAGGAAGCGGCATACCTTAAAGATCCAAAGAAGGCTTTGCAGGGATTCTATGACAGAGAAGGTGAGAGTCCGCAGATATCTGCTAGTTTTATCGTCTTGGATTTTTACCTGACTTTCTCACCTGTGTCTTCTTTACTTTAGGGGAGGAGCTGGAGTTTGAGTATGAGGATAAAAGTCATGGCTCATGGCTCTGCAGAATCAAGTAAGTGACATGAAGCCCCTCGTTTATCAGTTTCTTCAGAGGACAGAGTAATAGTGTCCAGAGCTCATGTTCATTCTTCCGTCAGGCTGCCAGTGGACGATGCTACGGGCCATCAGCTGGTTGCTGAGGTGACCCACACAGGGAGGAAGAAGGAGGCAGCCGTGCAGTGCTGTCTGGAGGCTTGTCGAATGCTGGAGGCCAGAGGGATGCTGCGGCAGGAAGCAGGTGGGCACTCGGCCTCGGAGACAACGTCCAACAACAGCTGGGAGGAGCTGTGTTGAACGCAGTAACGTATTGTTGTGTTTTCAGTGTCACGCAAACGCAAAAAGAAGAACTGGGAAGATGAGGACTACTACGACAGTGATGATGACACCTTCCTGGACCGAACTGGTACTGTTGAGAGGAAGAGGCAGGAACGAATGAAGAAGGCAGGAAAGATTGAGGAGAAGCCCGACACCTACGAGTCATTGGTAAACATCTGCTATGACTTTAAATACAGCTGTTTAATATTAAAAAGTGCACAATAGGAAAGCAGAGCAAACATTCTCTCTGTATACTTTTTTATAAGTAAACTACTGAAGCCCCTTTTACGTTGCAGGATACCCCGTGTTAATTACCCCAATTTAGCATGTTGCCTCTCCTTTTTACATTTACTGACAGAGTTGGGTGTCAAGCTGACACCCTCAATAACCTCAGTAGGTTCACCTGGTCGCAGGTCAGGTCTGACGTAAACAGATTGACTTCTGATTCCTATTCCCTCCCCTCAAGTTGGCTTCAGGCACTGGGAGGCAAAAACACTCCTTACATGCAGGCCGTGGCCGGCTACAGCAGGGTGGTGGCAAGCAGTGACGCGTGGGCTAATCCCAACTGAGCGGTCGACCACGCTCCCAATTTTATTGCATATAAAAATGCAAATTCTGTGCGGGAATGTGGAGGCAGACCATGCACACATCTGTGCAAAAATTAAGATATACTGGCAAAGTGTAAATTTAGTTGTAAAAAATATTCTGGGATATGAAATCCCAAATACTTGCCCAGGGATGTATCTTGGGAATATTGGAAAGGTTGTAACGAGAGAAGATCTGTACTTGACTAAAGTGTTACTCGCAGCAAGTAAAAAAGCAGTCACAAGAAACTGGGTCAATGTAGATGCTCCAAAACAGGAACAGTGGTTGGAAATTGTCCAGGAAATTTGTGTTGACATATCTTTTAAGGATCAAAAAGAATGTATTTCAAAAGAACTGAGAAAAATGGAATACTTACATGAGACGTGACACCAACTGAACAAATGCCAAGTGGAACAGTGGACTGAATAGAGGATCATCTCCAGACAGTTTGTTAATGTTACTATTATTGTTAATCTGTAACTTGTTTGCAGTATTGTTTTGTTTATTTACATGTGAAAACATAATCCAAATTTAAGTTATAAAAGAAAAAATGCAAATCCTATATAAGTCATAAATACTAAGACATCCTGGGTTGATTGACACAAAGATGAAGCATGCACTTTCACGTGCAGGTGCAGGTGCAGGTGCAGGTGCAGGCGCAGGCGCAGGCGCAGGCGCAGGTGCAGGTGCAGGTGCAGGTGCAGGTGCAGGTGCAGGTGCAGGTGCAGGTGCAGGCGTGTGTTACATGAGCCAGGTGATGGAGACGGTCAGGTCTGAGTTGAAGATGGGAGAACTGAAAATAAAAAGATACACTTGTAGAAAAAGTAAAGTCTGGTAGAAATTTGAGGAAATAGTGAATCAAGGGGATACCTGCGCTATATTTAATTTGTTGGTCTGATGAATCATCAGTGTTTGAACATTTAGGTTAAGAACATGATTATTCCTAGTGCAGGGAAACAAGATCCCCTTTTAAATCAAATGCCAGCAACATCAACAATATGTTTCAGATATATCCAGGAATTGGTCACAGATGGGAATGCCCTTTTTAAGTCTAAGCTCTATGTTAATGCTGGCGCAAGACTTATCTTGCTTATGCGGTAAAATAACTGAGATCTGTATAGATGTAAAGGCACATTACAATATCACCATTTGGTTTTGCTATTCATATAACCTTAAAGCAATGATTAATCAAGAGCTCACCTTTTATTTATCTTATTTTTGAAAGAAAAAAAAACTGTGGGTCGCATAGCAGGTATTATTTTGTGTTTACCAGAATTTGCTGTTCCAGTTCGCTGAAAAACTCCCACAAACAGCCTTGTGTTTCGTCAAAAATGCTCGGTCCAAACACAACAACAAAACATGAAAAAGAAAACTGGCTTTTTCCAAGTTTTGCTATTTTATTCATTTTTCTCACTTTAGTAAGTAGTTTTCAAATCAAATCAAATCAAACTTTATTTATATAGCACTTCTCATACAAATAATGCAACACAAAGTGCTTAACATAAAACAAATAAACATAAAACGTATTAATGCCCTGCCCCCCTCCCCCTCCCCGCAGACACAAGCACACTACAATTGACCTAAGTTATACACACAGACACACACACAGACACACGGTGCAGTTTTCACATCCTTTACCTTCAGGAGGGATCAGAGCCTGATTCGCTGTTGTGCTCTCTGCAGTTAATCGCATGTTAGTGCTAACCCTATTTCTAGGTTTAGGTACTTATTACAAGGTTCAGAATTCTTTGACAAGGATATTAAGCTGAAAAGTTTCCTTTGCAGTGGAAACGTTTGGAGCTTTTACCACGGCATCATGAGAGCGTTCTCTGTGAAAAGCTCTATATAAATACGTTCTACCTACTTAATAAAAGTTCTGATGTTTCTCTGCTCCAGCACACGTGAATCAAACAAATGGATCGCTGTTTGGTGGGTCACATCCAAATGTTGCCATAAAAACAACACTTTGTCCAAAAATCAACCTAGTAACCCTGAAATAAGTCTAGTGATCTCTTTATTGGTTTAATTTTTACATATTCTTTTCACCAAGATTAACCCACAATTCATATAAACACCTTTTAAATGCTGGTACACTTTTTCAAGCAAGACAACTTAACGTGTAATAATCAAGAGTTCTCTTGTACTTTTCACACCATCTGTGGCCCTCAGGAACGACTGATGTTTAACTGTCCTGCTTTCTCCTGTGGAACACAGTTTTCACCAGTTTGACAATAGAATACTAAGAAATCCAATTTTTATTTGGTGACTAAATGCATCACTTTTATCTGTGATGGGGCAGTTTTTCATTGCATGTGCAGAATACGCAAAGATGGCAATTTGTGCAGCCTGTTGTGCAAAATGAACTCTTGGAGCAACAACAACCAAAACGTCTGGGACAAAACACTTCAAAGAGCATTTAAATGCCCGGTCCTGTAACGTTAAGAAAAAAATAGTACAAGTAGATCACTCAGCAAGCAGTCTATATACTGCTGATTAAAGATTTTTGGAAGAAATTAGAACCATCCAAAATCATCACCAGAAGGTCCGACTTTAGAAAATCTGTAAATTGGAATTGTCAAACACAGTTGCAACTGTTTCATCTTCAGTATTAATAGTTTTAACAAGGAGGAAAAAATATCAACTGTAAAAATTACAACCACATAACCTTTTGAATTGACCTCTCTTGTTTCCATGTGTGTATGTTTGTTGTTCTACAGGTAGCCAAACTGTCCACGGTGGAGAAGGAGCTGGAAGAGACTCGAAAAAAACTCCGTGTTGGTAAAACAGGTAAGTCATCAACGCCTCTATTTCTTAAATTACAGATATGGAAATTTATGGACTTAGTGAAAATTAGAACAGCAATTCTAATGTTCAAAGCAAGAAATAATGCACTGCCTGAAAACATTCAAAAAATGTTTCAAGATAAAGAAGGAAAATATCATCTAAGAGGAAAACTACATTTTAAACAACCTTGTGTACGTACTGCTCTTAAAAGCATGTGCTTATCAGTCTGTGGGGGAACTTTGTGGAATTGTCTTGTTGATGAAATCAAACCAAGCACTAACTCTATACAGTTTAAAAACACATACAAGAAAACTATTCTTGACAAATATAAAAATAAGGATCCCTAAGAACTCAATTTACCTTCTGTATGTATTTCTTTTATTATTATTCTGTTCCTTATACCAGTGGTTCCCAAACTTTCTGTGCCCAAGGCACACCAAAGGACAAATAAAAATTTCAAGGCACATCTATTGTGCAAAATAGCCTTATAACACGTGTTATCACTAATATCATCTGTTTATCGGTTAAGTTTATTATTTACTAATGCCAAATAAGATATGACAAAGACAACTATTCTACTTATGAAATATTTATTAACAAAATACTTGACAAAAATATTTAAACTTTATCAAATTGGGCTTCATCAAACACACCCATTTCAGGAGGATTTTTTAAAAATAGTTTTTAGATAAAGAGTTTGCCTCTGTATTATGGAATGAGTGCATTCAAAGTAGTATATAGTAAATTAAAATAATTATTTTTGTCTAGTTGTATACTATATTGCAGTAGGCTATGGTTGTCACAAAATCCCACGGCACACTTGGACTTGCCTCAAGGCACACCAGTGTGCCGCGGCACACAGTTTGGGAACCACTGCCTTATACGATACAAATGTAACTACCTGCATTCATGGCTGGTCATGGATCATCAGAGAAGTGACTGGGAAATTACATTTTTGAGTTTAGGATATTGTATGAGGCTAGTTTAATTATGCCTTGATCTTTGTTTATTAATTGTTTGTGTTGTATTTATTTATTTTTTGTTATTATCTTGTTTTTTCTTTTCTTATTTTATTTTAATTTTTATATTTTCTATGGCATATATGATATTGTGAGGAAGGGACAGGACTAAATAAGTGTTCTGCTTCCTCCTGTTCCCTCTCCAACACATTATTTAGCTGTTGTTCTTTATTTCTGCATGAGACTGTTAAATGTTTGTTTTGTTGATATTTTGACGCTTTTAATTTGATTGTGATGTATTGTTGTTTGAGATAAAGCCAACAATCAAATAAACCTGCACGTGGATAACTGACTGGTCCACATGTGTAACTGAAACCTCTCTCAGATTCCTCAGGTTCCTCCACCGAGGACTCCCTGGAGGCCTTCATGACGGGAGTGAGGAGCGAGGCGGCTATGGACGCGGTGGAGCGCAGGAAGCTGCACGTGCACCTGGCTGACCTACTGAAAGAGGCTCAGAGTCTCCGTAAGCTGGTGGAACTGACACGGCCAGCGCAGATGCCCTCCCTGCTGCCCAGGTCAGACCAAAGATCTGCCTGGAAACCAAGATCTTTAGCTCCTAAAACAATCCTGAAGTACTGGCTTTAATCATGTTGTTAATTATTAACATTTAAAATGATCTTAATGTAAAATGATTTCACTCCAATTTAAATTAGCCATATTTCCACACTTAAAGCTATGTTTGTTTGTTTGTTTGTTTGTTTGTTTGTTTTTTATTTAGGATCCCCATTAGCATTAGTAACAGCATTAGCTTTTCTTCCTGGGGTACGACATACACACAACACACAAATTAACACACTTAATACATAAAAGACATACATTGTACATGACAAACAAAACAATAATACACTGCAAAAACTCAAAATCTTAACAAGAATATTTCTAGTAATAAAAAATCTCATTACACTTAAAACAAGACTCATCACTGGAAAAAACAAAACAATTTTCACCTGTTTCAAGTACGGTAGATTTTCACTTAAAATAAGTAGAAAAATCTGCCAGTGGAACAAGATTTTTTTGCTTGTAATGAGAAGATAAATCTTGTCCCACTGGCAGATTTTTCTACTTATTTCAAGTGAAAATTTACAGTTGAAAATTGTCAAACAAGTTATTTATCTGGTAATGACTCTTGTTTTGACTCAAGTGTGATGAGATTTTTTTTGACTAAAAATGAGACATTTTAACTAGAAATAAGACAAATATTCCTGGTAAGATTTTGAGTTTTTGCAGTGTAGACACAACTACCTAATTCACAAACAACACAGATGATAACTAAATCACCATCATTCTCAGACATAAATACATATAAATGAAATCAAATAAAACACCTTCATAAACAATACCTGCGGAAATGACCTTATCTTAGAATTCTCAACCACTTTTCACTTTTATTGTGATAGGGTTTACACTACCTGTAATTCTATTCAAACTTCATTCTATTCCTTTCCAAATGTCAAATCATAATTCATTACATTTTAAAAGATATTGTTTCAACTGAATCTTAAACCAATCTTTGCTACCTACCTGAGAAATGTGAACTGGTACAGAGTTCCAGCCAACCATGGCTCTGTAAAAAAAAGTTATCTGTATCAAACCTGTTCTCACCCTTAGTAGTATGAACCTCCTTCTGATGTAATTCTACTGTAACCACGGTGAGCAGAATGATAGTATAATCTGTCATGCAGTTGTTTTGGAGAATGTGTCACCAATATATTCCTCAGAAAATTTACCAAAGTATGATGTGTTGATCTGTGTTCCTGTGATAGTGGCAGCTCAGAGGCAGAGAAACCAAAAAAGACGTTACCACTCTTTGGAGCCATGAAGGGAGGGAACAGATTCAAACTGAAAACTGGCACCATCGGGGTAGGTTCTTCAGAGGGCTCCGGTCCCCTGAAGTTAGTCCTCTCCTTTTTTTTTACCCTTTTCTTTTTTTGCATCAGTTACCTGTCATTTACACGTTAAATTCTCGTGCAGAAGTTGCCTCCTAAGAGGCCGAACCTACCGGCAGAGCTCTTTGACATGAAGAAGCTTCCATCTGGTGGAGATGAGGAGGAGGAGGAGGAAGAAGAGGAGGAAGACGCAGAGAAAAAGGAGGAAGATGGGGATGAGTGTAGGAATGTGGAGCTTAAACCTGACCCTGAACCACCTGGTATCTCCACATCCACAGATAAGGCTCCTTTGGGACAACTGAAAGATGATTCCCACAAGGTCAAAGGTGAGAGAAGCATTAACTCCTGAAGGAATGCACAGCTTGTATTTTGATTATTTTTTTATTATTTTAGATGATCCAGATACTTTGACAGCCTTTTCTCAAGGCGCCACCAGGTGGCAGAGCATTATACATAAAACAGCCTCCTGTTTGCTCTTTCAGCATCATCTTATGCAAAAACAGACATTTTGGACTTTACAAATAGCCAATGTTCAGAGGTAGTTTCTTATTTTGAAGGGATCCAAGTGAAAACCCAGGGATTTACAAACGAAATGTGTGCTTGATTCTTCAGCTTTCAGGGCATGCAGAATAAATTACTCCAACATCATTTACACATAAATATTTTATTTCAAAATGTTAAAATGTTAGTACTGCTAACCTTTGCTCTGATAGTTGTGTTTTTGTTCTCCGGCAACAAAGTGTCTAAATTATTAACATTTAAAATGCTGAAGATTTCTATCCGTCTATCTTGATAATATTTTAATGTTTACCGTAAAACCGTTAGTTTTCAGTGCTATTATGCAGAACAACAAAAGCAAGCGCCTCGTGTCACAGAAAAGTTTGTAATAGGTATCAGCGAAGTAGAGGACTGGTGAAACAAGCCAACATACAACCAACAAACACGTCCTGGACGGGGACCAGTATTGTCGACAGAACAATGGGATTCCAGTAAAGCCCTTGAATTCATCAAATCTGGACAAGACTTGGCAAATTTCATTTGTTGTAAATACCAGGTTTTATCATAGCAACCGATCAATGAGACACTAAAACATGAGAGTGATGAATGCTCCTAATAATTACAATAAAATAGCTCCGGCCATGACGGTTAAAATATTTTAATCTCCCTGACTTGTGCATGCCCACTCCTTTTCTCATTTGAGTTGTTTGCTTGAATTTATATTAGATCGGACGGACAAACAGAGGAGTGATGGAGCGGTGCAGCGGGCGGCTACGGGCAGCAGCAAAACGACAGCAGCCTCCCTGAACACAGGTGGGTCCTTTATTTTATATTTTCAATTGCCCATAGGAGTGAGTGTGAGCGTGAAGATGGTAGAGATGATGGATCTTTTGATATTTTTCTATACTGTATAAGTTTGTATTTATTTCAAGTTGGATTCACATAATTAATTCAGATAAGAGTAACACAACTCTAATTTAAGTAAAAGTCCTTGTACCATTAGAGTTGAGGGGAAGGTCACAAATTTCATACTGCAGAAAGAAAAGTGTTACTGTTGTTACATTATTATTATATTATCAATGTTATTATGTGAGGCCAGAGTTTTGAAGGACAGCATTACAATATTTGAGTGTAAAAACCATGAAGTCTGTGTTTGTTTTGATATGAGAGTAACATACACACTTAGCAAACACACACATACCCTCAGTATGTTGTTCACTGAAGCTTCCACCAGTTGTATGAAAAGCAAGACTCGGGTACACAAAACATGCCGTTAAATTAGTGCATTGAGCTATTTTTATTTTATTTATTTATCTAATTACTTTTCCTGTTTCGACATAACACAAACATCTTAAGCATTTTTAGGAAAACTGAAAACAGTTACTAGCTTATGTTGTTATCTTGTTTTATTTCATCTTAACTTCGTGGGCAGATGTGCGAAATATTTTGTTATATCCTTATATCGTTTATATCGTTTGTTATATTGTTATAAGTAGAATAAAATCTTTATACAAAGGAGACCTTCCACAGCAAATAGATTCCTCACTTTCGTTCTTTGTGAACAAAGTAAAGACCCCCAATGACTCAACGATCACTAAGTCAGTCCAAAATGGCCTAGCTCTGGGATATTTGCAAGACCTAATAGTACCTTATGTTCATAACAGAGCTCTGTAACAGAGTTGTCAGAGTGCAGGTTTACTCGTAGTTTCTAGAGGATCCAAATGTAGATTTGGAGGGCGGGCGTTCTGCTATCAGGAACCGTTACTATGGAACCAACTTCCAATCTGGGTTAAGGAGGCTGACACCACCTCCACATTTAAAACTAAACTTAAAACCTTTCTGTTTAGTAAAGCCTATAGTTAGTGTTAGTAAACCTCTAGTTGGTGTTAGTAAACCTTTAGTTAGTGTTAGTAAACCTTTAGTTAGTGTTAGTAAACCTCTAGTTAGTGTTAGTAAACCTTTAGTTAGTGTTAGTAAACCTTTAGTTAGTGTTAGTAAACCTCTAGTTAGTGTTAGTAAACCTTTAGTTAGTGTTAGTAAACCTCTAGTTAGTGTTAGTAAACCTTTAGTTAGTGTTAGTAAACCTCTAGTTAGTGTTAGTAAACCTATAGTTAGTGTTAGTAAACCTAGTTAGTGTTAGTAAACCTCTAGTTAGTGTTAGTAAACCTTTAGTTAGTGTTAGTAAACCTCTAGTTAGTGTTAGTAAACCTTTAGTTAGTGTTAGTAAACCTTTAGTTAGTGGTTAGTAAACCTCTAGTTAGTAAACCTCTAGTTAGTTATTCTCATAACCATCATTGCTCTCCATTGTTCCTGTAGTTTTTTGTGCTGGTCTGACCCCCCCAGTATTGACCTCCAGCAGGAGGTCCCCCCTTATGATCCAGGTCCTGGTCCAGGTTTCTTCCTCCTAAAGAGGAGTTTTTCTTGCCACTGTTTGGCTTAAGGTTTTTTCTCCCACTAGGGGAGTTTTTAGCTGTCATTGTTTATGTAATAACTGCTCAAGGTCATGTTCTGGGTCTCTGGAAAATGCCTGGAGACGACTTGATAACAGTTTCACAGAGCAATCCCTTTTCCAAGTAGTTAAATGATGAATGATGGTTCTTCATGTGGTACGATCTGAAGGATCAGACATGGGTGACCACCTTAGGCTTGTGCCTTTGGCTTAGCCTTATATGTATTGAAATTATTTGAGTTTGTGAATCTTTAATATTACACACTTCGACTTAACCTTTACCACATGTAGGGGTTGCTAAAAATGGTAAAAGTTACTCTGTGGTACTTTAAATGAAGCCAATAAGGGAAAAAAGCATGAACTCTCCAGGGTTCATGTTGTCTGCAGAGAAGTCAAAGTAAATTTCAGAATGACTTTTTGCATTCTCCACATCCTTTTTCTGATTTGTGGTTGTTTTTCATTTACTTATGAAACACCTCTTCTGATCTTTACTCCCGTGTCTAAAACAGAGGGTGAAACGGAGCCAGCAGCAGACCCCAGTTCCACAAAGAAGAAGAGGGTGATGGGTCCCAGCAGGGTAGGCCCTCACTCAGAGCCCAGCATATCCTTTCAAAACCATGGAAAAGGTGGTTGTACAGTGTTAAGTTTCTTCTTCCTGTGTCTCCACAGCCTCCAGTGCAGCTTTCAGGATCGTATCCAGAGGATGACCCAGATTATTCAGTGTGGCTGCCTCCTGCAGGTAAAATAAACCAGACTTGCTGCTGCTGATCACCTACGTTCTTCCATCCCACTCCTACTGTAACTGTGGTGTCTGTGCTTCAATGAACCCAGAGTGTTTACAGGAACAGGAGCACTCATGTTTTGGTGCTGCTGAGTGTATGAATGAAGGACACAGATACAGATGTAGAATGAAGCAAACGGGCTGTCAAGGTCTATTTGTGCAGCTAAATTTACAGCCACACTTTCATTGTTCACTGAAATGCAGGTCAAAGTCTCTTAAAAGTGATAAGACAAGCTTTAATAATAATGATAATTAAAAAAACATTAAATCAGCTGTCTGCTTTTAGTCAGGTTGAGATTTAAGGGCACAGTGCTTCAATAAATTTCATGATGTGGTATTTAACATGCATGTGAGGAACGGTTCCTCAACTTTAGTTGACATGTGTCTTCATGTCACTTGTAATTGTAATTTATTTATGTCAAAACAGGGACAGTGCACAATAAGACATTAATCTTGTACAAGAGAATATGCATTGTGCCAGGTTGTAGCAGCTTGCTATTTTCCACCTGTAGTTCCTGGGCAGGTTGATGGAAAACTACATACAAATTACCATAGTATAGAAAAAGAAAAAATAAGTAAAAGAGCAGAACAAAGCAAAGAGTCAATAGATAAAATACAAATGGATAAATAGAAACATGGAAGCAGATTCAACAGAGCATCTTTGACAGGATCTGTCAAAAATTGGCAACAGCATGGCTATCATTTAAGATAGAGCCATTTACCTTGAGCTGAATACTCTCATATGGTTATTTTTCCTTCCCAAGTAATTTGTCGATGCTATTCCATCATTTTTTACTGTTCCCTTTCGCTTCTCTGATAAGATCCAGAAAAAAGGTTACTCTAGCCCAGGGGTCGGCAACCCAAAATGTTGAAAGAGCCATATTGGACCAAAAACACAAAAAAACAAATATGTCTGGAGCCGCAAAAAATTAAAAGTCTTGTATAAGCCTTAGAATGAAGGCAACACATGCTGCATGTTTCTATATTAGTTATAACTGGGGGGAAGATTTTTTTTTTCATGATGCACTTCGAGAAAAAAGTCGGAATATCGAGAAAAAAGTCGAAATGTCAAGATTAATGTTGAAGTACAATTTTGAGAAAAAAGTTGAAATGTTGAGAAAAAAATCGAAATGTTGAGGAAAAAGTCAAAATGTCGAGGAAATAGTCAAAGTTTCGTGAAAAAAGTTGAAATGTTGAAAAAAGTTGAAATGTTGAAAAAAGTCGAAATGTCAAGATTAATGTTGAAGTACAATTTTGAGAAAAAAGTCGAAATGATGAGAAATAAGTCGAAATGTCGAGAAAAAAGTCAAGATTAAAAAGGAAAGGAAAAAGGAAGAAAAAAAGAGCAGAAAAGGTAAAAAGACAAAAAAAAAGGGAAAAAATAAGAGAAAAAAAGAAGAAAAAGGAAAAAAAGAAGAAAAAAAGGTCAAACATTTTTGAAAAAGCTCCAGGAGCCACTAGGGCGGCGCTAAAGAGTCGCATGCGGCTCTAGAGGCGCGGGTTGCCAACCCCTGCTCTAGCCTTTCTAAGTTGCTGTGTAACTCTGTTTCTTGTGACGCTAAGATGTTTTCTTGTGCTCTCACAGGTCAGACCGGAGATGGTCGCACCCATCTAAATGACAAGTATGGTTACTGAGGAGGAACATATATAAGAGCTCTTCTGTCTCCATTCCAGCGGCGTGTACAGAGCAGATAAAATCTGCACCACAAAGCCTCCAGTTTCCTCAGCTCTGACCATCGACCCGCCCGGAGCCTCTGCGTGCTCAGAGATCAGGACGATACAATGGAACAATACCGCTTTCATCCATCTCATATCTCAGACTGTGACAAACACAAAGTGCAGTATTTCAGTTCACATCAGAAGTGACGGAGCAGACTGTGGGCAGTCGTCCTGCTGGCGCTTCTCACCCCTGATGGGAATGGAGAGGGGCAGCGCTTGGACGTCGTTGTTTTGAGTTCTACGCCATCCAAGCAGAAAATAGGAGGTGGCGTAGCAAGAGCAGCAACTGATCTCAATTTCTTTTTCTAGTCTTTTGGCTGCTCGTCTCGCAGTTAAACCAACCTGATATCCAATCTGCATCCCCTCCTCTTGTTTGGCTTCAGACGATTGCTGGCGTAACCTTTAATTTTTGTATTTTTTTTTTCATCTAAAAGGATGGAGTGTGTAGTAGGGAGGGAGAAAGAGAGGGAGCAGCTTTTCTGACCATCTGGACACTTGGATGGATTACCGGTTGAAACGTAAGCTGATAATGACTCAGGCTAAGTGGAGCGTGTGTGTCTGTATTTGCGCGCACACACTGGACAACCTTTTGAAAGTTCTCTTTTTAACAAGATTGTGTTCATGATTGAGTCGGCGGAGTGTTTGCTCGGAGCGGGATTCCTCACTGAGAAATCCCACTTGGTGTTTTTATCTTGTTTTGCTGCCACACTTCCCACACAGTTTTTTTTTCTTTTCTTTTTTGTGCAGCACAAACATTAAATGTAAACTGTCTTTCATTACATAAATGTACAATAAAAATGAGTGTACAGAGCCTGCAAGTTGCCTAAAGTTTGAACAGCCTCCCAATCTTCTGCTCTGCTTCACTGAGCCGACCTCTCACCCGCTTCAGTTTTTCTCTGTCAAGCTGCTCACACTCATAAAGACTCTCTCGGCCTGAACTGGCACAAAGAGGCTTGCAGTCTGTGACCTACTAATCAGGGATGGAAAGTAAGTTTCCCCATTCTTTAACGTGAGCGAATCCCTCCCTTTCCAGCAAGCAAGCGAAGATGATGAAACATTGAGCTTTTACTCTTTCATAACAGGAGATTGTGTTAAACGTAAAGGGGCTCTTTAAAGCCTTTCACTACTTATTCTAGCTTTCTCATTTTAGCAGACACGTTATACTATACAGATACTTATGTTTTTATCAGTTATGATCCACTACAAGCGTGCAGGCATACTTGAGACAATGATGTTTAATCACTTTTCAGGAGGAATGGAACCGTTATACTGAGCCGAACCAACAGGTTGGTCCAAATCTAAGTGTATGTTTCAGACAGTCTGACCAAACCTTTCCTGCTTTGAAAAACACCAATCATTTTTCTGAAGTTTGTAATAGTAGTTGTTGCATCTGGATTTTCTCAATCTGGCAGAGATTATAGTTCATTCTATTTATAACCCCAAAGCAGTTTTTACATCAATATTTCTTTGCAGACAGTTTTAACCCTACATTCTATTAAAGTTTTCTTATCAGATTCATTTTATTTGAAAATATGGATCCATCGTTGCATTAAGATATAAGTGCAACAACTTTCAAAAACAGCTTGGTCAGTAATGTTTTTACCACTTTTTAATGTTGCCATTCTTTTTCACAAGACTTAAAAGGTGTTTGACATTCAGTATACCAAACTATGAAGCCAGTAAATTGTTATTTTGTTTCCACAAATGAGTTTTGAGGTGTCCAACAAAACAGCCTTGCTGTTGCCAGCCTGGTACCTGTTCCTACTCAGCCATGTCTTTGTCATGTATCCAGAATGTGGTTTTGCATTATCTAGTTGAAATATGAATCGATATCTTGAAGGCAGCATATATGTTCTAAACCCTCAGCGTGTGTTACTGTTTTGATGCTGTTGTCACCTTATGTTAATGGAAAATGAGCCCTCAAATATGACTCCTATAAGAAAGTTAGACTGTCCACAGAGAAATGCCTTCAAACTACTCCATTTAATTGTTTTCGTGACCCTGGCTGACTATTCTTAGAAACTGTTAAATTCTGATCTAATGACCGAACGACTTTGCGGAAAAATGTTTAATTGTCACTGTTTTGTATGAGAGAATATTTGTAAGTCTTGTAATTTGTTTAGAATCCACTTTCCATTCACTCACAATGAGCAGCTGATTTCTCCAAAATGGCTTGACTGCATCCGTCTTTGCAGTCGCTTAAAGTCAAAAAGCGACAAATCAAACTCAGTAGTTTCTACAACACACATGGAATGGGGAAGGGAGACACAGCTTCATCGTTTACTTTTCAGTTTCTCATTTAATGTCATCAAATCCAACTCTGGAGTGAAGAACTTTAGTTTCCCTCTCATGCCAGTAACCCTTGTCAGAATTCTATTTAAAGAAAATCTGATGGCGTGTTCAAAAATTGGAAGGAGGAAGCGATTTCATCAAAATTCACCAGAAGCATTTATTGTACAGAATACTTGATATCACGGGTCTAATACTGACTGATCATCAAATGAAATTAGAAAGCAAAAAGACCTCGATGCATGGCTGACGTAAACATTTATACTATAGGAGGAGGTCGTGGTTTACACTTTGCCGCTCTCATGGTTGGCTGGTTCTGGAGACTCGTCTCCCCGTCCAATCTGGTGCTGCCAGAAAAAGAGAAAAAAAACTACATCTGGAGACTCCGGAGGAGAAGAAACTCCAACCCCCAGCCTTTTGTCTTGGTCTCTCACATGACATTTGTTCCCAACACGTTTTCAACCAAGCGCAAGTAGAGAAAAACTTGACTACATGTATAATACAAAATGAAGATGGCAGATACACTAAATTATTTGAAAGATGAGGAATAATTATTCAGACATGAATATTGTATTTGACATGAAATATGAAAATCCATTGATCAATAACAAAATAAACCAAAGAAAATGGATGACATGAAAACTTGATGGCATGGAAAGTTAAATTTGTCCTGCCTGGTTCCAGATCTTACGATCAGCCCTCTGTGGTGCATAACATATCTATTCAGCACTTATTTTAGTTTTAATGCTAAGAAATAGAAACTGTTCAGTAAAATTCCTCCTCATCTGGCGCAGCCGTCTGCCAGTCGGGAGGTCGGTTGTTTGATTCCTGTTCCTTGTAATGATGGCGTGACATGTTTGGAAGACTCTCCAGGATAAGACCACTTCTCTCATGCAGTACAGCTTGTGTTTGCAAAGTTACATCAAAACACGCCACAAGAAATCTGGAAGGATATTCTTAGGAAAGATAAGATCAAAGTGGAGATGTTTAGTTTCAACTGTTCCTGACTTCTGGCTTCATTGCTCAATAATGTGTCATCATTGTGCCAACATAGAAAAGTAATGTAAATGGTAATTATGGTGTAAAACGAGGAAGGATTGACCTAGCTATATCTGGCAGGGTTTGTCAGCACTGAGGGTTCACACTGCTTCAGTTTGAAAGTAAAATTCATTTATTTGTAAATGTCCTGCCCTCGAGCTTCAGATCTTAAACGATGACGTTAGAATATGCATAGATAATATTACCAGTTTTATTTATCACCTTATAAAATCCGAATAAAAGAATAAAAATCACCTGCCAAACGAGAGGCTATTATTGATTTATTTTTGTGCAACAATGGACAAAGACATGTCACAACGTTGCATACACTTCAGAAGAATCATAGTTACTGTGGTGAGGATGTATTTAAAAGTTTAACCAGTTCATTTTAGGGCCTTGAAATACCTGACAGGAATGTCATCTAAAAGGCATGAATAGCTTGTTTGACGTACCTTGACATCATGTTTAGATCGGTGGTCTTCTCCCTGAAAAGTAGAATACTTTTGCAGAATACAGCACCATTAAAGCTCAAGGTGCAGCCAACTGTTATCATCATACTTATTCCCACAGATCTCGCCTTCTGCAAAATAGTGGGATGCATGCAATAAAAGAGGATACTAGGGACTCATACTACAAGTGACATATTTATTAGGAAATGCACATTATCAAAGGTCGACTTTTCAACTACAGTACATGATTGGCTATAGCTCGACCTTACAGTAACTGAGCTGCATATTCAGTGATACATCCAGAGAAGTAATTTTTCAGACATAAATGTAACCACTACCTCATTTCAACAATAACAAGATAGCAGATGACTCATCTTGCCTTGTTTAAATAAAGAAGCTTATAAAAGAAGACACCCTGGAGCCACTTGATTGTCTAACATGCATTATTTCCCTTGAATATCAGTCCAAACTAAAACAGTTCAGGTTCCAGAACGGTGCGTCCTTGTCCTTTGTTGGTTCTCACTCCATGTTTGCTTGGTGATTAATACTTTCCTAAAAACAGCTCCACATATGCAATATCTAATCCCCGGAATTGTTGCATTAGGCCATTTTAATATCCAAATGTTCCAGCCAATATCGGCATCAGTCAAAAAGAAAGTGAGAGATGGACAGTTTCATAGCGGTCGCTCCTTGATGTTGCTACAGAAGCTGTAAAAAAAGCCCCAGCTTGGGAAGAAACGGGGGCGTCGTTGGCTGGTGGAGGACAAACCTGCTCAACAGCAGGGAGGATCCTCAGACAGAGTCAAGGGGCTGCAGGGGGGCACCGCGCTCAGGGACCGGAAGGCGAAGATGGAGGGGTCAAACGTGTACCTGGACGGAGGACGACTGCTGGGGAGATTCTGTGGAGACATACACATAAAAACAGTGTTCATGGAGCTATTGGGGAGGTAGACCTGCTGTTGCTCGACTAATACTAATACTAATACCCCTCGAGACGGGAGGAGGAAGCTGCTAATACAGCCCCGAGTTGGTCCATCTGAATGCTAAAGGATATTACACACAGAAGTGTTTAAAAGCATGTAACATGAAACATGAAAAGCATGAAACAAAGCAGAATGGTTAATATGTTAAACCCAAATGTGACGTTGATGGTGCATTTTATTAAAAAAAAACAAAAAAGATGATGTCATGAAAGCGAGGAATTTCTGGCAAAGGCGAGCAAGTTTATTTTTATAGCACAATTCAACACTGCAAAAACTCAAAATCTTACCAGGAATATATTTCTAGTTAAAATGTCTAATTTTTAGTCAAAAAATCTCATTACACTTAAAACAAGAGTCATTACCAGAACAATAACTTATTTGACAATTTTCACCTGTTTCAAGTAAATTTTCACTTGAAATAAATAGAAAAATCTGCCAGTGGAACAAGATTTATCTTCTCATTACAAGCAAAACAATCTTGTTAGATTTTTCTATTTATTTTAAGTGAAAATCTACTTGAAACAGGTGAAAATTGTTGTTTTTTCCAGTGATGATCATTTTAAGTGTAATGAGATTTTTTGCCTAAAAATTTGACATTTTAACTAGAAATAAGACAAATATTCTTGTTAAGATTTTGAGTTTTTGCAGTGAACACAAGGTAATTCAAAGTGCTTTACATCAACATTAAAAGCGGCAAGACACAATTAAACAGTAAATAACAAATAAAATGATAAGAAAAGAGGTAAAATAATAAAAAGCACAAGTTGTTAAAGAGTAAGGGCAATAGAGTACCACAGGTACATCTCATTCTTACAATGGCAAGAATTACGTTTCTATACGGTCAAAACTTACAAAGACCAGGTCAAATACAGTATTACAAAAGTAATCTGTGCAGATTCGTGCGGTGAATTAAACCAATTTGACAATTCTACGTCACAATGCCTGCATTCAGGGCTTATCCATAACTTTGCATGGTTTTCAAAAATCATAAGTATTTAATGTAAGAGTACGCTTAAATAACAAATAAAATGAAAAAAATGATAAATAAAGAGGTAAAATAATAAAAAGCACAAGCTGTTAAAAGTAATGGTGGGGACGGCCACCCATAGGTAGTGTTTTCCTCACCTGGATCGTTAGTGCTAAGCCATGTCACCAGTCCACTTATTGTGTGTGTGTGTGTGTGTGTGGGCGTGTGAGTGTATGCACATGTGTATGAGTGTGAGTGAGGGTGTGTGTATGCGTGGGGGGTGGGGGGTGGGGTCGTATGGGATGTTTTAAATTGTACTTTTGATTGTTATTTTATTTTGTATGTAAAGCACCATGAGTTGCATTTACACTGCATGAGTTGGTGCTATATAAATAAATAAAGTTTAAAGTTTAAAGTTTAATGGCAGTAGAGTACAGCAGGTAAGTATTTAATTTAAGAGTACGCTTGAGTAAACAGTAATGTTTTTAGGGCTGATTTAAAGGATCTACAGTTGGAGCAGACCTCAGGTCTACAGGAAGTTTGTTCCACCGGTGAGGAGCAGAATAACTGAACGCTGATGAACCTTGCTTGGTTCTGGTTCTTGGGAACCACAACAAACCAGATCCAGATGAACCTCAGGGACTAAGTATATTCTCCCTTAGTGTCTTGGTTACAAATGAGTAGTGGCCAACAATTATTTAATTATATTAAAAGGTCTCTCTGAATGATCAAATTTTTTTCTCCCTCACTTTTGAGCAGGACCTGGCTCATAAGAGGTCCAGGTCCCCCCTTCATGATCCAGGTCCTGGTCCAGGTTTCTTCCTCCTAAAGGGGAGTTTTTCTTGCCACTGTTTGGTTTGAGGTTTTTCTCCCACTAGGGGAGTTTTTGCCCGTCATTGTTTATGTAATAATTGCTCGAGGGTCATGTTCTGGTCTCTGGAAGAGAAAAACATCTGTTTTAATAGACACTATATAAATAAAATTGAATTGAATTGAATAAACTGGCATATCAATCCAGTTTCTATGTGAAAATGTTGCTGCTCAGCTCCTGTTGGTATTAACACTGAGTAAATGTGCTGCACATCTGAGAGAAGCAATGTGGAAAATAACTATCACATCAGAAAATATTCACACAGATTTGGTTTCATTCTCACAGCAGGTTTAGTGATATAAATGCTTTTCCACTTGCAGAGACAAGTCTTGAAGCCCCCTTCTAAAATTAGCTCCAGTCCTTTTTCCTCCCCACAGGAAACAACGGGAAATGACTCTGTTGGCTCTGGCACTGAGGCAACACGTTCTCCAGAGGCTGCAGACGCTTGTGAGGATCTGCAGAGTTTATACGCTCTACTTTAACACGAGACAGCTGAATCACGCTAGTAGACGGGTCCCAGTCACATCAGTCCACACAGACCAAGTCCCATTTAGAGAGGCTAAAGGTGTTGCCCTGAACTCAGGAAACATCTTCAGGGATTCAGTCCTGACAACTGAGCTGCAGTAACTCCGCAACAATTCCCTAAGCCACTTAGAACGGCCTCAAGTACCGATGTTGATTTAAACAGGCCATACGTGAGACATGGCTAACGGTCCCGGAAGATGAAGCAGTAAACACGAAAGAAAGACGTGGACTCGGTTAAGATTTTTCCATATGGAGCTGCTGGTCCTGGGGTGGGGGGGGCAATAATTCAGCCTCGATCTGGAAGAGAAAGGCTTATTCACTTTCTTTGCAGGTTTTATTATTAATTAAATCCTCCTTGGGTATTTGGTTAGGCGGTAATTAGGATCAAAATTGGGTGATCTTGTCAGCGAGACACCCTTGATCAGGGCTGGGGATCCATTCAAATGTCAACAATCGATTCCGATTCTTAAGATTCAGAATTGATTATCAAGATTTGATTTGATTCCGATATTGATTTTGGTTAGTGTTATTAAAACTGTTTTTTTGAGCTGTTGCATGAATTATATGACTGTGTATTTATGCAACATATTAATACTAGTAACATATTGAGATTCAACAGCAAGTATTGGCAGCTAATGATGCTGTAAGGACCAATCACCTCAATTTTCTGATTCTGATTCAGATTCAGAGACATCGTGTGGGTCAGAATTATCAAACAGATCCAGGGCAGCAAACAGAGACGGATGAAATTGGTTTTTATTTTTTCCCACATTCCGTTTTAATTTTTTCCATTTTCAGTCTATTTCAGTTTTTAATTTTTGAGAATTTGGTTTTTAGCATTTTATGCAAATGTAACCCCAAGACAGTATATAAAGTATTGAAATATATACAATTTATGCAATTATAACTGAAAACTTTAATGTTTTCATACCTTTAGACATATTCAAGGGCAAAAACATGGCACCAGTTATTCTCGTGTCCAACAAAACATTCCTTTTTTGGGCATAAACAAAAAAATACCAAAAGTTGTAATGTAATGATGAAAAGAAATCGATCTTTAGAGATAGAAATCGATTTTTAGGAATTAATGTTTTAGAATCAGAAAATCGATTGTTTCAACACAGGTCTCCCCTTGAGAGTAAGTGGACGTGATCACCTCTGAAAACATCCTGATGACTAAAGTCAGACACGGTGCTTCTACAGAGACAGTAACCCATGTTTCAGGAATCTCGTGTTTCCACTTCTGCTTGTTGTGACTGGAGGATGTTGCAGGATTCATGAGGCCCTTTCAAACCAACTTGTTTATGTCAAACTTTAGAAGTAAATTTCAACACAAAGTGCAGGTGTAAAACCTCATCTGGACCGCAATGTGATCCAACGAGTCTGTATTTTTAGTCATGGGCTGTTTCCAAGAGTTGTTTCCAAGAGTCTAACCACGTTATTGATGGAAACAGGATCAACCAGTTTGAATGAAAACTAAGTTTAGTTTACATTCAGGAATACAAAGACAATGCTTGTCACAAACCCCTTCCTGTCCAAATATCCTTGATTCATTATTCCCCCCCGCCCCAACTACAGTTAAGCTTCCCGTTTTAGTCTACCCAGCAATTTAGCACATTTCCAGTCTATTCCCATGGATTCCCATCGAAGGTTTCTGACTATAGAACCCAATTTCTAAGTTTAAATTAAAGAGTTAAACTTGAGGGCACGTGGTGGGATCTGAACATGCAGAGAACGGGTAACCTGCACGGCGATGGTTTAAAGAGCTTAGTCCACATCTCCAGACATCAGCTGATCACACGGCTCCTCTTTTTCCAACCGTGTCCGACTTACAGAGTCATGTCTGTCATGTCTGTTCCAAACAGTTTACTGTTGTTCTATCAACTTCATGTATTTTACAATTACTTAACATGGAGGAGTTACTTGAGTTACCTGGCTCCAACTCATATTCAAATGTTTCCACTTTAGTTATCCATCTTACTTAAAACAATATCTGATTCCATATACATCCTCATATTCTCTCAGAAACACTCAGCAACCCTTCTTTTTCGTTCCTTTGACATTTAAAGAAATTGTCAGACGGGCTTCAAAGTTCAAAGCCCCATCAGATTGGAACAACCTACCCATCAATATAAGAGAACTCAAGTCATTACATCTCTTTAAAAACTCACTATTTTCCAATCTCAATAAACCATGTAGTTGTCTCTAGTGGTATTGCCTTCTCATTTGTGTCATTTTTTTTAAATACATAAAGTATTTATTTTTCATATAGTGTATATACACTGCAATTTGTCTTATTTCTAGTTAAAATGTCTCATTTTTAGTTAAAAAAAAAATCTCATTACACTTAAAACAAGACTCATCACTGGAAAAAAACAACAATTTTCACCTGTTTCAAGTAGATTTTCACTTAAAATAAGTAGAAAAATCTGCCAGTGGAACAAGACTTTTTTGCTTGTAATGAGAAGATAAATCTTGTCCCACTGGCAGATTTTTCTACTTATTTCGAGTGAATATTTACTTGAAACAGGTGAAAATTGTCAAATAACAAGTTATTTTTCTGGTAATGATTCTTGTTTTAAGTGTAATGAGATTTTTTGACTAAAAAATAGACATTTTAACTAGAAATAAGAGAAATATTCCTGGTAAGATTTTGAATTTTTGCAGTGATATGACAGTTACCGTTTTGTTAAAAAAAGAAAAAGTGAATCTACTCATCCAACTTAGAGAGAAAATGTCAGACATTAACATTTTTGTTTTGCACGCATTACAAATATCTTTACATAACACCCATGTAAACAAACACACAGACATTTCCTGCCCATAAAGGCATCATTTCCTATACCTCCCTCCATATCTCACGTCTGCTGCAGCAAACTCTCCTAGGCCTCAGCATCAGCCAGTAGGGCCAAATCTGTTTTCCAACTGCTTCCACATAAACTCTCCACTTCAAACACAGACAGACATAAAACCCCACCATCAACCTCCTTAACCTCTGCAACTGCTCCCATGCTTGAATACAGGCCTCTATCAGATCCAGTGTCTCCTCTGGTTTGTGGCCAGGAAACCAAGGGTTTGCAGATAAAGAGGGAGAGAGAGAGAGAGAGATGAGCGAGTACAGCACAGTATGGAGCTACACAAAGAGTAGAGAGAGTCAACACAAGCCTAGAAAATGGCTCAAAGACACTGTGTACTCATTTCAAGTCAAATCTATGAGCTGGAACAAATCCACAGCATGCAGATGTCACTGATGAGGACAACAACACAACCAGCTAGAACAGAGGAGAATGAGCAATACTTGTATGTTTCAATGGAGCTAAACAGATCGCAGCAAGCCAAGGCTATAAATGTAAAATGACTCCATCACTGGAAATACATCACAAGGGAAGTGCGTACACACCACCTCGTTTTCCTCCTCCGTTGCTCTACCTGTCATCCTTGAACTATTTCTTCACATATGTGTCCTCATCATACAAACTCAGATGCATCCACTGATCCCTGCAGCATATAAGGTGCTGCTACAGTTGGTGCATGTGTATACATTAGGGCTGGGGATCGATTCAAATATCAAGAATCGATCGATTCCGATTCTTAAGATTCAGAATCGATTATCAAGATTTGATTCGATTCGATTCCGATATTGATTTGGGTTAGTGTTATTAAAACTGTTTTTTGAGCTGTTGCATGAATTATATGACTGTAGTTATGCAAAATATTAATACTAGTATTATATTGAGATTAAACAGCAAGTATTGGCAGCTAATGATGCTGTAAGGACCAATCAGCTCCCAGAATGCTGATAGAACTGAAACAGAAACATCGTGTGGGTCAGAATTACCAAACAGATCCAGGGAGGAAACAGAGACGGATGAAATCAGTTTTATTTTTTCCCACATTCCGTTTTTATTTGTTCCATTTTCGGTCTATTTTGGTTTTTAATTTTTGAGCATTTGGTTTTTAGCATTTTTTGCAAATGTAACTTCAAGACAGTATATAAAGTAATGAAATATAGACAATTTATGCAATTATAACCTAACACTTTAATGTTTTCATACCTTTAAACATATTTAAAGGCAAAAACATGACACCAGTTATTCTCGTGTCCAACAAAACATTCCTTTTTTGGGGATAAACAAAAAAATAACCAAAAGTTGTAATGTAATGATGAAAAAATAAATACATAAATAAAAAAAAATAATTAAAAAAATCGATCTTTAGACATATGAATCGATTTTTAGGAATTAATATGAGAATCGATTTAGAATTGGGAAATCGATTTTTTCAACACAGGCCTAGTATACATAAGCAAGCGTGCTACAAGGTTCTACTCACACTATCCCACACAACATGATATTAACATCCCTTCTCTCATCACACTGTGCATCCTTCTGGAGAGCCCTGCTCCGTGCCAAGTCGCTGAGGCTCATTCCAGTCAAGTCTCCAGCAAGCTTTCCCTCAAATTAACCATCTTCATTAGTCAGTCAGAACATAAAAATAAATAATCATTTACAAAGCTATTTAGCACACTTCCAAGACCAGTCACGGCAAAGCAAAATGCTGGGTTATTAACAAATGCTTAGTGAGATGAAAGGAAACCAGAGCGTTTTTCTTCTTGGTTTTCTCTAAGTTAAGCATCGCTGCATTGCTCAGCTGTTCAAAAAGGTGCTATCAGATTTTTCCGGCCTCTCAGGTGTGGCTTTGCAGCGAGCAGGGCTTGGTGAACAAGTGCTGCAGCCAGATGCCGTCCCAGTATGCAATTGGATGAAGATCAAGGTGCTGGCAACGAGACGGGCCTGGCAGTTCACCGGGCAGCCCAGCAACGTTACCGCTGCTGTAACCGACACCCTGATGCTGGACAGCTGGCATGAGAGAGACCGTCTGTGTGCTGAGTCTCTTTATATTATCCTACTATTATCAATGTCTTTTCTACTTATGGAGATTTAAAAATGTCCAAACTAGTTACAGGGCACACAAAAAAACCTGACATCCAAGATTTAATTCACAAGTTAAAAAGATGATATGCATTAGTTAAAGAGGTGTTCTTCGTTCAAGAAGAGAGAAGAAAAACATTTATGGGACATCAGTTTCCGTGGTGCCAGCTTTAACACAACTAGAATACCTGGCAGGCAGCGAGTAGTATTGGTTGATCAAGTTTAGTACCCTTCCACTAAAAGACAGAAAAACCCCACAATGATCACTGAAATAACTTGAAACGGATTTCTATCAGTCTTTGTTTGCTAAATTCTGATTTATTATTCATTTAGATATAGTTTTTGAACTGTGGTTCAACTGAAAACACCTAAAACTAATAAAACTTGACAAAAATGATGGGATCCTCAACTTATTGTTGTGTTGGACAACCTTTTGAGGCAATCAAGCAATGTCTGTACTTCTCAATATATATATAGCAAAGGTTTTACTGATTTGTAACATTGACTTTTTAGGGTATTATAATACATGATACATTTATATCACACTTTTCCGTACAATGTTAGAAAGTGCTTAACATAGCAGCAGAGATCTTAAGCAAAGAGACACAACACAAAAAATGTATTCTAGTCTAATTCCCATCAAAGAAGGTCTTGGCTGCAGGAACCAGCAGCAAACAATATGTAATATATTCATCAGAGGATACTAAAGACTCTTCAAAAAAGGAACATTTTAAGGAGAGGTATAATAATATCTTAGATGTGATGCATTTGATCCTCATCTCCCTTTGTGATCTGGGGATTGTTAGAGGGAGCTCGGTGGTCTGGAGGGAACACACCAGGTCTACAAATCTCAGATTTAAGGCAGAGCAAGACCATGAAATGCTTTGAACGTGATCAGTAGGATTTTGAAATCAGTATTAAGTTCAACAGGAAGCCAGTGAAGGGAAGCAAGTACAGAGGAGATGTGATCATACTTTCTCTTTACCAGTAATAAGTAATGCTGCAGCATTTTGAATTAGTTGGTGACAACTGAGGGAGCCCTGAGTGATGCCTAAATGCAATGATTATATATATATGGATTAGATAAATTAGACTTCATCTAATCCATATATTACTCCTCTCTAAACAGAATGTGGTCGTGCCGAACACAGCAGCAGAAAGTTGACATTCAACATGATCATTGATTAACAATTAACAATCAAAATTAAGGTACTTAGATCATATATAAATATAATAGAACCATTATAAAATATAAGTGTACATTTAAAACCTACAGCCATTGTTGGTTGGAATAGTTCAATACTGTACAACAGACAAACATTACTTGACGTGTTACTCAAAACAACCCGTAGGGCTGGAAAGGGCTGCTATTTCATCTCATTTCTATTGCCAGAACATTTTGTTTCTGTATCAACAATAAAACAATTTTCAGAAGATTTTATTTTCAACTTTTCTGAAGATGATTTGCTGGTTAAAAACCAAACAATGGTGTGCCAGGAGTTCTTTATTTTGCTTCAGCTGGCACTAATCTTCTCAGTGTGAGCTTTGGTGTCTCTCCAGATAGGAAACTAGCGTTGAATCCAACACTTATGGTTTTAACAGAACCTTCAAATTATGTGCCTCAAACTGACAAAATATTTTATGTGCTTGCGGTTAAGAAATAAAAAAAAGAGTAAGAACTCACTCGGATCTTCATTGTCCGTGTTTTTCCTCCGCAGTTCTTTTTCAGCAGCATTTTCTGTGGAGAGCAAGAATCCTGGATGTCAGTTGTAGAAGTAAAAACAGACTTTCAGCTTTAAACACTGAGCTTTTCTCTGACACTTAAAATACGGAAACCTGTAGCTGTATTCTTGTAATTCTGTCCCCTCGCTCACCTTATTAGGTTCACCTGATATAAACCTGGAGTTCCCAATTAAGCAGCTGATGAGCCTATATATCATTAACAGTAAACTTTGAACTGTAAAACCCTGTAGTGTACTCATTTGTGTGTATGTGTTAAGGATGTTCCAGATATGTAATTACATAACCTTGTTTCCAGAACAGTGGGGGGTTTTTGCAAATTACAACAAAGAACTTAAATCTGTAATTTATCAATAAGTTTGAAGCTTTTCTTTTTTTAAACAAACACATGTAAAAAACTAACAATGTTTTCACTCTTCATTGATCAAATTCAGAGTACTTAGACGGTATAAATAGAATCAGAATATAACTTATAACAGAATATATTGCCGGAAAAACAACTTTTTTAAAAAGCTGATAAAGAGGCATGTTCACCAGTGTGTTGCGTCATGCTCTCTTTTAATTACACTTGTCAATGATTTGGGAACAACCCGCACTGATGTTTGGCAAGATGACTGTATCTGTTGTTTTTGAATACAATTCTTAAGCTGCTCAATAATCTGTGTTGACAAACCGTGTTTATAGGACGATTTGTCCCTGCAAAACCCAATATGCATTTTTGGGGTTGAGCTCCAGCAGAGCCCACTGACCCTGTGTGGGAATAAGTGGGTGTAGATAATGGATGGATGGATGGATGGATGGATGGATGGATGGATGGATGGATGGATGGATGGATGGATGGATGGATGGATGGATGGATGGATGGATGGATGGATGGATGGATGGATGGATGGATGGATGGATGGATGGATGGATGGATGGATGGATGGATGGATGGATGGATGGATATAGTCAGTCTTTCTCATCTTCAACACATAGATTTGACACCTGCTTTTACCAAAACCCAACTGACATATTGACTTATCTAACTACAGAACAAGCTGCCACAGCCTTCCTCCCATGTGAGATCAGCTTCTGCACAGAGAATGGTGGTGTTTCTACTCAATGTTGATTAGGGATGGGAATTGATAAGACTTTTACTATTCCAAATCCATTTTTGATTCTGCTTCACGATTCGGTTCTTTATCGATTCCCTTAAGCTGGGCATACACTGTGCGATATTTTAAATCGTTTGATTCAGCCCCATCTCACACTGCACGACTAGATCGCGGAGTTCAAAAGTTCACAGCCCACGATTTATGGTCTCACACTGTCCGACCCGATGCTCACACTATACGTTCAGAATCCTCACGTCGGACCTACTGTACTGTAAGTCGAGGCCGGTTTTGGGGCAGGGGTGGGCTGTTCCAACCCAAACGTGCGTCCTGCCCACCCGATCAAAGGTTATGGGGATCCTTTATTTTTTTATAATTTTATATATATATATATATATATATATATATATACATATATTTATATATATATATATATAAAAAAAAAAAATCACGAAATATCTGTACCGTTTCTGATTGGGTGGGCACTGCGCATCATTTTTAGACACAACAATGAATGCATACCGCAAAAGTTGTGTCTCGGCGGAGGGACCTGACGTCCCAGCAAAATTAGAAGAGAAAAAAAAGGTGTTCCGAACAGCAGACAGCGCCCACACTAAAGGCTGATTTATGGTTCCGCGTTACAACAACGCAGAGCCTACGGCGCAGGGTACGCGGCGACCCGCACCGTACGTGGAAATACGGTCTTTTTTTGCTATTAAAACATGATTTGTAATGTGAATTTGCAACACTTAAACTGCAAATAATAGTTCTTGACGTGACATCAGAGATTGCGCATGCTCTCTGTGAAAGGATGAGGCAAATCGGGTCGTAGCTGCTTCAACTAGGTGATTCCTTCACGAGGAGCGACCAGGATTTCAAATCTCTCGTCGTTACCCCACGTACACTGCACGAGGCACGAGTAACGATTAGGTCGAAATCGGGCCCGATCAAAAAAAAGTTGCACAACTGGAAAATCGTCTCAAAACGAGCCGATAATCGCACAGTGTATGCCCGGCTTTATCAATTCTCATTTGAAAAGAAGGGACAACAATGAAGCAAATGTTGCTAATATGATAGACTGTGTTCATTAGTTAATTAGTTACCTGCACTATTATTAGCCAAGAACACCCTAACGTTGCTGCTGTTGCTGCCGGGTTAATAATTACTGTTAATGTTTTTGTATGTTGGTGGTAATTCCTCCCTTTGACTAAATATTCACTTGGCAAGTATTGCAAGTTTCCCTGTTGTCATCTTTTTTACTGAAATGTAACCAGACTTTCGGGGGTTTGTATATCTCGGGCGCCATGTTTACTGCTGGCTTACGCACGTTACGCAACGTGCGTGATGATGTCATTCGTGCCCATCGCAATCGATAAGGGAATCGTTTGCAAAATTTGGAAACGATTCCAAGGAACTGAAACATTGGGAACCGGTTCTGAACAAGAACCGGTTCTTAATTCATATATTCTCAAAAGACATTTCTGTCATGCAGCAGCAGACTGTTGAGTAAAAATGGACTGCCAAATGATTGGATGCCGTACTACCTGAGGGCTCAAGCACATAAAATTGATCTAAATTCTTAGAAATTTTGCACTGTTTTTAACTTCCTTTTTTATTTATTCATTTTAATAATTGATAATAAGCTGGTGCAGTCTAGCAAAAAGGTACAGTTCTCAACCCCAAAATCCCCTCTCACCTGTCACTAATTAATCTGCTGTTCGATAACATTGTTACTTATACTTATATGTTAACCTTTCTGTCTTTGTTAGCTTCTTTCCAAACTTATTTTTAAAGTCTTTAAAGTTTCGAACATCAAATTATAGATTTGTTTACATTTTCTAAATACAAAGATTATACAAAGGTTATGAAATACAAAATCATTTACTCTGTACTTATTTTCATTCCATTAAGATTGAAATATTATGAAACAAAAATCACAGATTTAAGTATTTGCTTCTTTTTACCCCATTGCAAATGGGGTCTGAATATTCATCCATCTATCATATGATGTAAAGCTCTCAGTATGATCCAGGAAGTGAGGCAAATCAACTGTCTACCATTCAGTGGCTCCACTGGAATCTTATGCAATATCCTGTCTCCCACTCCCCTCTTTGTTCACGTAGCTCTGCTATTCGAAGGAAAAAAGAAAAAGAGCATGGTGGGGGTGGAGGGACCACACAATCATCAATTTGTTTCAAACTGGGGAGGAAGCTTGTAAGGAGCACTGACAAAAATGGAAACACAACCCTCCTGTTGTCATGTGGGAGAAAGCTGCTGAGCACTTGCCCTCACGCTCACCTCCTGCCAACCCTTATCTCTCAGCCATCGGTGCTGCTAGAGTCTTTGAGAGCAAAAAAACTGATCAGTGCCATCGGAATCAGCCTCTCTGTGCAATGCAAACTTTCAAATAGTCCTGAATTATCTCACTGAATGTCATAATGAAGGCAAAAATACTCTTGACCTTCTGTTGTCATCCTTCTGTCATCCTACACACACGCGCACACACACGCACACGCACACACACACACACACACCTAGAACAGGCTCCAACTTGCAAAGTACATTTTCCTTTCTTTTCTGTCTGTTGTGGTTTTTCATGTAGAACTAAACTTAGATCTTAAAGTTTTTGTGTGCATGTGATGGTTGGACATTTGCTGTTCGTTCTGTCTTTGTTTTGACAACTTGTACAGATTAGCTCCAAAAAGCTGCTTTACAAGTCAAGTTGCTTTATCTGAGCTAATCCAAAGTGAAGGGTTTAAATACTGTTTACGTGTTGATTTTTATACGTTAAAGCTTACAGTTACTTATACTGAGACAGCACATCAGCCAACCTAGACGACCGTTCATTATGGCTCTGCTGTTAAAAACTAAGCCACTCAAAACTCTCTTTTTTTAATACACCTTTCAATCTGCCAACCTCTGTTGTTTTGATTATCAACACAACCTCATTTGAACTTCTCCTGCTGTGTTTAAACTAAAAATATGCAAATAAGATATTCACTTAAAAGGGGCTTGAGGCTCCTTTTAAGAAATGAGACTCTCTAGCGCCACCCTTCACCACGACGGCCGTCGGGGGTACTGCAGCCAAGAGCAAAGCCGGCACGGGAGAACGGGGAGAACGTACATGCAGCATCATGTGACGTCACATCCACAGGACAGCGCGGGAAATTCGGCCCCCGAATTGCAGCACATTTTGCAGCACACAGCCTGTTCAAGGCAAAGGAGAGATACACTAGAGGGCTCATTCTTTTGGGTTTGGAACGCTTCATCTGACATTATTACTAGAAAACTTAAAATGTATACAAATTTTTTTCATAAATCCTGCCTCACTCCTGCCTCATGCTCCTTTAAATAGGTTTAAATAAATAAACTGGGAAACTGTTTTGGGGAAGCATTTAGGACCAAAGGGCCTTTAATTGAACATGACTGTTTTGCATGAGCGGCTTTATTTCACAGGGCGTGTAATAGATATTTAGCATAAAAATACAGGGTTTCAGCTTAAGATCTTATCGTGTTTGTGTAGGTGGGTACAGTACAGCTGTTGTAAATATGTGAAGTATGCATGCTGGTGAGCGAGAGAAAAACAACAGACACCTTGCTGGAAACCTGGTCCATTCCTCCTGACAGAACTGCTGGAGCTGAGTCCAGTTTGTGTGTCTTGCCTTTTCAATGGCACCCACAAATTTTCTATAGGAGGTCTAATATCTTCTAATATATTCACTTGTTGTCCTTTAACCACTTGACAACTAACGTGTCAACATGTTTGTCGATTTGTAAGATTAACTTATGCACAAGTTTTAACTTCTGGCTGGTGTCTAAAGATGTTCTGTGAACATCTTTAGAATATCTGTGGCCTGCAAAAATGAGGATCATTGTCCCTTTCTGCAACTACAAACTATAATCTAGCTGTTTTTGTGCTCCGGGGCTGTCTATACTTGAGTTGTCTGCACAGGTGAACATGGGCCCTTTAGGAATCAGCAGATTATAGTTCATAGTATGAATGGTTAAATACATTTGAAAGTAATTATTTGAATATTCTGTATTGTCCCAACTTTTTCAAATTTAGGGTTGTACTTCTAAAATGACAAGCATCTATCACACCAACTGTTGCTCTTCTAAGGAAATCAAACGGATTAACGGCAACCTCATTAGTGATTGGGATTTGCATGAGATTACCAGAGACAAAAAGAAAAAAAACTCACTGACCCTCTAACACATTTATTCAAGATCATTATAAGACTCATAAATATACAACTAACTCTATCAGCTCTCACCGATGCTCTGCAGCTGAGCTGCAGCTGGACTTGTTCCATTGTCCTTCCAATTAAAGAAAACAAGTCAACAAGTAAAAATAAACTGTAAAATGTAAATATATCTGCGTTTGCAATCCCTCCACACATTTCTGTTTTTACACTTTTTTTTTTTTTTTTTTTTTTTAAATTGTATTTTTAGCACAGCATTCTTTTTTTGCATCGGTTCAGGAGTGAATCTGTGAAGGTTGCAAGTTTCGGCAGGGAGCCAAGGCCAACACTTTTCAGCTAAAGGGTTAATAGGAGACTTGGGTTTGTTCATTACCTCTGCAGGCCCCCTTTTGTATTCCCCTGCAGAACCTCCCCTTCCACTCCACTGAGTGTGCACACACATGCAGATGCACAGGGAGGGATAGAGCAAAAAGCAGGCTCACAGCTGAGACCGTGTTCACCAGCAGAGACAAACAGACAGGCGGGACGATGGATGTGCTCACATATCAAATAAACACGCACACACTGCACCCCTTTTTTTCTTTTTACCCTTCTTATTGCTTTTCGTCATCTCTCATCATCTGTTCTTTCCCTCTAAAAACCTCATGGACATATGGACACTGCAGCCTGCCGTTCCCCCTCATGAGCGTGTGCACACTCACACTGACACGAACGCAAACACCCTTTCCTTTCCACAGCGTGGGCCAAGTCTATTGGATTTTAATGATTAAGTGGGCCAGCTTCTCCATGACTCATTAGTTGCTGTTGTCTTTCTGTTGTTTATTTAATCCTTTCCTTCAGCCTCCACCTCTCTGTCATTTTCTCTTGCTCACCAGCCTTTATGAAAGATGGGGGTGGACATCTGCCATGCGTGGCCCCCACTCCTCCATCCCTCTCCAGCCAGACCACCGTAGTGGCAGGCGCCCGGCTAAGGCAATGAAAGACTATGTTTGCTTGTATGAGCGCATTTTGTGTTTGACTTTGGAAAAAAAGTCTTTTTACACTATTTTCTTTGAACACAATTCATCCAAAATGTGGTTCTCTTATCCAGGTTACACCACCAGCTATAAGTAGAGCAGAATCTTTGAGAGACAATTCTAGCAATAATAATTGATAAGAATTACATCACAGAAAATGTGAATTAATATCCAATTTGCACTAGTAATAGTACATTTGCAAAGGTACTAATTTAATATAACTGCGCCAAAACAAAACCTGAACATTTGCTTAAATTCAAGCCACAAGTGTCTTCTTCTACGGAAGAGTATTAGGGCCATGCAGGAGGAAAAACATTTGAGAGGCGAAGATTCTTTTTCTTTATTGTGCACTTCGAGAAAAAAGTCAAAATGTTGAGCAAAAAGTCGAAATGTCGAGAATAATGTTGAAATACAATTTCAAGAATAAAGTCGAAGTTTCGCCTTTTGTCTCAACATTTCAACTTTATTCACGAAATTTTGACTTTTTACTCAACATTTCGACTTTTTTCTCGAAATTATACTTCTACATTAATCTCGACATTTCGACTTTTTTCTCGAAATTATACTTCTACATTAATCTCGACATTTCGACTTTTTTTCTCGACATATCGACTTTTTTCTCGAAGTGCATAATGAAAAAAAAATCTTCCTCCTCTAAAATATTATTTTTATTTTTATCCTGCCTGGCCCTAATACTTTTCCGTACTTCTTCACCTCAAAGCTTCTTGAGTTTTATTTGGACTTGCATTAGCTGCAGACATGTTACAATCATTTTGTTTCAAAATGATCCTCAAGCAAATGAATATGTGACACAAGTCCTGTTTCCCATGAGCCAAAAAGTATTGTAGGGTGAACCATAACAATTGTATGTGCTCAAGGGATGTAATGGTTTTCTAAGGAAGAGTATTAGGGCCAGGCAGGAGAAAAATAAAAATAATATTTTAGAGGAGGAAGATTTTTTTTTCATTATGCACTTCGAGAAAAAAGTCAAAATGTCGAGACTAATGTTGAAGTACAATTTCGTGAATAAAGTTGAAATGTTGAGAAAAAAGGCGAAATTTCGACTTTATTCACGAAACTTCGACTTTATTCTTGAAATTGTATTTCAACATTAATCTCGACATTTCGACTTTTTTCTAAAAATTGTATTTCGACATTAATCTCAACATTTTGACTTTTTTCTCGACATTTCGACTTTTTTCTCAAATACAATAAAGAAAATCTTCCCCTCTCAAATATTTGTTCTCATGCATGGCCCCACTCTTCCGGAGTTTTCTGACTCTTATCTTGCCCTGTGATCTATATGTACGTACAGTACAGACCAAAAGTTTGGACACACTTCCCCATTTGTTTGAATGAGAAGGTGTGTCCAAACTTTTGGTCTGTACTGTATATACATATATAGGTTGATGTAATTTTATAGTTAAGAAGAATACCAACTTTTAACTTTGAGTACTAACCTGTTGCATTTTTTCAAGGTCTAGACTGGGTCTCCCCGGCTCTCCACCGTAACTGTGGCGACACTTCCTGTAAGGTGCTGACTGGTCAAAGTGGGTCAGAATGATGGGCCGTGTGACAGGCTTCACCACCTGCAGCTGAAATCTCACTGGCGGCGGCTTGAGGCTACGCGGTGGGCTGGAACTGAAGAGTACAGGGCTGGGAGTGGCAGCCAGGCAAATCCCAGGCTCCCCCAGCGGCCTGGTGGACGCCGGCGGGGACCGGCAGCCACAGAGGTCCCGCACCTCCTCGTCGCTGGAGGCGCTGCTGTGGTGGTCACTGTGGCGCTGGGGGAGCGCTGACACCCACTTTCTGTTTTCACCACAAATAATTCGCTCAAGTTCTTCCTCCGAGGAGTGACGATCCAGATTGGCATCTAAAAGAAGGCGGAGGCGTCGTAACCGGGCCGGAGAGAGGGGACCCTGGTTGTGTTGCTGATTGGTGGCCAAGGGGGTGAGGGTGCAATTTCTCCGTCTCTCTAAAGGAGTTGATGGGCAGGAAATGTCAAAAGAGAACATCAAAACATTGTTAAAAACTGTGAAAATACTAAATGTGGCAAAGAAAAGTAACTTCAAACATGTACCGTATTTTCTGGACTATAAGCCATATAAGCATATAAGCCGCATCCGCTCTATTTTAAAAAAAATAGATATTTATGTTGTTAGATTATATATTTACTACATGTACAGAACTGTAAATGATGTACATGTTTGTACCTAAATAGATCCTTTCCTAACAGCATCTTTTAACACAGCAGCAACTTTGCTGATTAAAACGGGACAGAAACAAGAGAAAATAACCGGTATTTATTTATCTGTTTGAAATCTGCTTCTACCTACTTCTATCTGCTAAAGAACTAGTAGCGTATTCTTCTTTGCATTTATTTTGTCATAGTTTTGATTCTAATTCCGGTTAGAGCGCCCCGAGCGGTGGAAGAAAAATCCACAGAATAGCCGCACCTTTGTATAAGTCGCATGGTTCAAAACCTATGAAAAAGTAGCGGCTTATAATCCAGAAAATACGGTAGTTGGAATATGTGTTTGAATATTTATTTAGTCAAAAATAAATAAGTAGGTAGTACAGGGCACATACCTCTGTCGATCTGTGCAAGCTCCTGGTTCTCGCCTTCGGAGTCGTCACTCTCCGCTCCCTCTCCACTCCCATGGTAAGAAATCTGGAGAAAGGATTCAACTTGAACTTCAGGATGATTGCCATGGTACATTTCTCCCTCACCTTCTGACTACTTTTCTTATTTAACTATGACTTCATTCTATCTAAGCAAGTAGCTCAGATTGTTTCAAGTTTGAAAGAATTTAGAATCAAGTTGCAGGAACGTGTGAAGATGTGGTGTTAAGCAATGTCACCTCACTGCAAGAAGGTTCCTGGTTCTAATCTCTACTGGGATATTAGAACCACAGTGCCATTGTGTCTGTGTCTCTCCTTTCTCTGTTCTTCATTCTCTCTGTCTGTTTTCTCTTTTCCTGCTCTGCTCAGCATGTCTCCGGCAGGAGGTTCCTCCCTTATGATCCAGGTCCTGCTCCAGGTTTCTTCCCTCCTAAAGGGGAGTTTTTCTTACCACTGTTTGGTTTAAGGTTTTTCTCCCACTAGGGGAGTTTTTACCTGCCATTTTTAATGTAATAATTGCTCGGGGGTCATGTTCTGGTCTCTGGAAAGAACCTAGAGACAACTTCTGTTGTAATAGACGCTATATAAATAAAATACAATTGAATTGAAATTGAATTGTATATTTGTCTGATGTGATCTATGTCCGTATCCCTGGGGCGGTTTCCTCTGGGTACTCTTCCTCCCACAGTCTAAAAACATTCTTGATGGACTGATTGGTCATTTTTAATTATCTGTGTGAGTGCAGATTGTTGTTTGTCTCTGTACGGCCCTGTGATGGGCTGGTGACCTCTCCAGAATGCATCCCTCCTACTGTCCTGTGACAGTTGGGAAGAGATCCAGCCCCTGCATAACATGAACAAGATGAAGCCAGTATAAAACACAGCTGGTTTGGTGGCAGAGAAGACCTGAAGACCTAATCTTAAGAAGTCAATTTGCCTTCTAAACCCACAAGATGACCTGAAGATCCACCATATGCCTTGGCAGAGATTTAACTTAAGAAAAGTAATAACTACTTTATAATTATAAAATGGTTCTCCTCACATGTAAGGGGGGTTTTAGATAAGCAGGGGTACAATACAGTTTTATGAGGCCTGGGTAATGTGTCCATTACCAGAAACGGCCCCAAAACAAGAATTGTTGTGGGGCAATTCTCGGTATCCATCCTTCTCAGAACCCAAGAGAAGTCACTACTCTTTCTTCACTCTGCTCTCCACTTTCCCTGTATGTGTACCATGTATGTATGTGCCATGATTGCTGTTATTAACTTTGGCCCTGTTTACACAAGTTTTTTTTTTTTTGTATTCTTATCGTGAGAGATCTGATCACAAGTGTATGTCTTGAACCGTGACTGTTCACACCTGCCGCTAATACGTGTCTCCACAAGCATCTGGAGCAGAAACTTGTTATCAGATCTCACTCCTCCACCCTACAAGCAAACAGGTACATTCTGTTTACGTAGGAAGACTGAATGTGTTAATGATTTCTTTATGGTGGTGGGGGGACAGTAATGCATGAAGCTGCACCTGATTCCGAGCACATAGACAAAGAGCCCCCTTTCTGTCTGATCAATTTTTGAAATTATAATTATCATCTTCACTCGGGGTGGGTTAAAAATATCGATATAATCGATATTTTATCGATATGCATATGTAGGAACGATTATTGATACATAAATTGCCAGGGTTACCAGAGGGACAGCCAGAGGAGACTGCAAAATCCCCTTTAGAAAGAGCGCATTTGGGCAATCAGTTTTCTCTTATAAAACAGCACCTAAGTGGAATAACATCCCACAGAACATTAGAGAGTCCATTTCATACAACGTCTTCAAATATAATCTTAGGAATTGGTTGATCGATAATCAAAGATGTGAACATTGATGTGTATACTATCGATGTGGGGATGAACTGTGTATATTGTAAGGGTTGAATTATATATGTTATATGTTATTGCTGATGTGTTTGTACTTGTGTTTTAATCTTTTTTACTAGGTACTAGCCTATTATTTCTGGCAGGGGGACTGCCAATGTAAACTAGCCTTTTGGCTACAATTGGGTACATTTACATTTTATTTTATAAAATGTTTCTTAATGTACGTTGTCCCTCTCTAACAAATAAAAATAAACTGATAAAAAAAAAAACTGAAACTGAAACTGATAAATCCAAGTATCGATTTAAAAAAATATATATTATTTTTTAATCCCAATTTTTTCCCCCATTGTATCCCCCAGTGCTCCTCCCTAAGTCAGTCCTGGGCATTGCCATCGTCTACCAACCCCGGGAGGCCCTGCACTGAGCTCAGGTCTCCTCCTTACTTGAGGACCGAACAGGCTGCTTCTTTTCACCAGTCAGGGTGGGGTCTCTCTGGCCGGATGTAGCGCATGGAAGAATCACTTTATTCCGTTATTGTAACTAGAATATCAAATCGTATCGGAAATCGTATCGTCTTGGGACCTAGTGTATCGGAATCTTATCATATCAGGAGGTCAGTGATGATACCCAGCCATTTAAAAAAAATCAAAATTGTAAACACTGGTAATATCAGTGATAGTCCATTAAGACCTCAGAAGACGGTGTCAGCTTGTGGGGGAAAAAATGTGTTTTCTCTGAAATGTCTATGAAATAGTATCTGAGTAGTTTCTTCTGACCTTGGTTTTAAGCTTAAGTAATTCCTAAACACCACCATGACAAGGGAAAGATAAAAAGTGTTTTCAACTTTGGCTATACCAATTTTTGACAGTTTATGACAGTGAAACCTCATAGAACCCATGAGATATGTTTAACAATGATAATTTTGGCAAAATGAGTTGCAGAGGCAGATTTATGATCATTCTATGTTCCACAATAGCTCGGTGACAGTCCCCCCCACCTCTGTCATGACCCCTCCTCTCTAGGGCTTGGGACAAGGATGGTCATAAAGGATGCTGGTAGCAATAAACCGGGATGATAGGAAATAATAATTATTAGGGCCCGAGCACCTTCAGTGCGAAGGCCCTATTGTATCTGTAGGAATTTTTTTTTTCTTTTTCTTTTTCTTTTTCTTTTTCTTCTGACGAAAGGAGAGCCTTTTTGCCCCCCTAAACGTGCCCAAATTTTGCATGCAAGTCAGGCCTGGCGAAAAATTTGATATTTAATGGTTTACATTAATGGGCGTGGCAAAATGGCTCAACAGCGCCCCCCGGAAAACTTTGTGACTCAAGCCCCACAATACGGTTTGACGTACATGCACGAAAATCGCTACACACCTGTATCAGTACACAACTTAAAGAAAAGTCTCTTGGCGACATGGCCGAAACCGAACAGGAAGTCAGCCATTTTGAATTAATCGTGTCACTTTGGCGCAATTTATGCCATTCCTTCGGCAGTTAATAAGGCCCGAACCGTAACGTGCACCCAGGTGTGATATACATCAAAATGTGCGTCTCCATCCTGCGACAACACGCATTACTTTTCTCTTTCAAAAGCGTTACCGTGGCGACGCTAGACGCCAAAAAGCGCGCCCACCCTTCATCTGGTTGGTTCAGACAGAAAAAACTTTGCGCCTCAAGCCCCAGAATACGGTTTGACGTACATGAACGAAAATCGGTACACACCTGTACCATGTCGCAACTTAAAGAAAAGTCTCTTGGCGCCTTGGCCGAAACCGAACAGGGAGTCGGCCATTTTGAACATTCTGAATTAATCGCATAATTTTCGAGCAATATGAGCCATTCCTTCGAGAGTTAATACGGCCCGAACCGTAACGTGCACCCAGGTGTGTTATACATCAAAATGTGCGTCTCCATCCTGCGACTACGCGCATTACTTTTCTCTTTCAAAAGTGTTACCGTGGCGACGCTAGACGCCAAAAAGTGTGCCCCCCTTCATCTGATTGGTCCATATTTGATATTTCTCCAAAAGTCACCAAATTTTGCACGCAAGCCAGGCCTGGCGATACATTTGATATTTCTAGAATACTTTTCTCTGCAATAACTTTGGAATGGTTTCACATAAAGAGTCGTAGGTGGTGTCATGGGACTCGGTATTGAGTCCTTGACCATAATTGGTGAAAATTAGCCCCGCCCCTTCTTCTGATTGGTTGTCCCGATTTTCTGCTATAACTTTTGAATGGTTTGACATAGAGAGTCGTGGGTGGTGTCATCAGATTCTGTATGGAGTCCTTGACCTTCATTGGCCTGAATTAGCCCCGCCCCTTCTTCTGATTGGTTGTCCCTTTTTTCTGCTATAACTTTTGAATGGTTTGACATAGAAAGGCGTGGCTGGTGTCATTTCTGATATGCTTATGGGGGACGGTGGCCATGAGTGCGAGGGCCCGTTCATCGCTGCTTGCAGCTTTAATTATTATTATAACTGTGTATATGTATGTATTTGTGTATGTACAGTGGGGCAAAGAAGTATTTAGTAAGACACCAGTTGTGCAAGTTCTCCCACTTAAAAGGATAAGAGAGGCTTGTAATTTTAATCACAGGTAAATATCAACTATGAGAGACAACATGAAAAAAGAAAAAATCCAGAAAGTCACATTGTCTGATTTTGAAATAATGTATTTGAAAATTAAAGTAGAAAATAAGCATTTGGTAAATAACAAAAGTTAATCTCAATACAATGTTATACACCCTTTGTTGGCAATGACAGAGGTCAAACGTTTTCTGTAAGTCTTCACAAGGTTTTCTACACTGTTGCTGGTATTTTGGTCCATTCCTCCATGCAGATCTCCTCTAGAGCAGTGATGTTTTGGGGCTGTCGCTGGGCAACACGTATCTTCAACTCCCTCCAAAGATTTTCTATGGGGTTGAGATCTGGAGACTGGCTACGCCACTCCAGGACCTTGAAATGCTTCTTACGAAGCCACTCCTTCATTACCCAGTGATGTGTTTGGATCATTGTCATTGCTGAAAGACCAAGCCACGTTTCATCTTCAATGCCCTGTTGATGGAAGGAGGTTTTCACTCTAAATCTCACGATACATGGCCCCATTCATTCTTTCCCTCACACGGATCAGTCGTCCTGGTCCCTTTGCAGAAAAACATCCCCAAAGCATGATGTTTCCACCCCCATGCTTCACAGTAGGTGTGGTGTTCTATGGATGCAACTCAGCTATCTTTCTCCTCCAAACACAACAAGTTGTGTTTCTACCAAAAAGTTTATTTTGGTTTCATCTGACCATATAATGTTCTCCCAATCCTCTTCTGCATCATCCAAATGCTCTCTCGCAAACTTCAGACGGGCCTGGACATGTACTGGCTTCAGCAAGGGGAACGTCTGGCCCTGCAGGATCTGAGTCCCTGATCGTAGTGTGTTACTGATGGTTCCTTTGTTACTCTGGTCCCAGCTCTGCAGGTCATTCACTAGGTCCCCGTGTGGTTCTGGGATCTTTACTCACCGTTCTTGTGATCATTTTTACCCCACAGGGGTGAGATCTTGGAGCCCCAGATGGAGGGAGATTATCAGTGGTTTTGTATGTTGTCCATTTTCTAATGATTGCTCCCACAGTTGATTTCTTCACACCAAGCTGCTTACCTATTGCAGATTCAGTCTTCCCAGCCTGGTGCAGGTCTAGTCCTGGTCCTGGTGCAGGTCTACAATTTAGTTTCTCACGTCCTTTGACAGCTCTTTGGTCTTGGCCATAGTGGAGTTTGGAGTGTGACTGTTTGAGGTTGTGGACAGGTGTCTTTTACACTGATAACCAGTTAAAGCAGGTGCCATTAATACAGGTAACGAGGAGCCTCTTAAAGAAGAAGTTATAGGTCTGTGAAAGACAGAAATCTTGCTTGTTTGTAGGTGACCAAATACTTATTTTTACCAAGGAATTTACCAATAAAAATCCTACAATGTGATTTCTTGGATTTTTTTCCCCCCATAGTTGAAGTGTAGCTATGATGAAAATGACAGGCCTTTTTCATTTTTTTTTTAAGTGGGAGAACTTGCACAATCGGTGGCTGATTAAATACTTTTTTGCCCCACTGTATGGGTAAGTAATCACCAAACGCTCATTATTCTGTATCAGATTTATATTAAAACTACATTAACAGAAAACTATAAACCACCACTCCAGTGATAGTGTGCTCAGTGTGCAAAATTTGCCTCCAAAATGACAATTAGCGAAAAAAAAATTCTCACATGAAGCTCTTGTTTACAGCGTTCCCTATTGGGTTTCTTCGACCTGAAAATCTGACAGTTTCCCTCCTCTGTTCAACAAGAAATTAAGCTGACAGTAATAATTTGGCATTATGTTGCACTTCCCTCGGGGATTCTCTCAGGGATTGCCTGAAATGCTGTTGTCCATGGATCCCAGAGAACATGTCCAGAATTTAAGCTAATAAACCCTTTTTCAGCCTACGTCATATAATGTTGCGCACGCATCTTGGCAACAGAAGTGGTGTTGTTCTCCAGCAGTTTTGACTGAAACACGAGGTAGCAACTGGTTAGCAGGCATTTAACAAACTGTTCCCAGCATCAACATGTCTGGTTATTGCGTGTACGGTTGTATGAATCGCTATTCCACCGGCGGACTAAAGTTTTAAAGGATTCCGACAGGATCGCGACCATTTCAGAGCAACCGGTGGCGTCTGTGGCTGCAGGCGTTTAAACGTTTAGACTGGAATGAGGACATAATATAAAAGGCTCGTGTCTGCAGCGCCCACTTTATATCAGGTAAGGTTATCTATTGACTCTTTGATTTTACAGGAAAGTCTTGTTTACATCAGTTATTGTCTGTATGATGTAGAATAATAATAAATTGCAGCTACGGTTTGATAAGCTGGCGTTAGATTTGGCTGGTGGCTTGCTAGGCTAAACAAACGTGTTTGCGTTTTGTTTTTGCAGTTGGGCGTCATTGGACTCTAGTAGTCCTGGTTTTGTGTTATCTGTGTTTATGTACACAAAACAAAGCCAGAAGGGAGGAGGATTTTTCATCAGAAGGAAAGAAGCAGCTTCCTGCACAGGAAGTGGACATATCTGGACAACCTAAAGTGATTTTACATTTGTAAAACATGTATTCAGGCCTACTGTTCTTACATGTTCCACATGGGCCGCTACTGGTGTGTCTAATGGTCTTTCCCCCCCGGAGTATGTCAACAATTGCACTCGTGTGCAGTATCACTTTTATTTGTAATGTTGTTAATAACAGTTTAATTTCATTCAGGTGCCATTAAAGTACCACTATACATTAAAAACATGGAAAGTAGGAGTATGTACAATATATTAGAATCAAACTGGTTCTGTATGTTGTAGAAGGTAAATAATCATTTTAGGTTGCAATCTATCTGTATGGATATGTATATATACGTACACACATATATAGCATAACAGAATCTCTGATCTCAAAACAAAAAAGTCTGAGTCTACATCATGTTATTTGACGTTCTGTACGTGACCACAGAGAACGTGTTTATAAGCATCCAGTGACATCCAGGCTAGTAATTTCTCTCTGGTGTACACACTCAGTTTCTCAGTTAAATAGATATGTATATATATATATATATATATATATAGCTTCAACGTCTTCAACTCGCTCATTAATACAACACGGATCAGGTAAGTCAACTTGTTAAGGTAACATTTGCGATCTTAAGTTGATAATCCCATTGCATAGCTTGACAAGCTGTTTATCTCTGCCATACTTCCGTTGCCAAAATGCTCGCGCATACATCAACGTCATCATTGTTTACAAACACAAAAAGGGTCTATTATCTTAGAAATAATGTGTTCAGGCCATAAACTGCAATAGCTCATTAATATACAAAATCCCACACAGCATGTTGAACCACAGCACAAATCTAAATAAACTAGACTGTTTTAAAGGAGCTTGAGGCTCCTTTTAAGAAATGAGACTCTCTAGCGCCACCCTTCACCACGACGGCCGTCGGGGGTACTGCAGCCAACAGTGAAGCCGGCACGGGAGAACGGGGAGAACGTGCATGCAGCGTCATGTGACGTCACATCTGCAGGACAGCGCGGGAAATTCGGGACCGAATTGCAGCACATTTTGCAGCACACAGCCTGTTCAAGGCAACGGAGAGATACACTAGAGGGCTCATTCTTTTTGGTTTGGAACGCTTCATCTGACATTATTACTAGAAAACTTAAAACGTATACACATTTTTTTCATAAATCCTGCCTCAATCCTGCCTCATGCTCCTTTAATACTCAACATGACAGTGTTCTATGCTTTGAAGCACATAGATATATTACCACCACATACACAACAAGTACATTACATGAAAAATGATTGCATATGTCATGCAGGTTCATGTCAACATAATAAATATTTAGTTTTTTCAAACCCTTAGGTATCTCGTATTATATTTTATATCTGAAAATGACTGCATCAAATACTGTATCAGAGTCTTGGGGATTACTATTGTGTAAGAGAGCAACCAAAACTTTGATGATATTTTTAGTAACTCGCATCTGATGTGGTTTTAGCTTATACATAGTATTTTTGGATTCATTTTAATTTTAAATAAGCAATTCTTATCTTGGCTTCATACGTTCTGCAATCAAATTAAAGTCAAAATACATCTAAGAATCATTTTCCATGCCACCTCCACTCTGTGGTTATACAGAGTAAGGCCATTTTCTGCAGTACAGTATACAGTATGTTCTGAATACTGGCTCAAAAGGTTAGTACGTACTATGGCACTGTAAAGACAACTACTAAAGCAAAAATGAAAGCTGGTAACCAACCGGCTTCCACTGACACGTTTGATAATGGGATATATAGTATGCAAGTTATAATGATCAGTTGCATACTGGAAATGTGCCTGTAGGTAACAGATAGTATGTAGTATAAGAATAATTGCACTAAGTTTTGTCAGAATCTGTTAAATTATTTCATCGTGTAGTATGCAGTTTTAAAAACAGCACTAGACTTCTAGTTTACAAGCTGTCCAGGTAATTTTAAAAGGCACTTTCTTCTATCATAGATTAATACTGATTAAATCATTTGACCGATGACTGCTTTATGTCATTCAGAGCAGTCTTACAAATAAGCAAAGAGAAAATGAGACGGGATGCATTGCACATAAAAACTGCTTTTGTGCGTACATGGAAAAGCAGAGTTCAGTGTTTGTCTGTCCAGAATAGCTGAAAGAAATCCTTGTCACTCCCTTGCATCACTGAGCAGCTTGCTAAGCTGGATCAATGGCAATGTTACAGCGTACACACACCACCCAGTTCACACACAGATCAACTTTGGCCTGTGTTCTCACTTTGGACATGGACACATTTTCGTACTACAACAACGCAATGTCTGAGATGGTTGATTCCCAGACTCTCACTGTAGTGGATCCCTCCTTTAAAAGTGTAGATCTAAGTAGCCTAGATGAGTGTGAGCTTCTGTGCACAACCTGTATCAAAACTGACTTGTGATACAGGTGAAAAACAGCACTGTGGGCCAACTAACCCATAATTGAACCCTGATCTAGATTCTCAATCATTAAGGTTATGGTTATTCTAGAAAACTTTTGAAAAGGGATACTGGGCAGTTATATCCACATTAAGAAGACAGACACTTTGATAGATTGGAAGAAGTCACCTGTATAGAAAATGAAAAGCAACATTAACCCATACCTGTCAATTCTCCCGTTTCGGCTGGGTATTTTATCCCTCTTACCCGCCGTCCTCCAATATTAGTATTTTCCTGCAAATTTCACGCTTTACAACATAATAATTTTTAAACAGCATTCCTGTGCCTCTCCAAACTGAATTGTCACTAGCCTCGCGAGAACGCCCCCCTGCTGTAGACTGGGTGGCAGTTTTCCCGAGGTTAGTGGCAACAACAGGAACAAACTCGGAACAACAAATCAGAGATGGATGGATGTAACAAGAGAGAAGACATTTCTGCCAGAAAAGCAAAAGACTTATTGTAAATATCTCTAAAAATGGGAAACCAAATTTACTTTCCTAAAGAGGAGCAGGACGGGGCTCAGTTACACTTTCTTAAAGATGTGTAACTGCGATGTTAGTGTCTCTCACGGAGGACTGATGTCAGTAGCACCAGCAATGCCAGAGGCTCAGAAAGAAATTTCAGAAAGATATATTATCTTATTATTATTATTATTATTATATCTTATTATCTTATCAGAAACTTCCAGCTCTCTGTCCATCTCCCTCCAGCAGCTGCCACTTTATTGAGGTTTTTGTAGTGAAATGAGGAGGAATCATAAAGATAACTTCTCATTTCAACTAACTGGATCAGCCGTTCCTCATCCATGACTGTTTCCTACAGCGCTTTCAACCGGCTTTCAACGCGATCGACAGGAAGAAAATAGAAGCAGGGCATCAGACAAATGTTCAGCTCAAATCAGCACGCCGCGTCACGCTGCGCAGCGTCGCTCGCGGCCAGTTAGGACAGTCCAATAAAAAATAAAGCAATGGAATTTTTTTTTGTCGCTGACGCTCGCTCGCGTCGCATGCAGTTATGACACGGTGTCAGAAACATGCGTCTGTGTAATCATTCAGTGAATGCCAGAACTACACGAGTGAAAATTACAAATTAAAAAAAAAATGTAAATGTTTCACTTGAAGACAATCAATGTGTATATAAACTGAAATATTTAAAATAAATAAATGTGCTTTAATTCACTTATATATTATAGGATATATTATTATAGGAATTACATACATAGAAAGTACACAGCATCTAAGGGCGGCCTATCAGATTCTGAGCACCTAATTGTAGTTTGAAAGTGCTTGACAAGTAGTTATTTTACACTTCTTATAAACCTGTCTTAAAATGTAATACTGGACCTCGGTTGGGCTGGTGGGACAGCAGGTGGTGGAACATTTCCTTATTTTTAAATCCAAAACTTGATAGGTATGCATTAACCAGAGGAGATGGCCTCAGATTTAACATATCAATCCAGACATTCACACCTTAATTCATGTGACCAAAAACATTTACGAACTCAACAACTACACAACTTACATTGGCTGAGTAATTTACATACAACTTCAACTTCATTCTAGGAATGGATCACTCACCAACAGCATATAAGAATGAAACTCCCCGCTAGGCTGTTATAAATGGACAAGTCTTTCAGAAAATAGATGAGATGTCTTCATGTGACAGTAAAAGAAGTTCAGGTGTCTGCTATTTAAGGTATTTTAGATTCCAAAAACTAAATCCAAACAGAATCTAACATCTGCTTGCATTGATCTCTAATCTAAACAACGAGGTTGGGTAAATGGCCTTTATAAAAAATATGGTTCACAGAAGACTTCTAATCTAGCGCAAATGCCTGGAGTAGAGCACAAACTAATTTAGTTTTGCTCTCATTAACATCAGCACCAAACTTTTAATTAACAAGACATACATGGATCTTTTAGCACACATTGTTAATAGGACCTGTTTTGAAGAGCTACACAAATGACTTTTAAACATTATTATTTAACTTGTTATGAGAAGTACAACCCAGTATGTAAAAGTATTTGTATAATGTGTTCACTGGTTCTGGAAGTAATTTTATGAAGTCAGAGAAATGTAACTGCTGAAACAATTTGCATGGGTCTGGATGAAACAAAGCATTTAAAGAGAAACAGACAGTGTTACAAACTCTGGATGTACAGATATTTATCAAGCACCAGGCTAAAAACTGAGCTTCAAAACCTGTTGTGTGAAATGTGTAATACAGTTATTTATATAACTTATTTGTGTATGTAGACTACAGGCCAGAAGAAGAAAAAAAAAAAAAAGATCAAATGACATTTTTGCATGCGTCATTTATACATTGCATGTTTGGATTAACATATCTTGATTTCATTTTTAATTGCAGATATTATCTGTCAACGTGGATGGAGTCAGCTGTTCATCAATGAAGCTCCATGTCTAACTGAGACTGTATGATTATGTTATGGCAACACGGAAACGTAACTGTGTGTAGAGTGGTTAATGTACTGTGTGATGATATGTTGGATTGGCTCCAAGTACAGAAGTATTTGACATCTTGTCAGAGTAAGCAACACCTGCAGGCTACAAAGCTCACCTCAGGTCAACGGATAAAACTATAAAAGACTGCATTTACTTTGAAAAAAAGGGTTGAACACTGATGAGCTGAACTTTGCTGAAAAAACACCTGAAGTGCTGAAAAATTAAAGAAATTGTTAAAGTCTCCCGATTAATTTTATAAAATAGTTAAATGTAGCTCAAACATTTGAAAACTCCAAAGATGATGGAAGAATTAGAGGAGTTGAAGAAAGGAGGCACTGAAAAGAACAATATTTGCTAAAGGGAAGAAGAGGAGGCAAAGCAAGCAAGTTGAAGGGAAGACAAGAAGTTGACCTGAAAATGATCGACACATGTACAAAATAATCAAAAAGTTGTTAAATTCTCACAGGTCCCACTCACTTTTTTTTATTATCATGATGTATTTGTGTGAATCATAGTCATAAGCATGGGCGTGGTAGTGGGGGGAAAGTGGACCAGACTACCCGGGGTCCAAGTAGGGAGATGGGCCCATGCAAATCCTGATTTTTTATTTTTTTGTGATGTTTTTATTTCAAATTAATTGGGCCCTCCAATTAATTGTGCTATTGTCTACAAACACAGAAGAGCTGACCATGAACCTCCGTGCAGAGACAACCCCTTGAGCCCGAGAGGCCCCCGATTGGGGGCCGATGGTGATCAAAGCAACACCGTGCTATCTGTCGGCTTGTGCATTCACACTGAAAGCGTCACGGGGGGCTGCCGTTCATTGTCTATGAAAGCTGCTGCAAAAGACACCAGAGGCGTCGGGAGTGGCGTGATGCAAGCATCCAGACCGTCAATTTGAAGTTGAGAGAATCTTTATGCAAATGAGCAGCAACATACACTCATTCACATGCATGCAGCTGTGCACACAAACTTATTTCACCAGGAATTGATCTATTTCATTTATTTCAGACTGCCAGTGTTCACCGGGAGCAATGGCTCGCCTATAGTTGATGTCCATCCTGTTGATCCGGGGACCAACCTTGTTAAGGAGAGCATCAAACTCACTCTTATCTACGCGGAAATAACCCTGAAACCAAGCATCATCTAAACGGAGCTCCGATGGCAGATTCCCCGTGAAGTTGCCAGGTTCGCAGCACTTTGTGGACCCAGATGGACCGACGGTGCCAGGCCCTGCGCTTCCTCAGAAAATGCACGGGGGAAATATAAAAGAATGCTTCCCAAAGTGCAATCCATGGTGAAAAAGGAAACGCTATATATATATATATATATATATATATATATATATATATATATATATATATATAAAAGCCTCTGCTGGCATCAGCAAGTGCTGTGATGCATGTGTCCTGAGCGACCACAGGCGATTTTTGACGCTTCTGTTGTGAATCAACAGTTAAGCATTGAATACTAAAGGGATGTGGCACATCATATTAACGAGGAGCACCCGGACTACAATGCTATACAAGTCATATTTACATGCTCCAAACACAACTCAAAAGCCCCAGAAAAGGGTTAATAAATGATCCACCTCGCAATATTTCTGCTGCATATATCAACATGTAAATAGCCCACCAGTATCACTGTAGGCTCACAGAACTTTCTGAACAATAACACAGTCACAGCTGAACATAGATGCATAAACTCTACAATATATTAAGGTCTGCAGCGTTTTTATATCTCTTGAAGTCTTGGCTGAAGTAGTACGAAAGAAGGCTCCTGATTCAAAATACAATCCCAGTATTTAAAGGCAAATGTTGCTCAAACCATGATCAAATAACATTTGCATATGTACCCTGCTACAATGCAGATTACCATTAACTAATTCAATATGGAGTAATTTTAGTATGTGTAAAGGCCATAAACCATAAGCTTGGACAGCCATGACCTGTGATCCCTCAGACGACCCTACATCAATGACCATCATTCACCAACCGCTGATAACATCTGCAAGGGATTCCTGTGGGACGCTTTCATCAAGTACGGCAATATAAAGTTACATTCACGAAAAATACCTAAAAAACTTTGTGAAAAAAACCAAGTCATGTTAATCTTCTTTAACCAGAGCCAGCATGGATGTCTGGGCTTGGAGTCCCCTGAGACATAAACATCTGCATTCTGTCATGTTCTAAATAATTAATATCAACATCAATCTTAAAGATACAATGGTATGCCTTGTACACATATTGCAGAACTGATTTAGTTGTCTGTCTCAATGTGTGTAACATGTTGCATATCCTAGGACTTGCTCACACACTTGTATGATTAGTGGTAATCCTATGATACGTGTTTAGGCTGAATCACGGCAGGGCATTCAGAGTGTTCTGACCAGGTGGTGTGGGTGATACTTGACACATAACAACATAGACAGTGTGTGACATATAACACACAAATAATCACTGCAATTCATTAGAGCACTCTTTAGAAATGGAAAACATTTGGAGAATGATGATACAATCAGGAAATGTCACTACAGATGAGTAATGCTTAGTGGACTAATGGCTTCAGTAGTTGATGACTAATCGACTATCAGAATAGTTGTTAGTATCGGTACCACCCCCTTAATTACTGTTGCCAACTCAGAAAATCTTTGGGCATTGTTAACTTTTTCAATGGCAACTGCCTGTGTGAAAACCTCATCCCAAGATTTTGATGGGAAAATTTTGGGCATAAAAAGACCACCTTTCATAGAGGAGGGTTCCGATGGGACTTAAATATACCATGGAGGAGGGACACCAATCTTATCTTAAAATAATTGATAAGGTTTATTTGGAGTTTGCAGATGCAAGTGGAGAAGCCTCAGCTTACTTTCATCACAATCAGACATGACAACATCCAGGTTAAAACACTGCTCATCCACTGCAGGGGGGAGTTTAATCAATTTACTTTTAATCAGTTTATTCTGGAAAGGGATAACTTTAGGTCTAGTACTACACAGCAAGTAGTAGATCTGAACTTATATCACTACATACCTTTACATCTACTATTAGCTATGTCGCACAAAATCTGAAGTTATGGTCTTACCAGTAGGGTGTGCAACGATTAGTCGACTAATCGACTATCAGAATAGTCAGAATAGTTGCAGCCCTACTTACCAGTGCTTCTTTCAGAACATGGAGTAGTTTTAGAGCTGGGCAGACGGTGGTAAAGGGACACATTGTATCTTAATGTTAAGTTTAAAAAATGTGTGAATTTCACTGCTGGGGGAAAGTATACAAAAAAAACTTTAACCATATTACATTTAAAACATATAATTACTTAAATAGTATGGTCCAGTATTTGATCATACATTTTTAATCAGAAACAAAAACAGTTTCCATTAACCATTTTTCTATTTCTTTTAAATTATGTGTCTGTGCTGTGATACCTCACAATCAATATAGTGACAACAATGTTTTAATACCATATACAAAGCTATGAAGATAAGGCTGTGATAAAAATGTAATTATCACTTAAACTTCTTCCAGTTTTACCTGGTGAAACTTTGTCTGCACTGATGATCAGTTTGAGCAGGCTGCAAGGTGGATATTTCATTCTGATGTCCCCAATCCAAATACATTGTAAATAACATATTTATCTCTTCTAGAAGAGTTTAAAGAGCCTTCGTGAGCTTCATGAGATCCTGTTTCACTGAGGTGTTGACATCAGCCCTCGTCACAACTAACTCTTCCAATTCCACTAACAACAATTAAAAGCGATCAAGCAATGAATCCCAGCGTTACCATCAAAACAAACATAAACAAAAGCAGACAATAGGAATGGCACACTTTCCCCATGACCCATACTGACCGGGCCTTTGAAGAGAGGGGCACTTTGGCACAAAATGGTTGCAATGCAACTACACAGTTTGTTGATGCACAATAGAGTTTTGGATAGAGCAAGTTAATGACCCATGCTGGATATAATTCACCTTTCTACTGAGCAAAAAGAGGCATCATGCAAATTATGCAGGCAGTAACCATTTAGGAACACATACTTGGGGAAAGCAAAGCTGAAAGCACTGAGTTTTTTACTGCCATGTCTAGGTCCCCCCAACCCTTGTTTTGTGTGGAACCTGTTTAAGTATATATATATATATATATATATATATATATATATATATATATATATATATATATATATATATATAGGCTCCCATTGCAATCCCTTGTCTATATTGTCCCTATAAAGTTATCAGAGACCTGAAAAAAACAGCTACACATGTAGCAAATAAGTGTGGAGCCATTCCTGGCCTGATCTACTCTTAGCTGACCTACTTGCAGGTCATCTGAAAAGATTACCCACAGTTTATGAATCAGTGAATCTGAGTCACACACAGCACTGTGGATCTTCTTGTAAACATATCCAGAGCAGCCAGTGGAGTAAAACTTATTTTCAATCATGGCATGAATAAGTGCATGCAAACTAGGTGTATAGAAGAAAACACTCAAACAAAGCCAGAACCATGAATATTGCCAAAGAGGCTCTACATTAAAAGGCAACTGGATGGGTGTATGTGTGTAAAAGGGGGGAAAGTTTTGATAAAAACATGATTAACCCATTCAGGCAACATTATAAGGGGTGTAGTCACAGAAGTAAAGCCAGGCTCTTAAACAAACACCTTTCCCTGCAGATCTGAGCATTTCCCTGCAGTGTTAAACCCATTACTTATTCCTACAGTAACTTACCTTCAGCTGGAAAGGATGGATCTCATTCAGGGAATGTCTTCTGAGCTTCTTCGTCAGCGTCCTTAGCATTTTTAGCTTATTCTTATGGCTGATCTCCTATAATAAACTTTTGTGTTATTGCCTCTCAAATGACGGTTATCACAACTTCATTTCCTACCATGAAGGCACTCTTGGTTTTTTTGAAACTCCACCAAAAAGGGAGATAAAAGCAGAGCTGCGTGCAGCGCTGTGAGCGAGGCTGGTCTGTGTCCACACAGATTATGGACCCAATTTGGTTAAATTGCGTAGATGCGGCTTGTTTTTCTGTTGCGTAGTAAACTGGTTATCCTCGTGTGCAAAGTTTGTCGCAGGCAAGTTTTTTATTCTTCTTTTTCTTCAACCGGCTTGATTCACCTATGCAAGTGATAGTTTAACTAAAAGATGTGGCTCAAAGGAAAAAATAATATGAGTTTGTATCCAGACATGACGCGCACACACATACAGGCAAGTGGACATCAACTACACACCACTACACTAGAGCCTGATTTATGGTTCCGCGTTACACCAACGCAGAGCCTACGGCGTAGGGCTACGCAGCGTCGCATACCCTACGCCGTAGCCTCTGCGTTAGTGTAACGCGGAACCATAAATCAGCCTTAACACAAAGTTGTTCTCCGGTCCGAGCGTCCGCTGCTCTGATTGGCTGAGACGCGCGGTGACGTCATATGTTGTGGAGGAGGAGGGCTGAGGGTTAAAGCCACACTGCTGTTTACATAACTCTCTACGCTCGGTAACTAAAGTATAGAAACAAACAGAGTTATTTCAATTGTTTTTGATTGAAGTTGATTATTATCTCAAGTCTCTTAAATTAATTACAGAAATTGAAATGTATATCAATGATGGATATCCATTCTGAGATTGTCCATCATTAAGCTGTCACAAATATAATTTTCATTTTATGCGAAATATTATAAAGTCTGTCACACCAAGGTTTTATTTCTTTTATCTATTTATTTATTTATTTATTTATTTATTTATTTATTTATTTTTATTTATTTAATTTTATTTATCTTTTTCTAATTTTCTTGTTGATGATGCATGACTGTGCTCTGTGCTGCTGATGTTGCACAGGTTGTGAACTGAAATGTCTGCTGGTTGTACATTGTTTATATATTGCAAACTTTCAATAAAACATTTTAAAAAAGTATAGAAACAGAGTATATGTTATAGATTACCTTTTTTTCTAATGCCAGAGTTTGACATTTTGTGTTGTGCGTTTATTTATTTCAAAATACTTTGATTTTTTTTTAAATACATTTGTAGTGGCATTATAAAATAAAATCCATTTTAAACTTACTACACTATCAGTATAAAATAATTCATAGATATTATTTTACACCATCAAGACTTAACAGAATGAGCCAAATTAATAATGATGAATGCTGGAAGTGTGGGTGTAGAAAGAGGCACATTTATACATGCATTATGGGAATATTCTAGGATCGCCCCCTTATAGGGCTGGGCGATATGGACCAAAAGTCATATCTCGATATTTTCTAGCTGAATGGCGATACTCGATATATATCTCGATATTTTTCTGTGCCTTAATTGGGGTTTCCCCCAAAGCATTATAGCATAGCATCTCTGTTAGCTTCATTTTTTTCTGAGGCAAACCCTTAAAAAAACAGTCAGTTTTAAGTCAAAGCCTCGTGCCAAATGTCACACAGGTTCCTTTATTAACAGAGGTCTGCACAATATCAAAATTTAAAAAACAAAACAAAGAAAATGGTAAGAAGGCTTTATGTTCTGTACTATTTTTTGTGCCATATGAGTATCACTAGATACATGTGCTCAAATGGTATCAAAGAGAGGTAAAATGATCACAACTAAAGGGGTTAAGCTCCCAGAAGGAAACCAAACAGCTACAAATACCTGGGGATTCCACCAGCAAATGGCAACCACTGCACCAAGAGTGGGAAAGATCCTGATAAGCCAACTGAGTGGGGAAAGAGAACACTGAGCCATCGATGTGTACACCTGCTTGTACAATAACCTGGCCACAGACGCAGATGGATGCCACTGATGTCACTTAATTTAGCTAACAATGGAGGCTCCAGTACTCTGACACCGCCCAGTACGTGTTAAAGAAACCATACAGGATTAAACAGCTTAGATTAGGGCTAGGCGATATGGACCAAAAGTCATATCTCAATATTTTCTAGCTGAATGGCGATACTCAATATATATATCGATATTTTTTCTGTGCCATAATTGGGGTTTCCCCCAAAGCATTATAGCATAGCATCTCTGTTAGCTTCATTTTTTTCTGAGGCAAACCCTTAAAAAAACAGTCAGTTTTAATACAAAGCCTCGTGCCAAATGTCACACAGGTTCCTTTATTAACAGAGGTCTGCACAATATCAAAATGTATAAAACAAATTAAATAAAAATAAACTGCCTGCATATATAGAATAAAAATGCTTCTTGAATAAAATAAAACAAATATTCCTTTCCTGCATAACAATTAAATTAAAATACACTGTGCAATTAATACAATGTAGACAGTAACAGGCAGACTTTTCCACTGAGGTTGACAGTTGTGCAAATAACAAAACATTTGTGCAAATCTCAAATAAAACATTCAAGTCAATTTGTCACAAAATAAGCTATATCAAAATCGTAAAAAAAAATAAATAAATAAATAAATAATAATCGATATAAACGATATTGTCTCGTACCATATCGCGTTTGAAAATATATCGATATATATTAAAATCTCGATATATCGCCCAGCCCTACCCCCTTATGGGAAAAAGTTATAGATCAATGAGCAAATCATTAAATTGTGAACTTCTCAGATCACCAAGACTGTCTCCTTTTGTTTAGAATATTAAAAACTAGCCTAATAACATGTGCAAGGACTATTCTGAGGTGTTGGAGGGAACCCCAGGCTCCCACACTGAGTATGTGGGAAACACAGATGACGGAGACAGTTTGAGAAGATGCTGGGGAGATTAAATTGTGAAAATGATATGATAAAAGAAAAATTTAATACTTTTGGTAGACAGATGTGTTAATTTGCCTGCCTTTGCCTATTTACTTACGTGCCTGTCTTAATTTTAGTTAATTTTTTTTCAGATTTTTCAGATTTATTTTATTTATTTATTTTTATTTATTTATTTCTTTCTTTCTTTATTTATTTATTTATTTAGTTATTTATTTATTTTTAACTATTATTGCTATTTTTGACCTCCATGTTGTCTGTTGTATTTGATGTTCGTTTTGTATGTTGCAATAATGAAAAAATAATAAAAACTTTGAATTACAAAAAAAACTACTTACTACACTACACTTTTTCAACCCAAATTCACAATAATTTTAGTAATGTAATGCTGATTTATGAAAAGCATCTTTATTAAGGAAACCAACAAAGATATCTTCAGTTCGGTCCCCAATCTGAGTACGCAAGATAAAATTGTTAAACTGTTAAAATATTTATTTAAAAAGGGGAAAAAAAGAAAATGAAGCAGAATGCAATGATTTCTGAATCTATTTTTTTAAATCACATATTTTATTCACAGCAGAACACAATGGACATTTCAAACTGAAAACCATTTCATTAAGTGACATGGCAACAAATGGCTGGAAAAGGAAATGGTACATTGAACATCACCTCTTCAAACTAAAGAGGTGGGAGAGCATCCAGCTTGTTCTGCCTGCATTTTTGGTAGTTGGTGATGCATTAATGTCTGCAGAGCTTGCACATCTGGAAAGGAAATATTAATACTGAGCATTATATATTGTTTTTTTTGCTTGAATCCTATATCAGAGAAGAATGAAACAACATTTATTTTCCAGAACTCAGCAGGTTGTCATTATGAGATGCTACACAATAGTAAATATCATGTTGTCTGAACTATTTTGCTGTCATCAAATTCAGACTCTTTTTTTTATGCTGCTACATTTTATATGTTATTTTAAAAACATTGGAGTCCCCTTCCGCCACATACCAACCTCCATGTTCTTTTTTGAGAAGTAAATTACTTCTCTACATTAAGGCAAATTCTATAAACATGGAAACCAGTATTGAGAGTGACAAGAGTGAAATGTCAAGATGTCATGAATGCAACCATCATATCCCATGCTGGTCATTATTTCATGGAAATAATGACCAGCAACCAGACCTTCGCCAGAGAGACAGGGGAAGAGAGTTGAGGTCAAGTAGAATTAGTGTAAGTGGGGCCTCCGGTTTCAGTGATGTCATTTTTGTGCACTGCATGCTCTGGGATGTTGATGCACATGAGTACATTTTGCACTCTGGTTTTGCACAGTAACATAAATGAAGCTTCTTTTTATTTATGTTTTTTTAACTTGTCTTCAGATTTTTTTCAAAGCATCACTTTCTGCTGCTTCCTGTAGCCTATATTCAACAAACAGCCTGCTGTGCCTTGAAATGCTTCTGGTTTATTCAATTAAGTGCGTATGTGTGCAACTGTGTGTTTATGTGTGTGCACCAGAGATAAAGAGAGAGGCTTTCTCACTTAACTCCTCTGGTCAATGTCCCAGTAAACTTTCCAAGCAACTTGCGTCCACGTCAAGCTCAATGCACATCCAATTTAGTGCTGAATATAATCTACCGGTCAAATACACCGAAGCCCTGTGTAGCCTGTATAAGGGTACACTTTTCTAATGAGCATAGATTATTCAAAGTATAATGCACATAGGGAAAATATTCAACACAACTGTGATTTTACAAGGAAGAGAAATACTGTGCAATTGACTCCTTTCTGGATTGTTGTTTTTCCATTTTATGGCACAAGAGGGCAGTGTTTACATTCTTTTAACAGCAACGTTAATGTGACACTTGACACTCACTGGTCCCTTTATTAGTTTATGTAAATATAAGTGGTGAGTGTATGTATATACTTGCACTCACCACATTATAAGGTATAGTAGACGTACCTTATAAAATGGCAGCTAAATGTAAGTGAAATTTAAATATCCTAGATTGTAGTAACAGTAAGAATGTTGCAGCAGCATTATATGTGTGTACTAGATATGAGGGTTACGGCTTCTGAAGTCAGTTAAGTTACTGTTACTAAAAATATCTCATATTTCCTTACATTAGGAGGACAATTAAATGAAAGTAACTGTTCTTCAGAATGGTTGTCTTTTTAAAATGTACTTGTCAAGTCCAAAATTATCAGTCCTAGTAAAAGGAAAGTGTTGTGTCATTTACAGTAGATTACAAAAAAGTTTTTTATTTCCTTCACAGGTTTTTAAATCTCTCTGAAGAATGTATTCTGTTGTATCCAAGTATATTTATTTAATTGCATTTGCAGTAGGCTGTGAATTAAATTTGAACTTAATTTCAATATATCTTCATTTTTTCCACCCTTTTTACTTCAACGACAGCAGCATTTGTGCAGCATGAACTTTCGTAGTTTGTCCAAATCTAAAAACGAATGGATCTTGCACTGTTCCAGAGAGCTTCCTGTTACGTCAGGATGCTCGGCTTCTCCAAAAATGAGCACACAACATGAGATCAAGTGACTTACAAGGAAGGAACAACATCAAATAAGAAAAAAAAAAAAACCTGGAGTGACCATTACTAAAACTATTCAAATGTTTTAGAGTGCAACTCAGCAGAAGTACAATAGGCCTTTTGAAGCAATTGGTATTTTCTTGCCTTGCTCCAAGGCATTGGGTCTGTGAAGTGAAAATGTATATTTTTATGCTTTCACTTCTGATGTCATGTTCACTAACATGACAACGATACTTACCCAAGAATGTTTAGAAGGAAACTTGAGAGGAAGCTATATTCATGAGAGGTTAACAATGGCTGCAGGTGGATTCATGCAGAGAAAACTAATACGATGATTCAGTCTGAATGCTGCTTTAATAAAAGAGTGCAACTCAAGAACTCATAGAAATGTGAGCTTCTTTTTTTTAAACAAAGGAATTTACATGATGATAACTGTAGATCTGCTGTAGTTTGGTTACTGAACTAAAAATGAACACATGCTCCATCCATAACCCTATTGTCCATCAACATTTTTATATCTTCATAAATTTAGCTTTTTCCTTAGTTTGCCACAATCATATGCCCTAAAGCTATCAATTCGAAGCAGAACATTTGGGCCAGTTATCATCCTACATGTTGTTCTTTTTTTGGCACTATTCAAAGTAGGCAGAGAGGAAATGGGTAAAGAAAGAGGGGGGAAGACACGCAGGAAAGGGCGTCAGGCCAGGATTCAAACCTGCGCTGCCTGCACGAGGGCAGTAGCCTCTGTAAATGACACCCGCTCCACTCACTGAGCTATCAGGACCCTACATGTTGTTCTTACAGAGTCTATATCATGCACTCATCACTACTGTAGGGAGGGTTATGTGAAGCATCAATCAAATATCACTGAATAACTGTTTCCAAGGGGTTCTACTCCAATTAAAGTCTGCGTGTGACAAAATTCTTAATCCAATAAAATATAACCACTTAATATACTTTTCTTTTTAAATTTACTACACTTTTACAAATTATATTTAGATAGATAGATAGATAGATAGATAGATAGATAGATAGATAGATAGATAGATAGATAGATAGATAGATAGATAGATAGATACTGCATTAATCTTGTTAATGAAGATGTTTTGTCTCAGCACCACACATATGACACCCATGACAGCTATTTAATAGTTGTATAATAAAACAGAAAAAAGGTGGTTTAGTTAAATAAATAGATCATTATTAACAGTATATACGGTGTGAGTTGTATGATTATAAGACAGATGAAATCACAGGGGTTGATAATGTGTAGGTGTGAATACTCCCAACACCTGGGTGAATTATTATACTGCGTTATTGGTGATGGGAAGAATGGTTTCCTGAATCATTCTTTGTGACACTATAGCACAAGATTATCAACAAATCAAATGACATGTGATCAGAACTTGTTTTTTTTTGTAATATTCAGAGGTACCAGCAACAAAAGGCCAGAAGCCTATTGAGCAAGTTTTTCTCATCATTGTATTTCTTTCCTTTTTTTCCCTTTTCCTAGATATGTATTTTTTTGTGTAGTTTTAAAGTAAATTGAAGCTCAGTTTATATTATCCCTTTAGTAAAATGTAAAAGATCTGTGTACGCTTGAGTATAATGGATTTAAAACATTATCGTGTTTATTGTTAAAAGGATCCCCATTACTGTAGCTGTCACCAAATGTGGGACAAGCTACTGTAGTCTTCTTGGGGTCAACAAAACAAAAAAAAAAAATAATAATAACTTAACAATGATAATGTACAAGCAATTATAAAAGCATTATAAACATCATCCGAAATTATTCAAAATAAGTTATTATATTCATACAGTCCATTCCCTACTCACAAATTTAAATAGTGCATCCTCAAATGGCACTTGAAAGATGCCATTTCAGTACCCACTGAGCTGTGTTCAGGCAGAGACTTCAACAACTTTCTTACTTCCCGCTCTTCCAAACTATTAAACTGGAAAGTACAACTGTTATCCAACATCACATTATTTTTTATGAACTGTAGCTAATTTATATCAGAATTGCTCATATTATGCCTTAATGCATAGACCCTATTTATGAAAAAAAAACATTAAAATAATCTAAATCAGATTGTTTTGTCAGAAAAATGCTTTCTGATTACACAAAAGAAGGCCCGCTAGTTGTTCGTCTCCCACTTATTTTAGGTTTTCCAGAGCTCTTTACCATCTTGCTTAAAGCATTTATCCTTTTTGTGTAATATTCTTTTTTCATTAATCTATTCACTTTTGTAACCTGGTTTCTGAGTTGACAGTAATTAAATCTGTCCTCCACTAATCCAGATTTTATTGTTTATTGTCTATTTTTATGCTTCATCTCTTTCCTTCATGAGGCTCTTTAGAGTCTCTTTCAGCCACCGGGTGACACCTGATTCTGTGACCCATCGTATTCTGTGACCCTAAACTGTTGTCTTTGTAGAGAGTGCATTTTGCTTCTCAAAGAAAAGTATGCTACATAAATAGCGTAAGATTGTAGTTTGCTTGGACTATGGAGAAATAAGCAAATCATTTTGTTTAAGAGAACAAAAAGAAAGCAACATGAACATTGTTAAAAGAAAGCACTGCATAAAGTCAGTGTTTACCATTTATTATTTGGTGCTAGCATTTCTATAGAACTGTCCACATATTTATATGGTTTAACTAAAGACCAAACATGAAGCACTCCTTTAACTTTAACTTCACTAGATGCTTGCTGCAGAAACTCCAAGAAAACATCCAGTGGGCACAAATGGAATTTAAACCAAGCAATCTCCATCGTCAAAGGCTAACTTTCCAACGAGCGGTTCGACATCAGTGAAGAACCAATCCCAACAGTTCTAGAGAAGCCCATCAAGAGCCTAGGACGATGGTATAATGCAGGCCTCAAAGACACCCAGCAACGTGAACAACTCCGGCAAGACACGGCTAATCGTCTTCAGGCAGATCAACAACACTGCATTACCAGCGAAATTGAAGCTCTGGTGCCTCCAGTTTGGGCTGCTACTCAGACTCCAGTGGCCGTTGACCATGTACAAGGTCTTGCTAAGCCAGACCAATCGATTGGAAAGCCTAGTGAACTCCCATGTGAGAAAGTGGCTCGGACTTCCAAAATGCCTCAGCAGGGTTGGACTCTACAGCAACTGAGCCCTTTCACTGCCAATTTCTAGACTGGTTGAAGACTTCAAGTGTGCCAAGTTGAGGCTGGACATGTCTCTCACTGGTCTCTCCGGGACACCGTGGTGAGAGGCGCCGCTCCTATCCTGGTGACAGGGAAGAAGTGGACCCCAGCCACAGCTGTGCTGCAGGCCAAATCCACTCTCCTCCATCGTGACGTAGTGGGTCACGTCCAACAAGGTAGGGGAGGCTTCGGCCTTGGAGCTTCAACACCTCTCTGGCAAAAGGCATCGGCAACCGAACGGAGAACCATGGAGGTAGAGGAGGTGCGCCAGCAGGAGGAAGCAGCCAGACATCCCAAAGCCATAGCACAGGCCAAACAGGGCCGCTGGATGAGGTGGGAAGGTGTTGAGAAGAGGAAACTCACATGGAGCGAACTCTGGAGCCCGGAGTCCAACAGACTGAGCTTCATCATCCGAGCTACATATGATGTGCTGCCCTCTCCAGTAAATCTGCAGCTTTGGTTTGGAAAGGACCCATCCTGCCCCCTGTGTACAACTCCAGCAACACTCAAGCACATCATGGTTGGCTGTAGGACCAGCCTCACTCAAGGCAGATACACATGGAGACATAACCAGGTCCTCAGGTGTCTGGCCGATAAACTGGAGCGTAACAGGGTATCCATCAACACCCAACCCGTCAGCAGCCAGGATGTGCACCGACACCCACCATTGTTTGTTCGGGAGGGGGTCAAGCTGATCTCTGGCCCTTCAACCCCTGATATGGGCTCACTGAACGCAGCCAGAGACTGGCAGATGTGAGTCGACTTAGACAATGACCACCCTGCGACCAGACCTCGTCCTCTGGTCTAACTTCCGCCAGCTATCCTATATTTTGAACTAACGGTTCCTTGGGAGGACGCCATCAAGGAAGTGTCACTGCCGGTGTGCCCCAGGGCTTGGTCTTAGGCCCCCTTCTGTTCATTCTACGTACTGCCCCTCTGACACATATTAAATAAATAAATATAATAACTTATAATCAACTACCATTCCTATGCACACAACACCCAACTCAACTCCTCACTTCCCTACTTAAGCACTCCACTCCCATCCAGTCACTGCCATATTGTTCTTCGGGTTATGGAAGTCTTTCCAGCACCCTTGGACTGATCACCCGGTTTCGACCCTGCCTGTTCCCAACCGGTTTGCCTTTGTCCATCCTGATAATCACCTCAACCTTCTGTCCCCGACCACAAGTTCTGCCTGAGCGTCTCTGATTTCTGTTTCTGGGCTGTTCCGGCTTCCAGATCTGCTCAGCAATAACACTTCCTGTTTTCTGGTATTCGATCTCCTGCCACTTGATCTCCTGCCATGATCCTGAGGACTGAACTCTGTTCTGCATGTTACTCTGCTCTATTGTCTGCTGTGAGGTTGACTTTTACTCAACACTAAAAAGTCGTTGTGCTGCACTTCGGTCCGCCACACACCCTTGTCAGTTTCTCACTTTCAAATGTAACCATAATCTTCCTCCATTCACCTTAATGTTTCCTCAGCTGAGGAGCAGAGCCTTCAGTTGCTCAACACCCCCCCCCCCCCCCCCCCCCAAAACACACACACACTTACTCCCATCTGAGTTTTGGAATATAGACACTTCCGTCATTCAAATCTGAATTTAAAGCCCACCTATTCAAACTGGCCTATTCACTTTGACCCTGCTATCTATCGACTAAAGCAATGTTTTTATTCTGTTGTTTTTTTTAAATTCCTTTTACTACTGATGTAATTTCTTAATTTTTATGCAAGGTGACCTTGTGTGTAGAAAGGCACAAGAAATGAAATGTATTATTATAATCATTATTATTATTGCCCTCTTAAATGTAATACTTATGTTGTCACTTTCTGCATGTTTTTCACTAGATATTTATTTATGTCTCCACTTCCTGCTACAGCAAAGGCAGTCTGGGCTTTTGTCTGCCCTCTACCTGCAACCCACTGTTACTGAACACATACTTTGGAACATAAACTGTACCAGTTGCTAATGATTCAGAGATGTTTTAGAATCACTAAGTGTGTGAATGTGTTTATTCATTTGTATGTGACATGACATGAGATTACATAATTCAAATAATCTTAATATTTTATTCAACAATGATGAAGAAAATGTGTGGTTTGATGAGGAAGAAAATCTTTCCCAACTACTGTATTATACATTTATGTCTTGGTTATTGTGAAGTTCATCAGTGATTATTCAGAGTTCTTTTCAAATGTATTTAATAGAATGAGTTATTTGATCCAGAGAAATACCCATGTATGGATGAATCATATACCAAATCATACCAAAGAATACATAGGAAAGTGAATAGATCTCATGCAGTACACTGAACAGCAGAAGGATTAGCAACTACCAGTGACACCAGCATTCAGCCACTTTGACTCAGTGTTTACCTAATATGGCACAATTAAACATCCTGGAAATGGTATCTAACGATTGTGCAATCACAAGAACATGGAGGCAAGAAGGGATGTGAATATGCACCAGTGATGTCAACATTTTTTTCCTTTCCCTCAGCACTTATTTAACACCGCAAAAATATCTTGTGACAAATCAGCCAGCTGACCTCTGCGCGTCATTGTGTCTGTTTTTAGCAGCGTTCAACACAAACATCAGCCCACCTGGCCTTAGAAGTCCTTGTCTTTCTCTTTCCTGCTGCCCGCTTCGCCCACATTCTCCCATGGATAGCGGCACATGGCCACAGCCTCTCTTTTCTCCTCCACTTTTCCCTCACCCACTGACCCACTGGCGGAAAGCGTGGGGGCCATCTGTGATTCAGTCTACTTTTAGTATTCCATGCTGCTATTTTCTCTTCACATTTTTTTTTTCAACACACAAAGAACTGGCTTAGAGCCTCTTACGCAATACTTGTGTCAGTCTCAGTTTCTCTTATTTGGTTAACAGTTCTGTTTACGCAAAAGTAAACTTGGACAATGGTAGCACATGTTACAGGAAAATGATTTTCAGCTATTGACAATATTTTTTCTCTACCAAATTAAGTAATGAATGGTTTTAAATTGCAGTCTGTACTGAGGATTTATGTTTATAACCATATCAAACACTTCACTTCTCAGAAAGGGAAATTATTTTTTTGCTCGCTTGGTAGTTTATTTGGCAAACAAGCAGAATCCAGTACAACCTCATGAACTATTCTACACTCATGGAGCTTACAGTTCTTAATTTTTGAGCAGTGCTGTATATTAAATCTCTTTCAATTACTGCACTGAGCCCACACGTATTCAAAAAATGGGAAAGTTTAAAACAAACAAATAAATAATTGATTTATTACAATTATGTTAATGAATTCATCTTCCGGGTGAAAAAAGCTATTGTTTATAGCAACTACTTTTGGAAGAGTTTGTTTAGGCATGTTATTCAGTTAACTAGCTATAATATATTGGTTCATATGTTTAAGAATTAACATTTTAGCATGATAGTGACAATTTCTATCATAGTGATCCTCTCAATATCTGTAGACATGCAGGAGTTAACCTTAAACCCCATTGTCAGTTTTGTTTAGTGTAAACCTAGTGGATCAGTGGATCATCAGATTCAGCATGTTTCCTCCTCTGGTATAGGTTCAAGGGTGTACATTAGGTGCTATTTACCGCAAACCAAAACAGTGATTTGACCAACATTGTTATCCAGAGTCCAGTATGTATTCGAGATATTTACATAGCAGCTTAAATTTAGCGTCAAAAACTACATTTATAGAATGATTATGGCATAAGATAAAAACTAACAATGCAGTTTGTAGTTCAATAACAACAACGACTATTCTGTTAAACTAAAGAGCTATCAAATAAGTACATTAATGTGAAAGAGAAATGGCATTTTAAATACTTTATGTGACAAAAAAAATGGATATATCTACCATGTAAATAGAGTACATATGGATGCACTGTACTGTAATGCACTGGCACATTGGACTTGTGTTTATTTTTGTATTTATTTAAGTAAAATATGTAAAAGATATTGAGATATACACTGGGGCTGTAGAGGTTTTAAAGAATTCTAACCCAACATATAATAAGTAAATGTGCTTTAAAACACAGTATATGTTGTTATAGATTAATTAAAAAGCAACACCACAGGTAATGATGTAAAATAAGCTATGCCTTTACCGGGTGAAACATCTCTTTTAGTTAACATACTGGGAGGCAGGGATGACAAAACTGCATGACGTGTCACATGAAAATATTATTATTGGAGACACTGACCAATATTTCTGGTGACTGTTGTGTTTATATAGAGAAAAATGATCCAAGTTGCCAGCTAAATAGCTGATGTGGGTGCTAAAGATAGCTGCTCTGACCAAAAGCCAGTCATGTTCCTTAAAGGGATTGTGACATGAAAAACAAATTTTTCTTGATTTTTTGTGTTTTGTTGGGTGTCTTGACATCAATTACACCCAAAAAACAACGAACTTTTAACATTCAGTGTATTGTGTGCTTTCTGGGATTTTCCGCATAACTATGCAAAAACGGCGCATGTGGTTTGGTGGCGGGCCGTTACGTAACGGCCCGCTAAATCACCGCCCCCTCCACCCAGCTCCCTGCCTCCTCTCCTCTCCAGTGCACCATAAAGGCTGATTTATGGTTCCGCGTTACACCGACGCAGAGCCTACGGCGTAGGGTTACGCGGCGACGCGCACCATACGCTGAACACTACGGCGTAGGCTCTGCGTCGATTTAACGCGGAACCATAAATGAGGCTTAACACGGAGCAGTTTAGAGCCTCTTTTGTTCTAATCACCGGAGGAAAACTGCTAAGAAGACCCGCGGCCACTGACTGGACTTAAGATAAGGGGACAGTGCTGCTTGCATGCCTTTATTTTTATGATTGTTTGCTGTGGTTCGCCCTCCTGCTTTTCCGTGCATGCTTCGCCTGTCGCTCCGACGCCGCTGTGAGCGTATGGCTGGAGGAGGAGGAGGTTTGGAGGAGGAGCGGAGCAATGATTGACAGGAAAGGGGGGAAAGGAAGCATTTTTCACGGCGCAAAAAATCACTGTAATAAAAAGCCAGGAAAAGAGTACTAGATTGAAGTTTTTCTTGTTACACTCTTTTAGACACATTTGAGGGATGTTGGCCAAGACTTTTAATAGTGTTAAAACCATGTTAAAAATGATGTCACAATACCTTTAAACCTTGTTAATCTTTGTCCCGTGACATCACTGAGGAAGAAGTCAGTAAGGAACTTTGTAGTTCTTGCACATACAGTAACAGAGGTTGGATTTAACTGTGGTTCCAATTCTGAGTCAGATTGACTCAGATGTGAGTGCTGATTCCACATAATTACACCGTCTAAGAAACACCCTTTCATGAGTGGGAAATGAAATGTACATATGCAATTATTTCCCACCAAGCTGACGTGATAACATTTCCATTGAACAGTATGTTTCTATTTGCCCAGTCAAGTTTATTTGTGTGGAACAGTGTCCTGATAACTGGAAATTACACTTCTCTTTCTAGCAATTCATGTGTAATATATGGTCCAAGTGTCAACTCATTGTGAAATGATCATTGCACAATGACTGACTGCATGAGCACAATAGATGTTTGTGTTTACGAGTCCATTAACCAGTATTGATGTCCTGACAGACCAACTTGTCATCCATAAATAAAAATTATACTGATACAAAAATATAATTATACATAGGCTGGTACATAGTGAATATGTACTTGTAGCATATGAGAACAGTGAACAGACAGAGCCATGATAAACTTGAAAACCCATCGGTATAAGCAGTTGGAGGCACATACAGGGTAACCCCCCGTATTTTACCTCACCTGCCATTTGTACCTCAGCTCATGTTACTGCAAAATCTTTAATGCAAGCCGAGTGCCAAAGGAGAACAGCCCCCCGGGTGACAACAACCACTCTCAGGATTCTCAGGATGGTTGGACAGGTCTGTGAAAACAACTCTAGATTGTTCAGACACAAGATCAATGACCTAATGTCTTTAGAAACCAAAGCATTCAGTCATTCAAACACAGATGTGCACTTAAATGATGTTGGAAAAAAGTTAAGTATTGCATTAGTCTGACCGACGATGTATTAAGAGTGAAATAATTCTAAACCTCTCTCCCAGATTGTGACCAAGTACCGGAAACATTTGATTTAAAAAAAAAGAAAGAAAAACTGAATAAAATGAAGCTTACAGAACATATGAAACGCTCAAAGCTCTGGGACTTTTTTGAAATTTGATACTGCACACTGTACACACAATGTGGTGTACAGTATATACTCAGGGGTTGGCATATAAAAAAAAGAAAGAAAGTATAGGGTTCATATTATTTCATTCTATGACATGCTGGGGTGATTGGATGAAGTTTCCCAGGATTGTCTAAAGTGTGTTTGTTCAGATCATAGTGTACTATTGAAAAATAAACATAAAAAAATATAGCTTTTGTTGTCTTGATAATGACGAAGCAACGTGTCATAGAAAAGATGAGTTGGTGTGTTCTTGACATCATCAAACAGACAGGATTTGGGAAAGTTCAGCACCATCCCAGAGCTGCAGCTGTAACTAACAGTTTTCAGGTGTAGCCTGCTTCAGGCTGAGGGAGCAGATTAACAGCCTGCTGGAGAGAGAAGCACCAAGGCTCACAAACCTGCACGATTTGCAGAAATCAGAAAAACTAATTATTTTACTGTGAATTTAAAGTACAAGTTTTCCTACTTATAAGGCATGTCATCTGTAGTTGAATCTGTCCACAAGGTCCAATGAATTAAACTAGGCAGGTAGGAGTAAATTCACTTTTCACTCCTCTGACTGGCAAGCTAATTTATATATTCTCTCTCGTAAAGCACCTGTCAATTCAACATTTTTCAGAACTCACTTCAGTAAAAAAAAAAAAAGAAATGCGGACGTTCTGCACTATATAATGGAAAGGTAAGTGTATTGCAAAGAAAATTTAGACAGCGCTCCTATTTGCACATCTACAAGTTCATTAGGATTCTTCTCAAGAGGAAAGTTGTTTTTGAAACTTTTGTTGCTGTGTAAATGTGGAATTGCTTTAAAGGCCAATTAAAACCTACTTCTTACTGAAGACTGCAGACAGGAAGATGCCGACTGCTAAACGTTCTGCCATACTTCCATGTTCTTCCTGCATCATCACTACAAAATACAGCATCATACATTTTAAAATGGAAACTGAAACAGCCTGATGCAGACATGTCCTGTAATTATGAAGTTAAACTAAAACTTTAATATCAAGCTAAAAACCTAAGCAAAACAAAACAAAAATCAGTGTAACTTGAATTAAAAAGAACTCTTCTCCAAATGGTAAGATTTTGGAGTTGTGTTGTAACCTTGTGTTGGGAGCAGGAACAGTAGGTTCAGCTTAGTTGCAGAGAATTTCATGATAAAAAAACAATGTTTTTTTTAAATTTAATTCAAAAGGTCTCTCTTTATAAATCAGGGCGGTTACTTGCATCCATTTATATTAAAAACAAGAATATTCTATAAGAATGTCTAAGACATCCAAATTATGACCAGCCTTTAATGGTCAAGGAAAAGAAAATATTGAACTGCTGTAATTAGTTTCACCTGATTTTCATTTTCAGCACAGTGGGAGGCACTTTGTAAACACGATTTTAAGAAAGCTTTAAAAACTAAAAATCATCACAGGCCCTTCAATAATTCACAGTTCTCTGAATTAAAGTCTTCATTATAAAGCTTAACAGTACCAATGAGGGCATCAGACACTTTCAGTGCAGTCGGTGAGCTCATGAGTGTCCTTTCTGAACAACTGTACGCTGTAAAGAGAGCTGATTTAATGAAAACAGTAGGAACCGAGTACGCTACAGCGGCTCTCATCACTGGCTTGGTGTGGAACGTTGCACTTAGATGACGGGTGAAGCTGGACCGGCTGCAGCCAAGATGGAGCAGGGGGCTTGGGATGCTACTTCCTCCCTTCTCTCTCTTGGCAGTGCCATAATTGCTGAGGTTGCCTAGCGACCGGAAGCAAAGAAACAGAAGGTGTCACTTATTGCATCAGAGCTGCATTTAGCCAAATTGTAAAATAGCCATCAATGGATCACAATGGGGGTTGAGGTACTCGAGATAAGCAACAGAGAGCAGTGGGAGAGGGAAGTATCAGAAAATAGACGTAGGTCACCATGAGGATCATGGGCTTATATCCATGTATTGGGAACTCGTAAATTAGTGTAAAAAATGCAACTGCAATTGGATCAATAATCTAAAAAAAAAAGTAACATTCAGGGTTGTGGCTCTATGTCGGTAAATCCTATTAAACTCATATTGAAAAGGGCCTTTTCTTGCGTTTTGGCACACAAAATAAAGATGATTTGTTTAATGACTGATAAATCAGTGTGATATTTCAGATATCTCATCAGTCTATGAAAAAGAAAATCTTGGTGGGAAAAAGCTCTATAATACACTTACAGACTCCAGTCAATAAGGTGATGTTTCTTAAGCTGAAACCATCACAAAACTGGGGGACCTCAGCAGAGCAAGTATCTTCAGTGTCACTTTGGGGAAGATAAAGGAGATCATAGTGGACTCCAGGAAAAGACAAACTCATTAGTCCTATCTTTTTCAGAGCACTTGTGTAAATGGTCCCTTGTCTCAAGAACCTTTGTCTACACATCTCCTGACAACATTCAACAAGCATGTGGTCCTCATTTGCATTACAGCATGATACAGGAATTGCTCAGCTATTAACAAGAAATCAATTAAAAATTAAAGCTGCAAGCAGCGATGAACGGGCCCTCGCGCATGCAATTTTCACCAATAAAGGTCAAGGACTCAAAACCGAGTCCGATGACACCACCCACGACTCTTTATGTCAAACCATTCAAAAGTTATGGCAGAAAGTAGGAACTATCAAATATGGACCAATCAGATGAAGGGTGGGTGCGCTTTTTGGCGTCTATCGTTGCCACGGTAACGCTTTTGACTGAGAAAAGTAATGCGCATCGTCGCAGGATCAAGACTCACATTTTGCACGTTATGGTTCGGGCGAAGAAACGGCCGAAGAAATGGCATAAATTGCGCCAAAATTACACGATTAATTGAAAATGGCCGACTTCCTGTTTGGTTTCGGCCACTTCTTTAAGTTGCGACATGATACAGGTGTGCACCGATTTTCGTGCATGTACATCAAACCGTATTGGCTTCACTGATAGGTGCAGCTGAGGATCATTTGCATAGAGATGAACGTTTATTATCTACTGCCTAATGGTAGTAAAAGAAGCATAATCAGAGTGAATAGTAATGGCTAAAGTACAGAAAATGGTAGAACACCAAGACCACATCTGGAGCATGAGGAAAGCTCCACAATTACATGAAGAGACTGGGATCTATCAGATAAATATGACTTAATCCAAGCTAATGTGCTTCTTTTAATTCCACAAAAATGTTCAACAATGTAATATAATTTTATGATCAAATATATAATATACAACTCTGAGATCAAACAGAACATGTTTGGCCACAAGTCCACTGTCTGAGGTCATGAGGCAATTGTTTAGCTGCTTTACAGTACTATGATGTGATTTAAATCTTAACCCTAGGAACAAACAAATCATTTCAGTGCAAATGATCAATTAACTGATTTTCTACAGTTTTTCAAGAACTTTAGAAATAAAAGGGAGATCTGATATAGATCTATAATTAGCTAACACTCCTGGATCAAGATCAGCTTTTTTAAGCAGAGGTTTGATTACAGTGTGTTTGAGGCACATAGTCTGTTGATTAAGATAAGTGAGGCTGATTGCAGTCAGCATTGGAATATTAATTAAGGAAAACCCTCTTTGAACAGTGTGGTCGGTATGGGATATAAGAGATGTTGATGGTTTAGATAAGGGGGGTCAAACTCATTTTCATTTCAGGCCACATCAAACGGTGGGTTGTGGCAGTACTTAAGGTTGCTGTATGATGGAGAGTGGCTGCTTTGATTAGACAATTATAACTTTTAATTTCTGGACGGCCACATAAATAGGCTTTGAGTTTAACGAGTGGTTTAGGTGAAGCCTTTGTTATTGCCAGCTCATAGAGTTCAACAGAACAGAAACATTCCACACACAAATTGGGTTTAACAGTTCCCTCCAATTCAATGAAAGTAGCAGGACTAACAAATGTGCTTTGAATTTCCCTTCTAATCTTATTTGTGATAAAGTCCATAAAATCAACTGACTGTTAAAAGAATTTATGGCTCCACAGAGCTATGACTCTTGGTCAAGCTGGTATTGAAAAGAAATATGGGCTTGTCCTTGTTTTCCTTAATAAATGTAGAATATTAAGCAGTTCTAAGACATTTCTTATATGTTATAGGGCTTAATCTTTCCATACTGCATTAGGAGATGCTGGAGACAACCAACATCTCCATTGGGTGGAGATACAGGGCCGTCCCTCTGCCTGCATAGGAATACCACTTCAACTTCCATTGAATTCAGTTCAATTCAATTTTATTGCTTGTCTTTAGGTGCTTTCCAGAGAAGCAAAGGCTGTGCCACCTTCTTTTTTTTCACAATATGTTTATTGTCGTTTTTTAGTTTTTCAGACTTACAACATTTACGCATACATTACATAGACACATACACTTAGCTTGCACCATTTTCAATTTAAATATAAATACTATATTGAATTAACCAATCAGGGAGGAGAAATAAAATAAATTTAATTAATTAATTAAACAGAAATTAAAAAACAAAAAACTAAAAATTTTCCACAACATTTACAAGTTATTTTCATGCAAATCTTGCACTTTCATCTGTCATAATGTTCATATATGGTTCCCAGAGTTCAGCAAAGTCCTTTCGTTTTCCTTTAGCAATGTACGTTAGTCTTTCCAGTCCGATACAGCCAGAAAGCTCCTTTTCCACATTCTCAATGTCGGAGCATCCATACTCTTCCAACATAGTGCAACAGCTCTCCTGGCCTGAAGAAGTCCAAAGTCCAGAACTGCATATTGCTTTGATGTTTGTAGGAAGTTCTTTGGGTATATTCCAAGCACACAAAGTTTGGCATTTAGGGGGACTTTAGCACTGTGCCACCTTCTTAACCTGTGCCCCAAAGAATGTCTAAGCCAGGTGTCTCTTAGACAAAATAAGTCATTGATATGATCAACAGTCAAGTCATTTATTTGTGTGCATGCTGTATTTCACAATACCCCACAACGACATGCATTAATTTAATAATTTCAGAGATTTTCTTTCTTTTTTTTTATTCAATTAATTCCACAACCTTGGATCCATCCATTAATCCATTTTCTATTAGGGCTTAGTCCTGTACAGGGTCAGGGTTCCACAACCATTTCCAAGTAAAATGTTAAACGGTCATTCTGGCGTTTCTTGTCCAAGTTCTCTCTCCTTTTTTGTCTCTTCTGCTTCCTGTCCTCTTCTCCCCATTGAGGCTCTCTGATCTCCACATTTTCCCACTCATCCATGCCTCCTACCCTCCCTCCATTTAATTCCTCTCTCTTAAAAAAAACAACAACCTCGACAGTCAGAACAATCACACATTCTCCTTCTTTGTCTCCTCTTTTGTCCCCATTATTTACTTCCCTTTATCTCTCATTGTCACTTTCGTTCAGGTTTTCACTCACTTTTGTTCAAAAGCCTTCCCCTCTCCCCTGTCCTCTGTCATTTGCCTCCATCTCTGCTCTCATCATTGGTACATACGCAGCGGATGGTGGCGGCCCACTCAGTCCTCTCAGGGAGCAGAAGGTTTGTCCACTCCCACTCAGGCTTTGCGTCATGGAACATGGAGAAATAGAGACGGAGGAAAAGAGAACAGATGGGAGGAAGACACACTGACTGCCTGTTTTATAACGTTACTCGTTACAGCACTGTGGTCATCAATACGTCTGTGTGAGGGAAGAGGTTATTGTGGGCTCGTCGAGCAGGCCGATATATATAATGAAGAAGGAACCAAAGCTCCTGGTGTGAAAAGGGAATGTTGCCACATGCATGGGAAGAGTCTAAATGCTTTATTCATGATTGCAAACATTTATATTTAAGGTGATTCAAAGCGTATGATTTTAACAACACTCCCATATGAGGGACTGCCAATGGAGATTAGCCTTTTTTTTTTGCTACAATTGGGTGCATTTACATTTTTAAAATGTTCATTAATGTACATTGTCCCTCTATAACAAATAAATGAGAAATGAAATGAAAAAAATGGTGCTTATTTCTGCAATATTTAACTTTTTAAATACTTATTTGTTTTTATCCACAAGACAATTTTGCGAGTATAAACCCACCCTCACAGAACTGCCTATTTGAAAATCCTATCTGAGGACTTCATTGTCCGGAGATTGGTGTAACTATAGCAACATGATGCACAGAGTGTGACATCATAAGTGACTCAACTGCTTCCATTTACGCAACTGGAAAGAGAACTTAGACCATTCTCCTGTCTGCTTTTGCCTTTAACAGCTCCTGTCTGGGATCTCAATCTGGAAACGCACAAGATGCCAGAGATACCCGCTGGATGAAAGTAAAATAACTGTATCTCGTTAAAGGTACCAAGTATATTTGTGATATAACACATTCACAAGCAAATTGTGCTTGTGGTTTATGGATTTAATTTCATATGCTCACATAAGATTAAATTCTTTCACTACAAAGCTGAGCAAGAACTTTATCTGGGTCACACGGAGAGCAAGAAATGATACTGGACATCTGGATAAAGAAGTGCTATCTATCTATCTATCTATCTATCTATCTATCTATCTATCTATCTATCTATCTATCTATCTATCTATCTATCTATCTATCTATCTATCTATCTATCTATCTATCTATCTATCTATCTATCTATCTATCTATCTATCTATCTATCTATCTATCTATCTATCTATCTATCTATCTATCTATCTATCTATCTATCTATCTATCTATCTATCTATCTATCTATCTATCTATCTATCTGTCTGTCTGTCTATCTATCTATCTATCTATCTATCTATCTATCTATCTATCTATCTATCTATCTATCTATCTATCTATCTAGTGTGTGTGTGTGTGTGTGTGTGTGTGTGTGTGTGTGTGTGTGTGTGTGTGTGTGTGTGTGTGTGTGTGTGTGTGTGTGTGTGTGTGTGTATAAAACTTAACCAAACACCTACAATTTATGTAAATCCACAGCAATAAAAGATCTGATGGCTTAATTATTATGGCTGGGTAGGAGATCATTTTCTGAAGAATTCTTTGCTACATTACTTAAAATGTATGCACCAATAGCAATCAGGGAATTTAATGGTCTCACATCAGAAGAAAAAATATGTAACAGCTCTAAGATTACAGTCATTGTGTGTGTCATTGTTCTGTGGTCTGGTCTGTCAAAGACCTTTTTTTCCAGTCAGGCACGTTGGTATGCTTTGCAGGATTGCCTTTTTTAAATGTGTCAAAATCTTGATCACATATACGTTATTCAACCTTTAAATGTAAAATTATTCAAGGCTTTACACTTCAACATATAAGGCCAGGAACAAGTGACAAGTTTTTATGCCGTCTGTAGTAGAAGGCAATATAAACACTGCATGTGACATACACTTCCTCCAATCTGAAAGTACACACACACTCACCGGCCACTTTATCAGGTACACCTGTCCAACTGCTCGTTAACGCAAATTTCTAATCCGTTAATCACATGGCAGCAACTCAGTGCATTTAGGCATGTAGACGTGGTCCAGACGATTTGCTGCAGTTCAAACCAGCATCAGAACGGGGAAGAAAGGTGGTTTAAGTGACTTTGAACGGGGCATGGTTGTTGGTGCCAGACGGGCTGGTCTGAGTATTTCAGAAACTGCTGATCTACGGATTTTCACCCACAACCATCTCTAGGGTTTACAGAGAAAGGTCTGAAAAAGAATATCCAGTGAGCAGCAGTTCTGTAGGTGCAAATATCTTGTTGATGCCAGAGGTCAGAGGAGACTGGCCAGACTGGTTGGAGCTGATAGAAAAGCAACTGTAACTCAAATAACCTCTCATTACAACCGAGGTCTGCAGAAGAGCATCTCTGAACACACAACACGTCCAACCTTGAGGAGGATGGGCTACAGCAGCAGAAAACCACACCGGGTCACTCCTGTCAGCTAAGAACAGGAAACTGAGGCTACAATTCACACAGACTCACCAATACTGGACAACAGAAGATGGAAAAACGTTGCCTGGTCTGATGAGTCTCCATTTCTGCTGCAACATTCAGATGGTGGGGTCAGAATTTGGCGTCAGCAACATGAAAGCATGGATCCATCCTGCCTTGTGTCAACGGTTCAGGTGGTGGTGGGGGTGTAATGGTGTGGGGGGTATTTTCCTTTGGACCCATTAGTACCAACTGAGCATCGTGTCAATGCCACAGCCTACCTGAGTATTGTTGCTGACCATGTCCATCCCTTTATGACCACAGTTTACCATCTTCTGATGCTACTTCCAGCAGGATAACGTGTCATAAAGAATCATCTCAGACTGGTTTCTTGAACATGACAATGAGTTCACTACTCAAATAACCTCCAGTCACCAGATCTCAGTCCAATAGAACCTTTGGGATGTGGTGAAACGGGAGATTCACATCATGGATGTGCAGCCGACAAACCAGCAGGAACTGAATGATGCTATCATGTCAATATGGACCAAACTCTCTGAGGAATGTTTCCAGAACCTTGTTGAATCTATCTCCCGAAGGATTAAGGCAGTTCTGAAGGCAAAAGGGGGTCCAACCCGGTACTAGCAAGGTGTACCTAATAAAGTGGCTGGTGAGTGTATGTATGATAGACCTTAAAACACACACACACACACACACACACACACACACACACACACACACACACACACACACACACACACACACACACACACACACACACACACACACACACACACACACACACACACACACACACAGTTAACACATCGTTAAGATTTTGCAGGATTTTGTCTCTCCACTCCTCTTAAATGAGCTCCTTACAGAGACGTAGCCCTGCTTGACATTTGTTTCCACTCATCACAATTGCTATGCCCACTAGAAGATGCAGTCACAAAGAAAAACAACCATGGGTGGTAAGTCTTCTTCCATGTTTCAATTTGAGTAACGTGGTCATTTTTCCCCAGACTGATCAGCATTTTTTTGCCTGTGATTTTATTCCACAGCAGGAATTCAAATTAATGTGACTTTGTGTCTTTAGGCTTGCAACCCACAGCAATGCAAGCTGAACTAAAATGTTAAATCAATTAGCACATTCTGTGTATCATGTCCACTGTCCATGGTGCTGAGACCACTAGGACGAGGGGGCTGTCCAAATAACTAACCCTCACAGATTTGCTGACACAAAACTCTTTACTGAGTGGTCTAATACTGCAAGATCCTTTTTATGCTGTGATTTCAACCGAATAAGATTTGTAAAGAAGTAAGAAATTTGAATAAACAAGATAAGTATAAGAATCTGTAAATGTGTAAAAACAAAAAACAAAAAAACAATCACAGAGAAATAAAAATCCCTTGAATGGTTGTAAATACAAAAAGTTTGGGCCTGTATTAACTGATTGCCGTTGTACATAAGTGAATACTGTCCCCTTTTTGCTAAATTTCCATTCCTAAATTAACTATTTTGTTTGCTCTGGTTTGGTAGCCATGGGCATTGCCAGCAGTTGACGAATCCAGGGCTTATCCCAGGCCATTGACTATAAGGATCATCACCAAAATTTCTTCATTTTATTTTTTTTGTACAAGATCTGCGGTTGCTTTTGTTGTTTTTGTTGTTGTTTTTGTTGTTGTTGTTGTTGTTGTGGGCTGTACAACATTATATACAGATATACATATTAATCACATGACTCCAGACCACCAACATTTTACATTTCTTTCCTGAAATACAATTAAAAAAAATATCTACTGTTACAATTTTTGGTTAAATAACTTACTGACTGCGCTAGTGAGCCGGCGATGGAGTAGGTTGTGTTGAACCGAGCTCCTGTCTAACTTCCCTAAAATTACTGCTTTAATGCGCTTTTTTTGACGAACTTTATAAAGTTATTGCTCCATAACTTATTCAAGACATCCGGGAGACAGTCTGAGCTGTTTACGTTGCTTTAATGGCAAATAATCTCCGTATATACAAATACAGCGGCTCTACCACCACGAGGCCTGACGCGTCCGCGGGACATGCTGCAACAGGTCGCGGGAACAAATCTCCCACTCCGCAGGCAAAACCAGTAATGGACGCCGCGGAGCTGAAAGAGGACATTCTATCCTCATTGAGAGTGGATATCTCCGCTGTCATCAGGTCAGAACTGAAGAGCGCTCTCTCTGAGGACTTCGACTTCATCCGAAGCGAGCTAAAGGAAGTTAAGTCCGAGATTGCTAACAACACGGCGGCTATTCGCACTGAAGTGGATCATATGAAGGCTGCTATCAAAGACATGGAGGGGGGCTTATCGACCTGGTCGGGTGAAGTTACTGCTTTGCAAACATCAGTCGCTGAAATTAAAACAGAGCTGGCCAACTTAAAAGAGAGGAACGAGGACCTAAAAGGGAGGCTGAGGAGGTGTAACATCCGTATCGTGGGGGTCGCGGAGGACCCCGGCTCCAGCTCCACTACCTCCGTCTCCAAACTACTGAAGGAGGCTTTGCATCTGGAGAAAGATATCCTGGTTGACCGGTCACACAGAGGCCTCGCACCGAGAAAGCCTGGCAGGAAACCCCGGGTTATTGTCGCAAAACTGCATTATTATCAGGACTGTGTGGATGTACTGCGCCGCGCCCGAGAACGAGGACCGCTTCGGTACATGGGAGAGCCGATATCCATCTTTCCGCATTACACAGCGAGCGTCGCCAAAGCCCGTGCTGCGTTCAATGGCGTCAGGAATCTTCTTCGGGGTCGGCGAGATGTACGCTATGGAATATTGTTCCCGGCCCGCCTCCGCATTTCATACGGCGGGGATACCAAGGAATTCCTGGATCCAGAAAAGGCTATGGCGTATGTGAAGCGCGCTATCAGTCCAGCTGAAGCGCCGGAGCATTAACTTTGATCTAACCCTGTATTGATCATGATTCTTTTTTTCCTCGTGGTCTCCTCGTGGAGGATGCGATGACTGGTTATATACATTCCCACCTACAGGACTGGTTATTTACTTTAAGTTACTTAATTTGTATTTTGTTTGCGTCATCAAGATATCACGCCCCGCCCCCCCCATCGAAGGGTGAGTGTGTGAGTGTGTGTGTGTGTGTGTGTGTGTGTGTGTGTGTGTGTGTGTGTGCGCGTGCTTGTGTGTGTGGGGGTGGGCCAGTGTATGGACTTCTCATGCTAGAAGAGTACCATGTACAGACCCGGTTTAAAGGGGAGGGCGGGGGGAGAGGGAGGAAGAAAAAGAAAAAAGGAAAATGTATATTTTATGTACCTGGAGAACACCCACAAATGCATCCACTTAATATGCACGTGGCAGCATGTTGAGTTTCAGTTTATTTGTAGATGACTGCCTAGATGTGAGGGTGTTTATTTTATTTTATTATTTTTTTTTTTTTTTAATTTCTTTTAATCTAAATTATTTTTTATTTTTATTTTTTTTTTTTTTAATTTATTTATTTTTTTTAAATTGTCGGTTTATTTGTTTTTATCCCCCCCTTTTTTTTTTTTTTTTTTTTTTTTTTTTAAATTGTCGGTTTATTTGTTTTTATCCCCCCCCCCCCCTTTTTTTTTTTTTTTTTTTTTTTTCCTCCCCCAGTTTACTTATGCACAGTTCCTGCTAATTCCACTGTGAAGTCCTGTTTGCCGTCCACTTATGCACAAATCGTGTGTGCTCCACTGGCAATATCGGCTGTTTTATTAGCTCAAAGCGCCTTTGATTTCGGCTTTTTTTCTGTTTAAGAATGGGGGGTTTGGCAGGAGCCGGGCACTTGGACACCTAGTTGTTCCCCACTGCTCACACTTAATGTGTGGTTTTGACTACCTAGGGTGTTTTAGTCACCATGTTCATGTTGGTGACAGGGGTTGGGGGCCTACCAGACCTATATTATTTGTCTATTTTTTTGAATGTGCTACTAGTTTTGAATTCATTTATGTTGATGTTTTGGGGTACACTTACGGTTTATTTTCTGCTATGATTCCCAATGACAGATGCAAGTAAGTTAGGAGGGATAATGGGCTGCCTAGTTAACTTCGTGAACTGGAATGTCAAGTCCTTAAATCACCCTGTGAAACGCAGAAAGGTACTTACGCATCTTAACCATCTCAAAGCTGATGTTGCATTTCTTCAGGAGACACATCTCCGCACAGTTGACCAACCTAGATTGCAAGGTGGATGGATAGGGCAATCATATCATTCCAATTTTGGCTCCAAGGCGAGGGGGACAGCAATCCTTATTGGTAAGAATGTTCCATTTGTTATGTCTAGCGTTGAATCTGATCCTATGGGACGTTATGTTATCGTAGTCGGCCAAATGTATGGATTTCCTGTCATTTTAGCAAACATCTACGCCCCAAATTGGGACGACGACGCCTTTTTCACTAATATATTTTCCCGACTCCCTAATATGAATACACACCACCTCATCCTTGGTGGCGATGTAAACTGTGTGCTCTCTCCAAAATTAGATCGTAGCTCTTCTAAGGCCGCATATGAGTCGAAATCAGCACAATCTATCAAACTTTTTCTACAGGAATTTGGCGTAATTGATGTTTGGCGTTTCCATAACCCTACATCTAGGGCCTACTCCTTTTTTTCCCCGGTTCATAAAACATTTTCACGAATAGATTATTTCTTTATCGACAAAAACCTTCTTCCAATGGTAGTTGCCTGTGAGTATCAGTCCATCGTCATCTCCGATCACGGTCCCTTGACTATGGGGTTACGCATCCCTGGTGCAGATTCTGTATATCGGCCGTGGAGACTTAACCCCCTGCTTCTCTCAGAAGAGACATTTGTGAAGTTCATTAGATCTGAAATTGAATTTTTTCTTTCCAAAAATCAGACCCCAGGAATGCCGTCCTCAACGGTCTGGGAAGCACTAAAGGCATACTTAAGGGGGCAGGTTATTTCCTTCAGTGCAATGCGAAAGAAAGCTAATACCGAGTGCCTCAAACAGCTTACGGATAACATTTTAAAACTAGATATAGCATACAGTCATTCACCTTCAGACGACATACTTAAACAACGTCTGACGCTTAAAATGGAATTTGACCTCCTTTCGACACGTCAAGCTGAAAATCTTATTCTAAAGTCGCGGCATCGTTTCTATGAACATGGTGAGAAGGCGGGGAAAATTCTAGCCCATCAGCTGCGCCAGAAGACTGCGACCCAGTGCATACCTATAATTAGAGATGAACAAGGTTTAAAGCACACAGATCATTTGAAAATAAATTCCTGCTTTCACCGCTATTACTCCTGCCTCTACACTTCAGAGCCACCAGACGATAAGTCTGCTCTAGATGACTTTTTTCACGGTCTAGATGTTCCCAGAGTAGATCCAGTGCTGGCGGCAGAATTAGAAGATGATATCTCCACCAAAGAGGTTCTGGAGGCTGTTAGTAGTATGCAAAGCGGTAAGTCTCCAGGGCCCGACGGCTACCCGACCGAATTTTTTAAAGCATTTTCATCATTACTCGCCCCACTTCTTCTTTCTGTTTTTACAGAATCGCTCTCTTCGAATTCTCTCCCCTCAACTATGCGCGAGGCAACCATTTCGCTTATTTTAAAGAAGGATAAAAATCCTCTTCAATGCAGCTCGTACCGCCCAATATCTCTCCTTAATACGGATGTCAAGATTCTCGCAAAGCTTTTGGCCCGGCGCATCGAAACTTCTCTCCCCTCAATTATCTCAATAGACCAAACAGGCTTCATGAAGAACCGGTACTCATTTTTTAATATTAGACAGCTCTTGAATATTCTTTATGGTCCCACTTCACCCGATACACCGGAGATCTTGCTATCACTCGACGCTGAGAAGGCGTTTGATCGGGTGGAGTGGGATTATCTCTTTCATGCACTCGAAAAATTTGGTTTTGGCCCGAAGTTTCAATCCTGGATTAAAGTTCTCTATTCCTCTCCGATGGCCGCGGTGCGTACGAACAACAACCTCTCTGCCTACTTTAATTTACAGAGAGGCACGAGACAAGGGTGTCCGTTGTCTCCGCTCCTGTTTGCGGTTGCTATCGAACCGCTAGCACTGGCTTTACGGCAAAATGTTAATATTAAGGGAATCAGCCGAGGAGGTCAGGAATGTAAAGTTTCGCTTTATGCTGATGACTTATTATTGTACATGTCGGATCCCTTGTCAAGCCTTCCTGGATTATTAGACACACTGAAGAGGTTTGGCGAAATATCTGGCTATAAAACAAATCTTCAAAAAAGCGAACTTATACCAATTAACGCAGCGGCCAAGAACGTGCCCTTTAATTCAACCCCTTTTAAAGTTAACATAAACAAATTCAAATATCTGGGTATCTGGGTTACGTGCAACCACAAAGACCTCTACAAAGCCAACTTTCTGCCCCTGATAGACTGTTTGAAACAAGATATTAAACGTTGGGATTTGCTGTCCCTCTCCTTGAGCGGGAGGATTAATACTATTAAAATGAATGTATTACCTAGGTTCCTTTATTTATTTCAATGCCTTCCTGTTTTCCTGACCAAATTCTTCTTTAGTTCTGTAGATAACCTCATATCATCGTTCATCTGGAACAAAAAACCCCCACGTATTAAAAAATCTGTTTTGCAGAGGCCCCGTCTCCAAGGCGGTATGGCACTCCCAAACCTTCTATACTACTACTGGGCAGCCAATATTAGGGCCCTGATGTATTGGATGAGCCGCACAGGAGATTCTGACGCCCCTAAATGGCTCGTTCTGGAAAACATGTCCTGTAGTCATGCCTCCTTATCAGCCCTACTGTGCTCCGAACTCCCACTAGAAAAGCCCATTTTTCACTTTACCGCTAACCCCATTGTTGCACAGTCAATAAGAATTTGGAATCAGTTCAGGAGATCATTTGCTCTCCGTAATCTATCCTTTTCTACCCCGATAGTCAAAAATCACATGTTTATTCCCTCAATGTTAGATGGGGCCTTTGGTATATGGCATAAGAAGGGAATTAAATCATTGCGAGACCTATATATAGACAACAATTTTGCATCGTTTGTTCAGCTGGTAAACCGTTTTGGTCTCCCCTGGTCCCACTCCTTTAGATATTTCCAACTACGCAATTTTATAACTTCACATTCCGACTGTTTTCCTTCATATCCTCCCGATTCCTTGGTAGATACTATTTTCAAATTGAGGACAAATCTAAAACAGGCTATAGGTAAGATCTATCATCTTCTCAATCACCATAACATGGCAGCTTTGGATAACCTTAAGAGTAAATGGGAAGAGGATCTAAGTGAGGAAATTTCAGGTGCAGTTTGGCAGAAGATTATTAGGAGGATTTACTCATCATCCATTTGTCAACGGCATACTGTCGTACAATTTAAGATTGTACACCGACTCCATTGGTCAAAGGTTAGGCCGTCCAAAATTAGACCAGAGCTGGACCCTACATGCGATAGATGTAAGCAAGCCCCCGCTAGCCTGTTTCACATGTTCTGGACATGTCCAAGTTTATATACATTCTGGAAGTCTATTTTTGATACCTTTTCTAAGGTGCTTGAGGAGCCGATCCATCCATCCCCTTTCATTGCCATTTTTGGTGTTACACCAGATGATGTACATCTGGACAGCTATGGGCGCAACATGCTGGCTTTTTGCACTTTGTTGGCCAGGCGACTTGTACTTTTCAAGTGGATAGATCCTCTCCCCCCTACACATTCCCAGTGGATCAAGGAGGTAATGCAACATCTCAAGTTAGAGAAGATAAGATACTCTCTTCAAGGATCTCTCTCGAAGTTCGATGCAACTTGGCAGCCTTTCATGACATTTGTCAACAATATGGAATCAAGGACTGTAACCCCATAATAAGTAGCATTATTTATCTAATTTTACATGTATCTGTACACTTTTGCACTGTCTAATTGTTTCTCATCTCAAGAAACACTTACTCTTGAGAGGTTTAGGTCTGGTGGGCCGGGGTGGGTAGTGGGTTTCGTGTTCTACTTGTTTTGTCTTTGTTATGTGTGATATGCAAAACCTTTAATAAAAAGACTTTGATTAAAAAAAAAAAAAATAATAATAACTTACTGACACTTTACGAAACACAATCTAAAGCCTAAACATAAGATAAAAGATTTATATTTCAATTTATTCTCTTGCTTAAAAGACACATTGTGAAAGTAGCGGCGGTGCCGCAGCTGACAGGCCGGGTCGGAGAAGCTGTGGGCCGCCAGGCGACACCTCCCGAGGCGGCGGGACCCGCGGAGCGACCCACCCCTGCACCCCGTCTGAGGTTCGCCGCGGCGGCGCTGGTGGTGCCACAGCTTAGGGGCCGCGAGGCAGAAGCTGCGGGCCGCCAGGCGACGGCCCCTGGGACGGAGGCGGCGACGGAGACGGAGGCGGAGTTGGCGGGGGAGGCGGTTGCGGAGACGCAGCCGCCCGCGATGGCGGGTCCCGCGGAGACGGGGGCCGGACCTGCGGACCTCCAGAGCAGAGTGTGGGGGAAGAGGCGGTCCTGGAGGCGGACCAGCAGCCCGCGCAGGGCTGCGTCACCAAGGAGGGCGTGGTCCGGGAAGCACCAGCTCCAGAACGGGGCTGCGCCGTGAGGGACGCGGTCCTGGATGCACCGGGTGGCCCGAGGCCACCATGGGCCCGGCCCCGAGAGCGTCTTCCACGGCGGGCGGGCCGACCCCCCCGACCAGGAAGGCCCGGAGGGTTCCGGGCTTCCTCTCCCGCTCCGAGGGGGCGGGGGGGGGAGTAGGCTCGGCCGGACGGACAGACCCCGGCTCGAGGTTGGCGTTGGGGGTGTGTGGCAGGGTGGAGAGGTGGATGGGACACGCGCACCTGTGTCCCATCCGCCTGAGTGGTTCTCTCCACCCTGCCTGACTTATAAGGCGGAGCCGGACAGCAGCGAGAGGTCGGAGGAGCTGCTGTCATGCTTGTGCACTGTGTGTGGTGTTTAAGTGACAAATAAAGGGTCTGCACGAAGCTCCGTGTCTCTCCATCCTTCGGTCGGGCCCCGTGGCACTCGCCCTGCCACATGGAGGCCTTCGCAACACCATCTAATCCCTTCCTAAAATGCTTTGGACCAAAAATAATAAACTTTGTTTTATCGGAATTTAGAAGCAAAAAATGTCATCCAGTCCTTGATGTCCCTAAGACATGCCTGAAGTTTAACTAACGGTTCTGTTTCATCCGGCTTCATAGACAAATAGAGCTGCGTATCATCAGCATAACAATGAAAGTGTATGCCGTGATTCTAGATTATACTTCCCAATGGCTGCATGTATAAACTGAACAAGATTGGCCCTAGCACTGAACCCTGCGGAACACCATAACAGACCCTTGACTGTTCTGAAGAAACCTCATGTACATGAACAAACTGGAACCTGTCAGATAGGTATGATTTAAACCAACATAGAGCTGTCCCTTTAATCCCAACAACATGCTTTAACCTGTGCAGTAAAATGCTGATCTACAGTGTCAAAAGCAGCACTGAAGTTCAGTTAATTGGCTCTGCCCACACGTCCACCTATCTGATTGTCCTTCCACTGTGATCTTTGTCCTCCCTAACCACATATCTCTTACATCTTTCAGAAGTTGCTTGGACCCCCCCTTTTGCTGCTATAGATTTTATTTTATAGTTGGAAAGTTGGAAAGTTTGAAAGTTGGAAATGAACCATCCACAGCTGCTGGAGTAGCATCTTAAAATGAAAAATAAAAACTACTTTAGGATACAGTTATACAGGATATTACCAAAGAGAATACTATACAGATTATGATAACTTAACATAAAATGCTGTCCAGTCAGAAGCATGGCTTTGATTATGCTGTTGAGACTAATCTAGTACACCAACTAACCATGTATCAGTAATATGTACATAGAACTTTCAGTTCTCCTGCTCATGGATAGGTAATATTAATATATTGTCTTTTGTACCTTTGACAGTGTGTCTGTGTCTCTCCTCTCTGTTCTTCATCCTCTCTTTCGTATCTCCCTTTTTTTCTCCCATTCAGGGGGTGTTTACTGACCATTTTCTATGTAATATTTGTTCTGGGGTCATGTTCTGGGTCTCTGGAAGGCGCCTAGAGACAACTTGTATGGCCCTTTAGCACTAGTATCGCTTCTCCTCGGTTCTACCCGCCACGGCCCCGTTTTGCGCTTTTGCATTCGGGCTGAGACGGGTAGAGCCGCTCCAAGCCGATACTATTTCTGTAACCATTTCGGCGAGGTTCTATCTCAGGGCTGAGCAGGGACTATTTCCGACGTCACCACCCTCCGCGCCACTGATTGGTCAGGGGGCGGGGCCGTCAGACATTTGAATCAGGAAGCGGGAGTCAGAGCGAGAGCAACTCGCGGCGATTTTATTATAAAGCGCAAAACGTCTGTTTGGTGATCCAACTCTGAGGTGCAGATGTTCAAAGCGGTTGCGCAATCGAGTACGTCACAGCAGCTTCACCCCAACCTGCCCACTTCTCCCCTGGCTGTGGAAAAACAAACGAGTAGAGGTGGGTAAAGGCGTGACGAGCCGAGTCGGGCCGAGTAAGTCCTAGTGCAAAAGTGCCATTAGTGATAATAGACGCTATCCAAATAAAAGATAAGATAAGATAAGAAATCCTTTAATAGTCCCCCAGAGGGGAAATTTCCAGGTTACAGCAGCAAAGGGGATAGTGCAAAACAAGAGGCATCAATATCACACAATATCACACAACAATAATAATAATAATAAACACTATAACACTATAAACAGTATATACAATAATAATAATAAGAAGAATAAGAAGGAGAATAAAAATAGTAATAAATAAAAAAATTCTAGTATACAAAAAGAAAAACAGATGGATATTTACAGATGTTATTTATGCCCGTTGCAGAATGGTTTTTATTGTCAGGATTGTTTGTATTGTTTGTGGTCTACTGTGAGCAGTGCTGGTTGTGTAGTCTCACAGCTGCAGGGAGGAAGGACCGTCTGTAGCGCTCCTTCACACACCTAGGGTGAAGGAGCCTGTCGCTGAAGGAGCTCTCCAGCGCTCTGAAGGTGTCCTTCATGGGGTGGGAGTCCTTCTCCATCATGGATGACAGCTTAGCCATCATCCTCCTCTCTCCCACCACCTGTACTGTGTCCAGAGAGCAGCCCACGACAGAGCCGGCCCTTTTGATTGTTTTGTCCAGCCTCCTTCTGTCTGCAGCTGTGATGTTGCTGCCCCAGCAGACCACTCCGTAAAAAATGGCTGATGCCACCACAGTGTTGTAAAATGTTTTCAGGAGCTTCTCCTGCACACCAAAGGCCCTCAGTCTCCTGAGCAGATAGAGTCTGCTCTGGCCTTTTCTGTGGAGTGCAGAGGAATTAGTAGTCCAGTCCAGTTTATTGTTGAGGTGAACACCCAGGTACTTATAAGATGTCACCATCTCAATGTCCTTTCCCTGGATGTTCACCGGTGTCGGGGGGGATTTATTACTCCTGCGGAAATCCACCACCAGTTCTTTGGTTTTCCCCGCATTGATCTGGAGGTGGTTCTGCAGGCACCAGTCCACAAAGTCCTGGGACAGTTCTCTGTACTCGCTATCGTCTTCATCAGTGATGAGGCCGACGATAGCAGAGTCGTCAGAGAACTTTTGGAGGTGACAGGTTGGGGAGTTGTAGGAGAAGTCAGCAGTGTAGAGGGTGAAGAGGAACGGCGCCAGGACCGTTCCCTGCGGGGCCCCCACACTGCAGACGACCATGTCCGATGTGTGGTCCCGTGTCCTCACATACTGTGGGCGGTTGGTGAGATAATCCAGAATCCAGGCTGTGAGGTGACTGTCAACCCCTGCATTCTCCAGCTTGTCTCCCAGAAGTGCCGGCTGGATGGTATTGAACGCACTGGAGAAATCAAAGAACATGATCCTCACAGTGTTCCCAGGTTTCTCCAGGTGAGACAGGGCACGATGTAGCATGAGGATGACGGCATCATCCACCCCAATACCAGGTTGGTAAGCAAACTGTAATGGGTCCATCGCTGGGCTCACCATGGGGCGGAGATGTCGGAGGAGCAGCCGCTCCAGGGCCTTCATCAGGTGGGATGTCAGAGCCACCGGCCTGAAGCTGCTGAGGTCCTTGGGGTGCGGGTTCTTGGGGACAGGTACCACGCAGGATGTCTTCCATAGTGGTGGTACCCTCCCCAGCCTCAGGCTCAGGTTGAACATATGTCCAACAATCCCGCACAGCTGGTCTGCACAGGACTTCAGGAGCCTGGAGCAGATGCGATCCGGACCTGCCGCCTTCCTCGCGTTCATCTTCCTAAGCTGATTTCTCACCTGGAGGGTTGTGAGGGACAAGATGGAGCAGGGGGGGTGTGTATCAGAGGTAGTGGAGGGGGGTGGGGGGGTAGAGCAGAGAGCAGGAGCAGCGGGGGGTCGGCTGTGGGATGAGCTTTGTTGTTTTGGGAGTGGAGGTGGGGGTGGGGGGGGAGCTGGAGGTGAAGGTGAAGGTGTCGATGACAGTGGGGGGGCTGTTGTTGAACTGAAGGAGGAGGAGGAGGGGGAGGGGGGGTGTCCTGTAGAAGCAGATGAAGGGGGTTGCAGCAGTGTGAGCTGGGTTGGGGGAGGGGGAGAAGACTGATCAAATCTATTGAAAAACAAATTTAGATCGTTCACCCACTGTTGATCCCCCACAGCCTGGGAGTCTGGTTTCTTTTGGCCCGAGATGGTTTTTAGGCCTTTCCAGACTCCTCTGATGTTGTTCTGCTGCAGTTGTTCCTCCATCTTTCTTCTGTAGCAGTTCTTCCCCTCCCTGATCCTCCTTCTTAGTTCCTTCTGAGCAGTCTTCAGCTCCTCTTTATTTCCTGATCTAAAGGCCCTCTTCTTCTCCTTCAGGAGGGCCTTTATGCCAGGATTAATCCAGGGTTTGTTGTTTGAAAAACACCTTATTGTCCTTGTGGGTACGGTGTTTTCCACACAGAAGTTGATGTAGTCTGTGATACAGTCAGTGAGACCATCAATGTCATCCCCATGAGAGTCACAGAGTTCCTCCCACACAGTTGTGTTAAAACAGTCCTGCAAAGCTTCTTCAGCTTGGCTGGACCATCTCGTCACTGTGCGGGAGACAGCTGGTTCCCTGTGCACCAGGGGTCTGTACACAGGCAGGAGATGAACCAGGTTGTGGTCGGATCTGCCCAGCGGGGGGAAAGGTGATGAGGTGTATGCCTCCTTGGTGTTGGAATAAAAAAGGTCCAGTATTTTATTGTCCCGGGTGCAGCATGTTACATACTGGGTGAAAGTTGGCAGAGTGGAGGACAAAGATACGTGATTAAAGTCTCCAGAGATCAGAAAGAGAGCCTGCGGGTGCTGTGTCTGCAGCCTGCTGGTGACTGAGTTCAGTGCATCACATGCTGCATCACTATTAGCAGAAGGGGGAATATATGCAGCCATCAGTATAACGTGCGTAAATTCCCGCGGCAGATAATACGGCCTCATACTAACAGCCAGCAGCTCAATGTCCCTGCTGCACTGTTGTTCTTTCACAGTGATGTGCCCGGGTTTGCACCATCTCTCATTCACAAACACCGCCAGGCCCCCTCCTTTCCTCTTTCCACTTTCTCTCGTCCGATCCGCCCGCACCAACTTAAATCCGTCCAGCTCCACCACCGTGTCTTGGATCGCCGCAGTGAGCCAGGTTTCTGAGTAAAACTGAATTGAATTGAAAATTGAAAAAATTGAAAAATCCTGCCCTTAAAGATTCTGAACAGAACCGGTGACAATCTGCAATCCTGCCAGAGTCCAACATTCACTAGAAACAAGTCTTGTTCAGTGCAGGCCCGGATCCTTCTCCAGCCGGACAACATCCCTTACCACTCTGTTCTCTAGTGCCACTGCAGGCACCAGAGACCTTGCGTCCACATCTTCCATCTGCCGCGTTGACAATGGAAGCAGACAACATGCTTTACTCGGACTCAATGTCCTGAGTTCTCCCTGAGGTGGGGGTTGAAGACGTCTCTTACAGAGGGCTCAGCCAGGCCCTCTCGTTCACCGGGGTGAACTCCAACACATGGTGGCTGAGCAGGGGAGCGATAAGCAAGCCTACACCAGCTAGCTGCCACCCACCCTGGGCAACTCCAGAGTAGTGGAGGGTGATGCCTTGTCCCGGCCTTGTTCCGTAGGCAAAGACCCGGCCACCAGGCGCTTGCCTTTGAGCCCCAGCTCCCGACCTGGCTCTAGTGTGGGGCCCCGGCAACGCTAATCTGGGTGACGTAACAGCCCTTGTTGGTTTACTATTCATGATGGGCTTGTGAACTGCTCTTATGGCGCTTTTATACTAGTACCTAATCAGCGCGACTCGACTCGCCCCGGTTTTGTGCTTTTCCACTAGGGGTGGAGGTGGGTGGAGGCGTGCCGAGTAGATACTTTTCTGTATCTATTCTACCGAGGTTCTAAGCAGCTGAGTCGGCTGTATCTGACATCATCACACTACAGGCCACCGATTGGTCGGGGGGTTGGAGTCAGACGTCTGAGTCCCGAGGCGGAAATCAGTGAAAGAGCGGCTCTCTGCTTTTTAATTTTATTCAACCAGCAATGGCAGCACAAAAGTCTGTTTCTTGATCCAACTCTGAGGTGCAGATGTTTATAAACCTGGTGCTGAGGAGAGAATTAAAAAGGGATCTAGACGGGTGATAAGGAACGACCAGATCTACCAGGAGCTCTGTCACTTCATAGCTGCTCACGGCTCCAGCTGACTTTTCAGGAGCACCGAGACAAACTAAAAAACAATTAAAAAGCGTTGCTGCTTGAAGCTTCTCTCACTCTCATTTTTTAACTTGGTATCGAACACAAGTCACAGACCCAGCAGCACATCTATCATCTCCTCCAGGTTCTACATCTTTAGTGTTGTTGTCTTCTCCTTTTAGATCACACAATCCAATACGTCACAGCAGCTTCACTCCAACCCTGCCTACTTCTCATCTGGGTGTCTAAAAAGAAACGAGGACAATGCGAGTGGAGGCGAGACGAGGCGTGGCGAGTCGAGTCGCGCTGAGTAGGTACTAGTATAAAAGCGCCATTAGTCTGGCCCGTCACCTTGGTTCTGATTGCCATGGGAGACCCTACCAGGGGCATAATGTCCCGGACAACATAGTTCCTAAGATCATTCTGGCACACAAACCCCTCCACTACGGTAAGGTGGCGGTTCAAGAAGGAGAGTTATGAATTGTTAAGAAAGGTAGCAGTAGCAGTTCAAGTCATTACTACATACAGTCAAGTGGCAAATAATTAAAATTCTGTGTATGACATATTCATATGCATAGGCATACTCAGTGAGGTAGTTTCTATTTAAATGTTCTTCTTAACAAAAAAAAAGCACAGTTTGATGAAGTGCATGTCTACAAGTTGATTGCTTCTCACATGGGCTTATAACTATTAATTTCAAGTAGCATCTACACAGCTCAATTTACACAGCAAACAAGCTCCAGTTCCTTGTCACACCAACTGTTAGCTTTTCATTTGACCTACCAAACTGATCGCAGTAGGTGACACAATGACTCACACACACACACACACACACACACACACACACACACACACACACACACACACACACACACACACACACACACACACACACACACACACACACACACACACACACACACACACACACACACACACGCACGCACGCACGCGCACACACACACACACCAAACACCACCCTGGCTCAAATCTCCCCAGATTGTGTCAGCACAATGTCTGTTAACTTTTATATAAAAGGAAAAGAAAATAACAATGACTGATGTCAGAAGGTGTTTTTACTCTTTCACTTCTCCATGTCGGAGTCTTTACCATCCAGATTGTAGTGGCATCTCCTTTTTTTGTACTGCTTGGCTTTGTGTGGGTGTGATCCGCACATCTGATTTTAAAAAGGGCCCTTTCCTTATTAAACTGTTTCTCTCTGGTCATCATCAAGTTTAATCACATTTTTTAAGGCATTTTTATTCTCTGAATAGGCTCTAGCTGATCCAAAATCCCAAAAGTGCTGACAGGAATCAACAACAGAGTGCATGTCTCTCCTTAGTTAGCCTCCCTCCATTGGCTTTCCGTAAAATTTGAAATCCAATTCCAGATTTTATTTATTATAGACTGGATTATGGTTTTCGTTAAATCGACGCCGAGCATGCGCCGCAGGTTGCGCCGCAATAAGCACCCTACGGCGCACGCCACGCCGTGCCTGACGTGCACCCAAAAATTGTAACTACGCAGACCAACGCAGACCGAGAGGGCTGTGATTGGTTCGCTTGGTAGCAACGCATTTCCGGTTTCGGTTCATAAAGCAGTAGTGAACTTTCAATGCTCTTTTCTTCATGTGTGTGTGATTTTTTTGTTTTGTTTTTTTGCACAATAGTTGACCTTATCTCTTTGATTCATTGTGAACGGAAAAGTCGGATAAACCATTCAGGAAAGGCGCTCAGGAAAGGCGCTCACGGGGGGTATTGCACCGCGGCGAAATGGAGTGACAGAGAAGTCCGAAGGGTTCATGACGGCGTCACGGCAACGGCGTGGGTTCTGCGCTGGTGTATCGCAGAACCATAATCCAGGCTTTATTACTAAGGGGGGGACCATCCTGCCGTAGGGCAGCTGGGGAAAGCAGGAAAAGAGAGAACAGACAGAGAGAATGAAGAACAGGGAAAGGAGAGACACAGACACAATGGTTGCCTCAGACAGGAGGGTCCCCCCTTATGATCCTGGTCCTGCTCAAGGTTTCTTTCCTCCTAAAGGAGAGTTTTTCCTTGTCACTGTTTGGCTTAAGGTTTTCTGCCACTAGGGGAGTGTTTACCTGCCGTTGTTTATGTATTACTAACTCGGGGGTCATGTTCTGGATCTCTGGAAAGATCCTAGAGACAACTTCTATTGTAATATACTCTATATAAATTGAATTGAATTGAACCTGTTCTTCACCAGGTTCTGTTCAGAAGCAAGCTCAGCATCCTCCTCTCCTGCCCTTAGCCAAACAGACCTTCCCTTGACCAACAGATTTCCTGTAACACCCTCAGCTGTCCCCATCTTCCATCCCAGTCATGGATCTTGCTAGTGCTCCATCATTGTTTCCACCAGCATCTCCTGATGTGGTAGTATACAATGTGGAGGTTCTTACAAGCACCTTCTCGGACCAACTTCCTTGTGCATATTGTTGTAGGGTTAAAGTTTAAGATGCCATCACAAGCCTGATTCAAATCAGGCAGTACTGTCAGGGTTAGGTTCCTTGTTTTCTCCAATGCATTTAACACCATCCAGCCTGCTTTCTTACGTAAAAAGCACCAAAAACAGAGCTCACAGAGGCACGACTCGATCAGTCAATTTGTCAAATTTGTTAGGCCACGTGTTGTGGCATGTGGGTGTATTGTGCACGCCGAGCAGGCATTTTGTAGCCTACTTGGTTCGGAGGACTCTGAATTGACTGTTTGGGCAACTCAAACTGAAAGTGGATGGGGGACATCAGTTCCCGGCCATTAGTGAAGTCTTAGACTCCCGCGACAAAGATATTTTCGCAACATGAACATCAGACTGAGACACATGAGGAAGGGCAAGGGCCCTGAAACAAGAAAATTACTTTTCAAAATAAAAGAGGAATTGACAGGACAAAACAAACCCAAGACAAGACAACCTTGAGAAGGTTGTCTTGTCTTGGTTCCTTCGTATTCTGATCATTTCCTGATGCTGTTGTCCCAAAACCTGTTCAGGACGCATAAAGCTTCCCATTCTTGTTCATTAATCATCCTTAAAAATAATGATGTGCTTCTTCAATGCTTTCCTGAAAATAAACATCCAAAATCTACAAACTTGCATGGTACTGAGTCCTGTGGAAAATTTTGAAAAGTAGCTTATGTGTCTGCAATATTAAGGAGAAGAAGCAGTGATATAGGTGATTGAAAAGGAAAAGCACGTGAGACAGTTTGGCAAGTACCCATGCAATGTGGGAAACGAAAAGAGAAGCGAACGTCCGGAGAGGCTGCGGAGAAGGAGGGGTCGTGGAGGAAGAGAGCTGAAGCTGGTGCTTGTGGTCTCAGCTTCTTTCTCAGAATTATCCCTCAGTGACGCAAGTTCCTCCTCACACATCCTGACAGCTGCTGCCTGCCTGGTTACAGCTCTGTTCAGCCCATCCCAGAGCATTCTTGTTCAATGCTGTTTTGATGTGTGGCATCCCTCTTTGGGGTTGTAGATAGAGCTGGAATTTGTTTCAATACTTCATGTTAATTCTTGAATTATTTTTTTCCTGCATAATTTATGTACCTGTGGGACCACAGTGTCCCATACACTAATTCTTCCTTTTTAACGAAGATGAGCTGTGGAAACATTAAAAATTATTATTATCCTTCTTCCCGAGTAATTCAAGGCAGAATAGAAAACAATGAATGCTTAAAAGGGAACTCAACGTCCCTTGTGAATTTATACGTTATTCAGTTTTTGTAATGGTTCTCTTAAATTAGAGCTCTGTATTTCAGTACCACCACTCTGGCTATCTCCAACAGTCAACAAAATGAATGTGTGGTTGATTAATGATTCCAAATTGCCTGTAGGCCAGCATGTTTAATTGTTTGTCATATGTGCGGCCCTGCGATGGACTGGTAACTCATCCTGCCTTTCCTCTGTAATGAGCTGGGATAGGCTCCAGCAGACCTGTGTGACCCTGTAGGATTCAGCAGGTATAGCACAGGTATAGCAAATGCATGAATGAATAAATAAATTCATAGTAAAATAAAGCGGAAACACAATTCAATTCAATTGAATTCAATTGAATTCAATTGAATTCAATTCAATTCAATGTTATCTATGTATCACAACTAGGGCTGTCAGGCGATTAAAAAAATTAATCTAATTAATTACAGGATTTATAATTAATGAATCTAATTAATCGCATTCTAGCACATTACAAAATTGTAGTGCATGACTAATTAACTGAATTCACCAAGAAGAGAAGATTTGAAATCCACATTTTTATTGGTGAAGTGTGTTTCATAAATGAAATTCAAAAGAAAAAAATATCTTCCTGTTCAGTTGGTCGTGCATCTGTGCAGGTTGGCCTGGGGCAGTGGTTTTAATATGGTTTGGTCATGACACCATTCCTCTTGAGGTTCTCGTCTTCCACAATTGGAATTGGCCTGCAATCAGCAGCAAGCCACTTTGCAATTGAGTTTGTCAGTTTTTTTGTCGTGGCTTTGCTCCTTCGTTTCCCAGATTCTGCAAGCGTGGGTTGGCGAAGGGAGCTCACGCTAGCACTAGTACCTGTAACGTTTACAGTGGAACCTTTACGGACATGTTTAGCGTTTAAATGATAATTCAGGCAGGAGCAGCTCCGGTGATAGCAAAATTCCTTTTTTACAAAATGTACAAATCACCGCTGTCTTGTTGATAGTCCCGTCTTCTTTCTTTTTATACATAAACTTGCCGTTCAAAGGCCCTAGCAAAGATTTGCTGGCCTTGCTCTCCTGAGTCGTCCAGGTCTGTCACCTGCTTTGTTTGTTTGACTAGCAGCAGGAGGGAAGTGACCTGCCAAGTGGCCTACGGGTCCCTCAATGGGCCATATTTAAAATGCTCGCGCATTTTGCCACTTATAATTAAATGAATTAACTTTCATAACGCATTAATTAGCAGTGTAATTAATTCATCTAATTAAAGGAGCATGAGGCAGGATTTATGAAAAAAATGTGTATATGTTTTAAGTTTTCTAGTAATAATGTCAGATGAAGCGTTCCAAACCAAAAAGAATGAGCCCTCTAGTGTATCTCTCCGTTGCCTTGAACAGGCTGTGTGCTGCAAAATGTGCTGCAATTCAGACTCCGAATTTCCCGCGCTGTCCTCCGAATGTGACGTCAAATGACGCTGCATGTGCGTTCTCCCCGTTCTCCCGTGCCGGCCTCACTGTTGGCTGCAGTACCCCCCGACGGTCGTCTTGGCGCTAATGAGTCTCATTTCTTAAAGGAGCCTCATGCTCCTTTAACTGTAACATCTTGTAACATCAGACCATGATCATGAGCAAGTATTATATAAACAATGGCCAGTGGCAAAGAAAAACTACCCTTTAGGAGGGAAGAAACCGTGAGCAGGACCTCATAAGGAGGAACCCTCCTGCCCGAGGCCAGCTGGGTAGAGCAGGAAAAGAGAGAACAGACAGAGAGAAGGAAAAACAGAGAAAGGAAACATACAGACACAATAGTATGTTGATGTACTACAGGGATGTATATATCAACAGATTTAGAAAGTGGATAGTGGTCAGAAAGGATAGTGTTGTGCTTGGAGCACCACTGTAACAGCATAACTGGATTCTGTTACCCATTTTCCAAACCGACAACCACAAAAGCTTTCTGTTTCCACTGCCAGAAAAACCGGTTCCAACGTAGAAACAACTCTTTGTTGGGCTAGAGGAAAGAACCGCTTACATGAGCGGAGGGGGGTGGAGTTATTAAGACCAACGGCAATAGCAAGACTGCGAGACGGCGACATTTTCAAATAAGAAAAAGCAAACCGGTTCTCAGCTGGTTCGCAAATTGAGCAAGTTGGAAACCAGCACCAGCTATGGCCCAGTTTGGTGGAAAAGGGGTATCATTGGGCATGAGAGCTCATCCTTTCTACTAACCCACTCACAAACATCTCCAGTTTTATCTTCGACATAAGGCTTCAGATTTCCTTTGTTATTGCTGGTTGAGAGAAAATCTGGTCTGCCATTCAGAATCAAGCTAGACGTGAACACCACATCATGTTGTCCACCATTCTTACCATTCACACGTGTACAAGCACCAATCATTCAACTTCTGCATTGAGTCTCATACGGAACTAGGTTTAATTACAGTTCCTCGACTGACTGGTAGAGGCTGGCTCCAAAAGCGAGTCAATCTCTATGGACCTCCATGTTAAAATGTTCCACTTTAGAGCAGAAAAAAATCTATTTACAGCCTGGTTCAAAAAGATATATTGGTCTCAATCATTTGATTTCACACCCTTGACAACTGTGAGGTGGGTGATTTTTTTTGTACCATGCCAGGAAAGTTTATATCAAGCAATACATTTACGATTGATTGTCTCAGCCAATTACTAGCTGTTATTACTTCCTCATCTGTAATTGTCATGCTACCACCCTTCGAGAAGCGACCACTCATTTGTATGGACCCAACGTCAGCTAAACGTGACGATCATCTTTTATTTTGGCATCAAGTTAAAATGTTATATCTCACTGTAAACTTCTGATGACTGCTCTGCAGATATTTCAGCAGTGTTCGGCTGAAAGAACTGGGAGCATAGCTAATTTTGATTGACATGCGGCTGTGCTCCATACTTCAAAACTGGTCTTTAGAAACCAATGGGTCACATGACTGAATGTTTCGTCCATTGTTATATACAGTCTATGAATGTGTATGAGCAGCCATCTTATCTCTCTCTTTCTCTCTCTCTCCCTCTCTCTCTCGTATACACAAATGCACAAGTAGGCTATAGGCTATAGACTGATGTTTCTGTTTCATGTTTAGTTAGTTGTTCGCTTATGTGTAGTTTAGATATCAGAACTTTAGTCACCTTCTTGTGCCAATAAAATCTGATTTATTTGAATGAGATAAGTTGTTTGTGGTTATTTTACACATATTTGTAACATTTGCTGGTTGCAAAAGCCTGTGCTTGGATCCCTTCCCTCTCTGTTACTCTATAGCGCCAGCCCTGGTCACAGGCTGGCACGCATAGCACTGCTGATAAGGGTTTCGTTCAGCACTCTCACATGAACATAAATTGTGTGACCACAAATCATTTAAAGCAGCACTATGTAACTTTTCCACCTTAATCTAATATTTCCAGAGTCATTGTGATGGTACATCAACTTCCAACAGGTTTAATGACACCTCTGTCATGGGGTGAGGGGTCTGTATCGCCTTCACTGGCACTATGTAACTTGGAGGTGGATGGTAGGAACCCTGCCACACTACTGGTAAAGCACTACCGCTTTTGTCCAAAGGAACCGCCAAACTCAACAAAAGCTGAAAGTTACATTGTGCTGCTTTAAACATTTGGACCAGAGACATTTTGCTACGAGAACATTTGATGAAGTTGGAGATTACATGGAAAAAAACAACATGGACCAATGAGTCGGTTCAGGTCTTGGTGGCCTATTACACTAATATAGAGAGGTCCGGCGGGGCTTTCTTTATTCTAAATCGCGATGACCACAGTGTATGTTTAAGAAAAAAAAAATTGTTTGGGGTGTCTGAGCGAACAATTCAACAGAGGATAGCACAGTACGGAATTAATCGATTCTCCAATCGAAGATAAATGTTAGAACCAATCAGCTCATTAACACACAGAGACAGAAATGCATAAATAAATAAATGTAAAATACAGAAATAAATGTAGGAATAAATAACAAAAGGGGATATAAATACATGTATAAATAAATACACATATAAATAAATAAATGTAAAAATAAATAAAAGTACAAATACAAGTCAATAAAAAAGAATGAACATTTTTCATGTGCAAAACATATTTATTTATTCATTATGTGAATTTATTTATTTTTATATTTTTTTATGCATGTATTTGTGTATTTATTTATTTATGCATTTAAACATTTTATGTGCATTTATTTATACGTGTATTTATTTATTTTAATATTTATTTGTTTTTTTTGTCATGTTTCGTCCCTCACTACTTTAGGACTAAACGGTTCCATCATCCCACATCCAGAGATACTTCCAGGCTACATCTTGACTTTGATTAAGAAACATTATTTTTAGTCATAGGAAAACAAAACTTAGGCGAAATAGAGCACTTTACATACAAAAACATCAGACGTTACTTCAACAAAACGCGGAGCGTGTCTGTCAGACCCGGAAGTGTTTGTACCTCCTCAATGACCCGGATGAACACGTGATCAATGTGACCTGCTGGATAACTCTGCTTTGACTTGTCTGGGAAAAATACACAATACATCATGTTTCTCACCACATGCAACTGTAAGTATCAGCCATTGAATCGGTGTATGTAATAAGTTGGATCATGATTAGGTGTGCGGTTAGTGGTAAATGTGAAGCTTGCTAGCATAAAACACGGTACTTTTGAACGTTTCATCGTCATATACGTCCAGGTTTCTTCCTCCTAAAGGGGAGCTTTCCTTGCCAATGTTTGGATTAAGGTTTTTCTCCTACTGGAGGAGTTTTTACCTGCCAGTATTTATGTTCAGTTTATGTAATAATTGCTCTGTGTTCATGTTCTAGTCTCTGGAAAGATCCTAGAGACAACTTCTGTTGTAATAGACGCTTTATAAATAACACTGAATTTAAATTTAATTGAAATTCTCTGATTGTTTTGTTATATTATATATATATATATATATATATATATATATATATATATATATATATATAGTGTATAGTATTATAATATAGGGGGAATATATTAATAAATATATAATAAATATATATTATATTAAATATTTTACATATATATTACATATTTTTGTTATATAAATAAAATTGAATTGAATTGAATACGTCCACAGCTGTTTAAACCGTGGATCACTGTGGTCATTTTAACGTTTCATAATTTATCATTATATCCATTCCTAAATGTACGTAGCCAACGGTAAGAAATTAATCACATTACTAAATAAAAATGATTGCTCGGAGCAATCAGCTGGGAAAGAAGTTTGTAAAAAAAAAAAAAAAAAAAAAAAGTAAAACGATTTTATTAACTCTTACATTTTAAGTTTTTCCTTTTACTATATCCACATGAATTCTTTAATTTTGTGTGAAATTCAAACATATTTTCTGCTCTTTTTCAGTGGCTAAAGCAAAATCTAAGTAAGTGAAATGACTACACTTCAGAATACACAGAATATCAACTAATAAAAGTCTTGAATGAAATGAGTGTGTTTGCCTGATGTTGACACCTGTCCTCCTGTCAGAACCATCCTGGTGCAGATGATGAGCGCTGCAGGAACTGGATTCTTCTTCAACACAAAGAGGAACCGGCTCAGAGAGAAGCTGGTGCTGCGTAAACACGACCCCTTCGGTGAGATCAACCTGCTCTCTGCTTTCATCTGTGTTGAACATGGATCTTTATTCATGTTTCTCTACATGATTCAAGAAATTCAGATTAGTTTAGTCTTGGTTAGAAATCAAGGTCAGTTCTGCCACAGCAAGAGCTGAAACAGAAAGATAGTAATTGATTTGATTCGATCCAATTCGATTCCGATATTGATTTGGGTTAGTGTTATTAAAACAGTTTTTTTGAGCTGTTACATGAATTATATAACTGTGTAGTTATGCAACATATGAATACTAGTATTATATTGAGATTCAACAGCAAGTTTTAGCAGCTAATGATGCTGTAAGGACCAATCACCTCCCAGAATGCTGATAGAACTGCTTTCAGAAACATCGTGGGTCAGAATTACCAAACAGATCCAGGGAGGAAACAGAGACGGATGAAATCGCTTTTATTTTTTCTATTTCGGTTTTTAATTTTTGAGTATTTGGTTTTTAGCATTTTATGCAAATGAAACCCCAAGACAGTATATAAAGTAATGAAATATAGACATTTTATGCAATTATAACTGAAAACCTTAATGTTTTCATTCTTTTAAACATATTTAAAGGCAAAAACATGACACTAGTTATTCCGGTGTCCAACAAAGCATTCCTTTTTTGGTCGTAAACAAAAAAATACAAGGAAGTGATAGAAGTAAACAGTAACGGCAGTTGTAGAGAGGAACTTTATCAGACTTGTTGTATCTTCCTATATTTGCATCTTATTAAACATTGAGTCGGTTCTGATGGAGGACAAAACAGATGTAAACAGTAGTGCCCTCATATGTATAAGGCACTTGTAAACAACTTAAATATTTCATAAAAAAATAATTGACTTGTCAGGCAGATCAAGAATTATCTTCAAGGATGTGTAGGTTCTGTTAATTCAAGAGCTCTGGGAATACTCAGGATCACAGTGCAAAAACATCCGCATGAGGATGTTTTTTTTTTATACATTTATTTATTTTTTAAATAGAATAGTGTGCATGATTATTTGTGGTGTTTGTCTCCATGCGGCTCTGTGATGGATCGGTAGGGCATGCTTAGGGCTACTGCCAAACGAAAGCTGGAATAGGCTCCCCAAATGGGATAAAAGCAAGTTTAAAGGATGAATGAATCTAAAAAAACTTTCAGATTTTTTTCTGCATTTACAAAAAAAACATGTTATGTAATTTTTCTACTATGATCCCACTGAAACAGTTGCATAGCTTGTAACTGTCTCCGTAAGACAGTTTTAACTACAGCATGTACGTTTCAGTCTTGCAGAATGAACAGCCTTATATAAATCTACACAGCAGAGGAAGCTGTATTCAGACTGGATTAATTGCATTTACTGTATTTGAAACTGCTGGCTAACTAAAACCTTTAATGTTATGTTCCAGCAACTTATCTGTATTAATGCAGCCTTTGTTTATGCTCATATAAGTTAAAATATTGAATGGTGGTAAAAGAGTATGTCTGCTTCTTGATGGATGTTCTTTCTGTCTTTGCAGTAAACAAGCATGTGCTGTTTTTTGAAAAGAGGAAGATCAGATCAATTTAACAATGGACACCCACATATGGACTACATGAAGCTGCAAAGTTTAAACACTGTTTATTGTCAAGGATTAAAGAAAGCATTGGTCAGTCAGCATTTCCGATTGGCTGTCTCACAGACAGATTTTTTTAAAATCTTTTTTTCCCCTTTTTTGATCAGTTAAAATCCCACAGCTCTCCAAACTGCAGCAGTTCAGCGTGAAGCCGTGACTCAATTTGAACATTTTCCATCATCACTTTAATTTAAAACTTGGTTGATGTTCCAAGCTGTTTGCTCACAGAATAATATCTTTTTGGTATCAATGGTTATGTAATGAACTCTGTTAACATAATTAAAATGTTTTCTGATATGAACTGTTTGGAGTAACTCAAATTATTTCAGTTTCTTAGTATACAGCAATTAGTAATTTTTATGTCTGACATTTTCATAAGTCACCACAAATACTGTTCATTGTAATGTTTTATCAAAGGTACGTAGTTTCATAAGATTATTCAGTGTCCAGCCATCCCAAACTTGGTCCATTAATCAGGAGTTTATGGCCTCTAATGAAACAGTTCGGCCGGTAGATCTTTTTTAAAAGGGAAAGACTTCTGTGTGCCAGCAGCTCTCACGCTCACTCCCGCCACCTGATTGGCTCTGCGTGCCATCTCCTCCAGATTCATCGTAGAGTGGTTTGCCATGTAAAATGCCAGTGCTCCGATGAAGCTATCTCCAGCTCCCTGAGGAAAACAATCAAACATTAATACATTAAATTAAACCTGCCGTGTAAACTTTCTCCATAGCCATGAAAGCTGCTTACAAGGAACATGTGGGCAAATAAATATGACATATGAAAATGTGTCTGTCGTATTTTTTTCTGGGGAAGAACAGAAACACTTGAGTTAACGCAATGAAAGGAAATTGACATTTTAAAACAGAATAAGCTTCATCAGTAGGGGGTGCTGTGGCATTTGTAGATCTCGTCTCTGGAAATCCTTGACGCAGACCAAACAGTTGGGATAAACACTTTGCACAAAGTTTTTCAGTCAGCTCTGTCATTAAAACATGTCTTTAGGGCTTTAATCATTGCATAATTCCAGTTACAGTAATATCTGAAAATACAGCATGATTTTCCCACAAATTCAGTTTAAAAAACATAACAGAGCACCTGGAAAAAAGAAAGAAAGCATTCTTAATATGGATTTAGTTAAAAAAAAATTTTTTTTTTACATAGATCCATAAACTGATGCAAAACAGAAGATTACATTTATAAGATTAAAAAAACAAAACAACAGCTCCAGATTGAAAATAAAATGAGATGAAGGGTTCATTGTTTTTGAAAGTCAGCAGAGCGACACGCGTCTGCTCTCTGGCTTCACCATTCCTACCAGCAGCTCTGGTTTGGGCTTCACTGAAGGCACATCAATCCTGCTCTTTCCCTGCTCCTCGATTGATAAAGATGGAATGTGCTGTAAAAGCCCTGAAGGTGGTTGGCTAGGAGTGGAGGGGGCTGTGGCTTGCTGATGGGAAAAGGCACAGTGGTATGTAGGGACATGCTCATGTTTAACCACAAATGGCTCCCCGATGCTGGTTCTCACAAGCCTGTTCCATTACTCATCACCTTGCGTCTGAACAGAGTTCATTGGATGTTTTCTGGGCACCTTTGTAATAACCCTGACCCCCACCCCCCCAACAAAAAACTGCCTAAAAGAAACCCTTTAGTCACAATGTCAGTGATGGTTTGTTCGTTGTTTGGAGATGAGTAAATGGCATCAAGTTCAAATAAAAACTGACGAGCTCATGCCTTCTTGAGACGGGTCTAAACAGGCTCCTCTGTTCAGTCACTTGCAGTCTTTTGTGTGTGTGTGTGTGTGTGTGTGTGTGTGTGTGTGTGTGTGTGTGTGTGTGTGTGTGTGTGTGGCAGTGGGGTGTTGGTTTGACATTTTAAAGACAAATATTTAACCCTCCCCCACCACTCTCAACACTGATGTACAATGCGGAGATGCAAGGACGAGTGAGATCAGAGATGAAACTTCTCACATGCCTGATGGATTTCCATTTTAAACCCATGCCGTGTTTGTATCAGTCTGGTCGCTGGGCTGGGCCCCGCACCAGCCGGGGTCAGGGAGGGGAAACACTATCTGCAGCTTTAAACGGGCATCGTGTTGTTGAAACTTTTAAGTTATTACTGAAAAAATGCAAATAAAAAAAAAAGATGAAAATGTTAATAGGGTGTTTAATTGAACATTTGATAATATCAGCTTTGAGGAAAAAGTCACAGTTTGAAACAATCAAAACTAATTGTTAGTTTGCAGTCTAAAATTATTTGAAAATATTTCCAACTTGGTAAGATTGCCGTTCCAAATTGTTAAAGAAAGAAGGTAATTAATTCCCTAGTGGGCCATAATTCAGCTGCTGGGAGTAACAATTGCCAGTTAATATTCAGGGAACTCTGTGTAAAGAATCAGTGTGAGAAAGAAGTGAAGGTCACAACATTTTTGGACCAGTAATTGTCCAAACTTTGACCAGGACAAGCAGATGCACCGTTGTGACAGTTTATCATAGCTTTTTGTGTCTCAGTCCTTACATTGTATCAAGACCTTGACCTTGACGCCCACAGTGCGTGTGAGGGTGTGTTTCACATTTAAACAATGTTGCTTACTTAATCTGTAGCTGGACGGTGAATGATAATATGTAATATTTGCAATGTTTGTTCACGATTTAAGCACTAAATGAAACTCTGTCCTGTTTGCTCTGTTAGTGTGGCTCATTGGTGGTAAAAGCTTTTCTCTCTGTTACTCCCTCTGCTCAGTTATTTAGGGAGGAATGGTCCAAAATTCCAAAGTTATTGGATAATGGACAAAGGCTTTTTGTAAAATAAATAAATACATTTATTTAAAACATGAGACAACATACTCATTTTGCACCAAATTAAACTGTTTTCTCAAATTTTAATTTTGGCAAAGTTATGGCACCACTGGAACTGAGTAATCAGAGCAGACTGTACTTTTGGGAGGCAGCAAGTATTTGTCCCCATTTTGGCTATTCTTTGATATCCAAATTTTGAAAACTGTTCACAGCAAAGTTGTGAACAGTAGGCGTCTCACAGACCAGATATAATTTCATTTTAGGGTTAAGAAATCAGTTCTTCACATGGTAAAATTGGTGTTAACCTTTCACCTTCATATTTTGTCTCTGTCTCTGTGTGTATGTGTGTGTGTTTGTGGTGGTTGGGTTGGGGGACTGATAAATATTATGTTTTAAAATATATAAAATATTTTCATGTTTCCAGAACAAAACATCTTCAAAATATATGATCTTAAACTACATATAAAATAAAAAAATAAAAAACACACCGTCCACACAAGACAGTGTGTGCATGGATAAACTTTCTGTTTCTCTTGATTCCGTCTAGATTCATTGGGTTTAAATTGGGTTTTATTTATCCATTTATCCATCTTGAAAGGATCCTTGAATCTCCCCTCCCAGGAATAAATGGGTGACTTTTGTGTAGCAAAACCATCAACTTCCTGTTTTAGAGGGAATGACGCAGGTGGCATTAGACATCCATCCACAAAACTTGTGTTACGTGACGACAGTTTTTAAGTGTATTCAGTACAAATGCCAGGCTGATCTGATTAAATACAGGACATAATGTGACCAAAATAATGTTCCTTGATCAGAAAGTGGCACTTTGGAGTTATTTCAAAATGGTCAAATCCACTTGTTCAGAGTGGAAGCCTCGTAGGAGTTTGGGTTCAGATTGAACAACGCATGGGCAAGTTAGAAGCTTTCCATTCATGGCAAAGCATTGAAATTTGCCACGTCACCATGGGAAGGTCCTCTGATAAAAGTAATTTTTATCAAATGATTAGCTTCATCAACCTCTTACACAAAAAATGTGACCAGGTTTGACATCTTTTTGACCATCACGTCAGAACAGTCACATCAAAACGTCAAGTTAGTCACTTCCTGTTGCCACTAGGGGGCGCTATGAATATAACTAAATATGACCACAAACCTACTAATTCATAATAATTATAATATAATTTATGATAATAATAAACAGTGTGAAAATAATAATAATAATGATTATAAAAAAACGTGCGAAAACAAGGTACTCGCAACATTGGTTCTCGGGCCCTAATAATAATATCAAACAGTGCAAAAACAATAAGGTCATGGGTAGGTACCCTCTTGGGCCCTAAATAGTTGACAAAAATAGTTTCTTTCTTCAACCTTACTACAATCATTTATCGTAGTACATGAAATATCTAAATAAGTATCCATAATTTCATGAAACAAAAGTTGCTCACTTAACTGTGTGAGCAACCATGCGTTCCTTTCTTTGTGTTAATAAGAACGTCTCCTTCAGTGACACTGGCATGTGACACGACTGGATCACATGAAAGACGCTCAACAATGCTGACAAGTTCTATCCTTTTGGCTTGCCGCCGCTGCCCTCGACACACTTTGTTGAAGGTTAGATCTGGAGGCCTGTCAATCAAGTGACACAAGCACTTGCTGAAGATGAGCCGTGATGCTCTGGCCGGCCGGCCTCGTCTGCCGAGCCTCGACCTCTACCCACTTTCCTCTGCCTCTTCTCTGCTCGCACTCACACGGAACTTAGGAATCATGACGGCAGTCACCCCTGCGAGAACCCGCCAGATTAACAGTATGCTGTGAGAACTTCTCTGCAGCAGTTTCATGTTGTGGAGAGAGAACGTGCATTAAGTTGTATAAACTGATGAGAGCCAGTGAAACGTTCAGATAAACTGCATTAGAATCAGAGGTGGGTAGGGTAGCCAAAAATTGTACTCAAGTAAGTACTGTTACTTCAGAATAATATGACTCAAGTAGGAGTACAAAGTAGTCATCCAAATAATTACTTGAGTAAAAGTAAAAAAGTACTTGGTGAAAAAACTACTCAAGTACTGAGTAACTGTTGAGTAACATCTGATTTTTTTTTTTTAACACAACCATTCAAACAGACAAAAGTACAAAATAATCATCTTCAGGCAAATTAAATCAATAAAATAATAAAATAAATTAAAATTTATAAAAAATATCTTAAATTAAAATAATTTTAAAGTAAATTCAAGTACTTTAATAAATAATGAAATAAATAAAATAATAACAGAATAAAAAAATAAATTAAGCACATGTAGCACAAAATTTCAAGCCTTTGTACTTTTCTTTTTTAACCAGGCAGAACTAGAACAAACATGAACTCATAGAAACTCTGTGTGTGTTTGAGTCTGTGTAAATGTGACAAAACATGCAAAAACAAACATTTTTCCCAAAGAATCACTCAGTGATGTCATGGGATTGACGCGTACGTGGATAAAAGGGATAAAAGAAAAGTAACAGCTCAACGTAGCCTAATGTAGCGGAGTAAGAGTAACAGTTTATTCTTCACAAATCTACTCAAGTAAAAGTAAAAAGTATAGTGATTTAAAACTACTCCTAAAAGTACAAAATTTCACAAAACTTACTCAAGTAAATGTAACAGAGTAAATGTAACTCGTTACTACCCACCTCTGATTAGAACAAGCTGACCTATTAACACAACAGAAGTTAGTAAGAAAGTCAGGCGGTTAATTAAAACTGCTGGATAGAAAAAACTTGGAAAAACTGCATAAATGTTTTTACACTTCTGGAAAACTGATGATGAAAGACAACTGTGACTAAGAGCACTGGAAACACATGTGGCTAAAGATGAGTAAATAAAAGGAACTGTGAGTTGTTTCTGAACACAGGGGGTTACCACAATTCCTCTGGGAGAACATAGTTACAGAAGTTGCTGGTAAAAATGATCAGTTAGCATTGTCCACAGTGCTTTCTATCCACTGGAGTCTATTGTGTTAATATTTGCAGTGTATGTATTAACCTTTGTTTGAGATTTGACTGCCACTTTTTAAATATTGACCTCTCATTATGCCATGCCTGCATTTCTGACACAGTCTTTTAATACCTGATATAAGGACAGTTTAGCCTCAAAGATCCAAAGTCAGTTAATGTTTCCCATATGCCATCAATTACATTTGCTCCATGTGTAATACCATGTGTGTGTCGATCATCATTTTAAATGAGTTGCCAAATAAAAAATAAAGCCTCAAAAATGTAAATTTTGATTCAATCAGGTTTTAAACATTATTGTCCTGCTCTGTTCTTTTTCAAGTACAGTCACTTCTTTTTGAGGCAAAAATCAAGGTGGCGATGACCAGACGGCACATTTGAGGCTTAAGAGAAATGGTTTAAAAAAATATTAGAAAATTGCTGAGTGCTTGCTTTTTTTTCTTTTTTTTTTTTTTTTTTTACTGGAAACAATGACTGATAACGGCAAGGGTTAAAAATAATCACAAAGACCTTTTCGATGTTCCTCACATGACTGACATTACTGTTTTCTTTCCGCTTAGTGAATACGACTGTTATTTATAACCATGTGTAAAATATCTGCTGACCAAACATTAAGAAACATGGTTGATGCATGTTTTCTAACATTGTAAGTTGTAAAGTTCATCAATATGTCTGACAGTTGGATGGAAATACGCACACACACACACACACACACCGACACGGACAAAAAAAACCCAACAGAAAATAAAAAAATGATTGAAAAGATAGCCTCAGGAGTTAGACTCTTAACTGAGGGGCAACGATGAATTGTAGCAGTTTCCTCGCCTTGAATCTTCCAGTAACTCAGCTGAGGATGAAGTACTGGGAGGTAAAGGGCTGGATGGGGTGAAAAAACAAAAATCAACTGGACCAGTTGGACCACTTGCGTCTTTGATCCATGTGTTGTGCTTCTTGTGTGTTCAACGGTGATCAAAATGACTATGAAGTGGTCGAGGCCGAACATTTGGGTTGCTCGACAACAGCTGCTGCATCATGTGCAGACAATTATAACATGATGATGTGGCAGTTTTCTGCTTGTGTCATGCTGACCTGCAGCCAGAAAAGTTGAGGAATGTAAAGCTCAGGAGGGATTCTCTTACCCCGAGCTTTCAGGAAGGAATCATGCCATCGCTTCTCACGTATCCTCTCATTGGAGAAGACTGGGAATAATTTGCTTGTCCAGACCAACCGGGATGCTGTAATGTCTGGTTTAGACACTACCGTCTACCTAACAGACCTCCCAGCGCAGTGGAAACCTAGGCCACCCAAGTCCTGCTGGGGCTAGGAGGTGCTGGGTGTGTGTGTGTGTGTGTGTCCGTGTGTGTGTGTCCGTGTGTGTGGTGAAATCACATTTATCTGTCTACATAAAACAGGGTCAGATCTCAGCAAGGGAAGCCTGCCTTCACTATAAGACAAAAGAGATCTGCCTTTTCCGTCAGATTCTTTGCTTCTTAATTTGTTTAGAGACTAGTGAAAGTATTTTACAGCTTGCAAATAAATATTTTTATTTTAATTAATTGACTGATTGAAACCTTTATTGTCCCCCTCTGGGGAAAATTAGTTGCCAAACAGCTCATGACATTCAAAAGAGGAAGACAAACAGAAAAACTGAGTCAACAATGCAACAATACACTGCAAAAACTCAAAATCTTACCAGGAATATTTGTCTTATTTCTAGTTAAAATGTCTAATTTTTATTCAAAAAATCTCATTACACTTAAAACAAGAGTCATTACCAGAAAAATAACTTATTTGAGAATTTTCACCTGTTTCAAGTAAATTTTCACTTGAAATAAGTAGAAAAATCTGCCAGTGGAACAAGATTTATCTTCTTATTACAAGCAAAAAAATCTTGTTCCACTGGCAGATTTTTCTACTTATTTTAAGTGAAAATCTACTTGAAACAGGTGAAAATTGTTGTTTTTTCCAATGATGAGTCTTGTTTTAAGTGTAATGATAAATCAATTTTTCTAACTAAAAATGAGACATTTTAACTAGAAATAAGACAAATATTCTTGTTAAGATATTGAGTTTTTGCTGCTGGTCCAACAAACACGAAGTGCTGGTAATAAATAAAAATAAATATTAATACATATTATTAATTAAATAAATATTGAAATTTGTTTTACGTTTGGAAACTGCGATTGCACTTCTTGGCCATCGTACATTTAGCACTTCATTATTCCACCAGAGTTGGACCAAAGTGGAAAATGGTCAAAGTGGGGTTTGGGTTATTTTCTACCACCTGTGCCTAGTGAACAGTAGCCTGGCTAAAAAAAGCGAAAAGCCGCAGGTTCGTCATTGTGCTGATGTTTATGACAAAGATTTCCATTTACGTTCCGAAGCAGTCACAGCAAGAGCATGTAATCTTTCATCATCTCAGATAATTATGCGAGAAAGAAAAAAAATATCACCAAGATAATCATAACCAGTTACCAGAACAAGCAGAAAAGTGAGTGATTACATGCCATTTGTTTTTTCCCCTCTCCAGTTAAAAAACTAAAAAAAAAAAAACTAAACAGAGAGTCTTACTGGAAGAGAGATTATGATGTCCAAAACAGTTAAACATAACAGGATTTATGGGGCCATCAAAGAACAGAAGTATGTGTGTTTGTGTGCGTGTAAGTGGGGGGACATGCAGCAGGCCCGACCACAGCTCTGTGCTGACTGAGGCAGAGCCGGGAGGTGAGTCATGGGAGAGCCGGGGGAGGGTGGGGGGGTGGGGGTGAGGGATGGGTGGGGGTGTGAGGGTGCTGCGTAAGTCTCCTCAGAGCTATCGAGGAGTAAAGACACTGAATAAGACTAGTTGTGCGCATCTGCTCGTGAAAGCAATGAAGAGGTCACTTACTCTGCAAGAAGCACTGCAAAAACTCAAAATCTTAACAAGAATATTTGTCTTATTTCTAGTTAAAATGTCTCATTTTTAGTAAAAAAAAATCTCATTACACTTAAAACAAGACTCATCACTGGAAAAAAACAACAATTTTCACCTGTTTCAAGTAGATTTTCACTTAAAATAAGTAGAAAAATCTGCCAGTGGAACAAGATAAGACAAGATAAATCAGATTTTTCTACTTATTTCAAGTGAAAATTTACTTGAAACAGGTGAAAATTGTCAAATAACAAGTTATTTTTCTGGTAATGACTCTTGTTTTAAGTGTAATGATATTTTTTGACTAAAAATTAGACATTTTAACTAGAAATAAGACAAATATTCCTGGTAAGATTTTGAGTTTATGCAGTGAGACTTTGAGCTTTGTTCTTGAAAAAAGACCTGTGATAACAAGTAGATGGTGATTTATAGTCCACACAACCTTCCCATTTTTCCCTCATCGCTTCAAACTCTAGATTCAATCTTAATGCATTTTTTTTGCTGTTTCTTTATGGTTGTTTTTATTCCTTTAAGAGTATCAGATGTGGTATAAATGTACAGCTAAGATCACATGTTCATAAAAAAATAATGAAGATTGCAATTATTTTAAAATAATTGCAAAAAAAACTATAAGGAAAGTATCATGTACTTCAAGCACAAAGTTTCAATTACACAAATAATTAAAGGTAAAGTAAAAGTTAATAAATTAAAAGTTCTGACTGAAATAGTGATTAATACCACTGATGTGTTTTGAATAAGCACAACTTTCATCTTATGCTGCAAGAATTCTCTTCAAAACAATGAAAAAGATAATCTTAACATTGAAGAAAATGGACAAAAACATTGTCTTTGACAAATTATTGCATTTACAACTACTGCTGTTGAGAAAATCATTCAGATGATGAAGGCAGCAGTTGATCATTGAAATGATTATTCAGGGGCAAAGCCTCCATGTAATGCAGTAATGCATAATGATAGTGCATTACAACTACAGCATATTAATGAGGTCAAAAATGGCTGTAAATTAGATTTTGATTACTTTAGATTGACTGGTTACATCACATCCAGCGCTGCCAGAGACGTGTAAATCAAATCAACTCAAAACTTATCTATATAGCCCTTTTCATACAAGAAAATGCAGCACAAAGTGCTTAACGGTAAAAACCAAATCAATCCCACCGATCCACTCACCATCATTCCTCACCAACCCTAATCCTTATCAATAATAAAACACAATCGAAAGGAAATCAATCAAAAAGAAGTAATAACATGGAAAACATTGCTGGGCTCAGAAGAACCAGTGAGGGAACAATATCACAGGATCACAGCTGTCTGTGTTAGGAGGCGGCTGCTGCAGCTGGGGGCCAGACTGCATGGTAGGGGGCCACAGGGGGACCACGGGGGGCACAGGGGGGGCCACGGCCCACCATCAGAGAGCCAAACACCAACTCTGCTGGATGAATGGATGAACCCAACACAACCCAGGGACGAGCGGAGCCAGCAACCACAGTCAACCCCCCTCCCAGTGCAGAGGACTCCCACTGAGGGAACACTGGAGTTAAAAAGTATGAAAAATATAAAAATAAGAGTAATAAATAAATATAAAAAAATTAAAGAGCGATAGATAAAAATAGTAATAATAAATCATAATAGAAATAGACAAATAAGTACCGTATTTTCTGGACTATAAGCCGCTACTTTTTTCATAGGTTTTGAACCATGAGGCTTATACAAAGGTGCGCTCAGAGCACTCTAACCGGAATTAGAATCAAAACTAAGACAAAATAAATGCAAAGAAGAATATGCTACTTCTTCTTTAGCAGATAGAAGTAGGTAGAAGCAGATTTCAAACAGATAAATAAATACCAGTTATTTTCTCTTGGTTCTGTCCCGTTTTAATCAGCAAAGTTGCTGCCGTGTTAAAAGACACTGTTAGGAAAGGATCTATTTAGGTACAAACATGTACATCATTTACAGTTCAAAATCCGTCTGTACATGTAGTAAATATCTAATCTAACAACATAAATATCTGCGGCTTGCATATCTTTTTTTTTTTAAATAGAGCAGATGCGGCTTGTATGCAGGTGCGGCTTGTACAGTATATCTTTTTTTAATTATTTTTTAAATATAGAGCGGATGAAAAGAAAATACGGTAGATAAATAACATATTGGCAATAAAAGACAGTACACCGTGTTAAAAAAACTAAATCTAAGATAGAAAGGGGACATTAGTTAAAAGCCAGATTAAAAAAGTAGGTCTTGAACCTGTTTTTAAAAAATTGAATTTTCTCTGCAGCACTCAGGTTCTCTGGTAGGCTGTTAATAAACGTGGGGCGTAATATTGGAAAGGAGAATTTTAAGAAGGCTGGTGCCGGGGATAAAAACCTGTTTTAAACATGGAATATGGCGAGGAATAAAACTATGGAATAAAACTATGCCCAGTCAAAAATGACACCCAGGTTCTTCACTTGATCAGATGTCTTTGAAAATAGAACATGCCATTTTGACAAATGTTTCTCTGTCTTAGCTTTGAGACCGATAACAAAAATTTCAGTTTTGTCCTTATTGAGTTTTTCAGCTATCCATGATTTAATATCTAAAATACAATAAAAAAGTTATTCAATTGGCCATATGTCTCCAGCAGACATGGCAATGTATAGCTGTGTGTCATCAGCATAGCTGTGAAAATGAATGCTATTAATGACATCCTCAAGTGGAAGCATTTATAAATTAAAAAGAATTGCGCAAAAAGCGTTTCCATTGCACTTTTGTGATAAACTGGATTATCAAATTTCCTAAAAAAAACACATAAAAGTGTAAAAATTCTTTTTGAAAATTAGAGCCACTGTTTGAGCCATTTTGCGCAAATCTACGGGTGATGGAAATCCAACTATAGAGGCTGGTGTAAGGTGACTCAACTCATGCTCAGCCTCATTTAAGAATTAGAATCAGTTAAGGGAAGTAGTAGTCACTGATATCTACAAAAACATCACTGTAGCACGACTCCCCTCATCCTTCTTCAATTGGTAGGACAACCAATGTTTCAATCAGATAATTTCCTTAGAAATTCTTCAAAGGTGATCATGGAGAAACATTCTACTCATAGTCTACACCCACTTATTCCTGTTTAGGGTTATGGGGATCTGCTGGAACCTATTCCAGCTTTCTTTAGGCGAAAGGCAGCGCTATACCCTGGACAGGTCACTAGGGAACTGCAGAGTTTTCTATTTGAATTTTTGTTACTTTTCAATAATGTTGAGAGTGCTTCTACACTTGTCAGAACATCCTAATACTTATTTAAAGAATGCACTCAGAAAAAAAGTTACATTTACTGCTAATAATATATAATAAAAATTAAAATACAACATAAAATGTATTCAATGCATTGAATAAAATAGGTAGACTGTAAAGGACCAAATCTTAAAATAGTGTATATATCTGGACATGTAGCTGTGATATATTGCAGTATCAATGTGCATTTAGAACCATAAATATCTGGACACTGATAGGGTTTTCATGATTTTGCCTTTTTCCTGGAACAACCTCTACCATCAACGTTTTGTCGACATTATGGGTTTTAGACAAAAATTTGGCAAACTGTTTTACGTACATGTACATGTACAGTACATATCAAACCGTAACGTTATTGACACACAGGAAGTGAAGAAGCGGGAGACTGTTTAGCCAATCAGAATGCAGAACACAAGGCACTATGCAAATCCATGAAGCAGCGAGATGTGAAAGGTGAACCGCGTTATAGCGAGGGATTAATGTATATGTAAACACTCAGGCATAACTTGTGTTTCATATGGTCTGGTTAGTAACTTCCTTTTGGAGATTAATAAAGTATTTTTTAATTGAATCAAATAATCATTTTTGATTTGTTCTTACTTTATAAAATTCACTTTGAGATTCATGCAACTGGTTTCAAGTAGTGTAAAACTAAGTTAAAGTAGATTCTTTTAGTGCTCCTCAAAAACAAAACTCTAAAAACCCGAGCAGCTCTGTATGGTGGTGTCCCCTGCCAGACACCAGAAGGATTCACAGGCTGGGAAGAGGGAATGCAGACACTTCACTGAAGTCGCCAGAGCTTGGTAGATGGGTATAGATGATAAACAGCTTTTCAGCCAAATTGTTTATGGCTTTGCACCTGGTGCAAATGAAGCATGCTTTTAGCACAGAAAAAGTGAAATGCTGAAGTATTTAAGGGAGTGCACGTCACACATCAGCTATGTATGCACTATGGACCACATTGTGTAACTCCAATACAATTCTGGTTAGGTGAAGATCTGATTTGACAACTTACATTCATAATTGTTAACTTGAATCAGATCTTCCTGTGGAAGCGATAGCTCTCTAAACCAGATACAATTCAGTGTGTGCGATTTCTATCAACAAGAAACGAAAACATAATATTTCTGAGAGAATAGTGAAGCATGAGATATGATCTGAGCAGAATACAAACAGCTGAAAATGGACGCGATCTCAGCTATGTCTATGTTGACATTCACCTCCAAAGGATGGAACTTCAACATGTGAAAAGATCAAGGACTTCTGTCACTTTCCTTCACTTTTGCTGAATGACTGTTGCCATGCTGGCAGTGCAGGTTGATGGCAACAATGCTCAGTGGATACACATATGTGAGGAGCCTAAAGGATTTTGATATGTTCATTTATCGCTCATGTTACAAGGCCAGATATCTGATATAAACTTAGCAAAAAAAGTACGGATATTTATGTCTATCTGGCATCAGACTTCTCCATTCACATTCAACCTTTGAAAATGGAAAACCTTTTGACCATATCGAGTCTCTCTTGAGAATTTGAGAGCGTGTCTCAATAGGCGTGTTTCCATTACACTTTTGTGCAAAAGAAAATCAAATCTCTGAATCTATGACAGAGGTAGCACTGAAGGGGAATAAGTGAATAAGAGCAATTCTTGTAACTTTCCGTATCTCTTCCTGTGAGACTTCTCTTAAAAAAACAACAAAAAAAGAAAATCTCAATGTGGAAGATGGACAAAAATATCTTTAGTCTTTGTCAAATTATTGCGATTGCATCAACTGCTGTTTAGATAATGAGATGATGGATGGAGTGGATGATCATTCAAATAATTATTCAGAGACAAAGCCCTTCTGTAATGCATCATAATTAAGTAGCTTTATACCACAACTGCATCATAGTAATGAGGCCAAAAACAGCTGGAAACAAGGTTTTGATTACTTTAGATTTATTGGCCTATAAAATATAAATAAAAATGTTCGGCAAATGGCCAGTGCAAATGGCAGACATTGATTTAAATGCATGTTGCAACAAAGCAAATAATGTTGAAACTTTTTTAGGAAATGCATTGGCATTGCTAGATTACAGTCCAGATTTAAACCCTTTAAAAAAATCTATATATATATATATATGTATATTTTTTTTATGTCAAGGAACTCAAGCTATTATAAATATTCGAAGAAGTGCACCACAGCATGACTTTTTCATAATCCCATAATGTTTTCCCTCTCATTTGCCTTTACTTGGGGATTTATCCTTCACAAGTTTCCTTCTAATATACTTTATTCTTCTTACACTGGAGATCTGTGCAGCAATTTTCTGTTCATAATTAAATAAAAATGATTGTCATAATTGACAATCATTTGTATTTAATCCGTTAAACTTCTGTTAATTGTTATAGTTAATGTAAGACTCTTTTTGTCAAGGGCCCCATTCAAGTCACATAATAATATTAAACCTCCTACATAACTGAATGCCATTAACTTACAGAAGAAAAAACATGAAATTATCCAAACTGAGAAACTGGAAAAAGAGATTAGAATAAATATCTGCTTTAAAAATGATTACTATTTATAAAAATGATGCAGTTTGAGTTTCTGTTTGATTAGTTGGCTCTGCATTTCAGCTAAGCGACCAAAGTACTAGAATATAAGTTTTAAAAATGAATAAAAAGCATTCAAGTGTCAATTCATCCTGATATAATATAAATGAGGCTAAGAAAAGTTCACAACAAAATACTGATGCAAAGAATAAAATGATAGATGATGATAATCAGACATAAATGGTATTCTTACAGTGGTATCCACAGGTGTAACGGGAGTAGCTGGAACATGTGTTGAGGTGGAGTCTTGTGCCTTGAGCACCACACAGCCTTGGGGTCCCAAAGTGACGATGACCGCCCCACAGCCTCGCTGCAGCAGCACCTGAGCAGCGCCATGTGCTTCCTCCACATTAGTTACCGTGCAACCCGTGAGAAGCTCTGCCTGCAAGGAAACACATCTTTTATAAGTCAAGGAACCATGATAATCAGGGGTTAAGAATTACAGCACAATGAAAGCTGGAGAAAAATCTGCACTAGCGTGGGATGCTATGAGTGTATATGAAAACTGCATAATGGAAAGTCCCCAAAGCAAAACCCAGTGCCAGGTGCTGTGTGCAACATGCAATTAATGAAAGAAACAGCAACCTCTTCTACCTTCTTGTTTAAAAAGAAATCTGTTGTCATTTAATAAACAAAAATAAAAAATATAACAAATACATGTCCACACATCTTTAATCAGTAGTGTATTAGTTGAGCTTATTGTTGTGTGTTAACAGCTCTGGTATGAGGGAGCTCTAAATTACACATTGACAGTGGTCAGACAGAGCCATTAAATCACTCGGTCTGTGAGGGATTTGCAGGCTTCGTCAGTCACATTTACAAAGACACAATCCTCCGACTGTACTGCATCATCTAGCTCTGCCATGACTACATGGTGACAAAGCAGGAATCAACAGCTGATGTGTGAGATGCTTCAAGGAACCCTAAACCGCAGCTCTGCTCACAGCCACAATCAGTGAAGATGAACCAGCGTTGTTACTGCACAGTTGGAGCTCATTTTCAAACCATGTGCACAGACTGACACATATACAGCCCACAGTCACAAGTGCTCCTATACGTTGATTCACAGCTGTATCAGCGTTACCTTAATCACCAACAAAACCTTTATCTTTCCTACTGGTTTGTTTTGACTGTTCAGTCATCCGATTTAATCAAACAATGTTGGACAAAGGATCACAGATCTGTTACCCTGAGAGCATCTAATTTTTTCCCTGGAAGGTGTGGTTTCGATGTGATCAAAAGCAAGCATTTAAGGATGGAACGATTCATTTCCTATTAACATTTGTTATGTTTAAATTAGTGCTGTTAAGAGATTAAAAAAATTCAGCAATTAATTCATTAAGATCTGTAATTAATTAATCAAATGAATCTCCTTTTTAATCTCACCTAAAAATTACTGAAAAAAGCCCACAACTTGAGGTGTTTCCTTTGAATTCATTACATTATTCGAGCAGATCAAAACATTGATATATAACAAAATATTTAACAGACTTGAACAGATTCAGTCATTAGCTGTGTCCGAAATCCCATCCTTCCTGAAAAATGCAGCAATGTACACAAATGGGCAGCAGCCCCCCGTGGCACTCTCGAAATTTCTGCAAGGAAATTTTCTAGTATTCTATAATTTCATCTTGTTTCAGCCAGGATAAATGGGAAAGAGCGGGGCGGTGCGCTGCTACTGCTGCTGTGAAAGGAGTTGTTACCATGGTAATAACTCCCCTCCCAACGACAGGAAGTGCCGTGGGGCTCCGAGTAGTACATCCCAATTAATGTATACTACTGATATTAACTCAAAAGTGTGAAGAACTTAAGTATACTTTCTGAGTATATACTGTTTAGCATTTCGGACGCACCGTGTGAGTCTACCAGCTTGGCTAACCACGCCCACACACAGGGACAGCCAATCAGTGTCCACTTCAAGGTGTGACGTACAACTGTTTTCCACCCACAACTCAAGCACAACAAGCCCACTGCACAAACACAGATTTCATAATAAAAGCAACTCGCAAACAGAAAAAATAAAGTTAGAGATTAAAAAAATAGATTAAGCGATTAAAAAACAGAACGCGCTAAATATGCCTGTAATTAATTAATCGCATTTAACACGCTAATTTGACACCCCTAGTATAAATAATTGTACTGTAGTTGCTTATTATTATTTTGTACAGTACACAAAAAAAATGTGTTATGGACAATAGTTTACATGTTTAAAATGACTCTGCTCTAAAATGAACAGCTGTATTTCACACATCTGAGGTTGAAAGAAAAACATCTTGCTCCCTTATCACGCGCTTATTATTATGTGATCTAGGTCAGATCCATACACAACACATGCGTTTTAGCAGGGGTGGTCCTTGAGTGGATATCAAAGATAATTCCCCTAACTATAAAGTATTTTAGCGTAGCATGTGGGCTGAGGATCAAAGAGCCCTGCACTCTGTCATCCTTAAGCCTCCCTTTAACCCTTACGACTTCTCAGCGTGAGCATGGCACACACACACACACACACACACACACACACACACACACACACACACACACACACACACACACACACACACACACACACACACACACACACACACACACACACACACACACACACACACACACACACACACACACACACACACACCTGTGCAGAACGTGTGCCAGCCACAGTATTGTAAGGGAGGATGGAGACGCAGCTGACATGGTGACATGAGTGTTGAATAGATCTCAACCCCACCCACCAACACAACCTGACCTGAGATCTGTCAGGGGGAACAATGACCCAGGACAATTCAAAAATAGACCACGGAGTGTAGCGGTGCTTTCAGAGTTGGATGCCAGAAGTGAAAAATAATTGATCTGTTAGTCATCAGCTTCAAACCAGGGATGGGAATCAATCTACCTCCAACCGGGTGCAGGACCACGAGCACAAAGACCCATCTTGCTGAGCGTGTGTGAGGACTTGCATGAAAGCACCAGTTATTTTAAGAAGACATTTGTTATTGTATATGCATACATCCTTTTTTATTTTATTATCTCCTTCATGCAATAGAGAGTTGAAATCCTGAACTTATTACATTCTATATCTCTCATTTGTCCTCACTAACAGGATTTCTTAACCTCAATCATAACGACTGGTGTTTAACATCGTTAAATTAAGATGCATATTTAGCCATCTAGATTTTCTTTTTTTTCCTAAGACCTTTTATTCTACTACCACCTCATAATTGTGAAATAAATTATTTTATGTGCATGTGAAATAATTTTTAAAAAGAGCTTAAAGTGATTTCTCTTTTAGTGACAATGAATGCTATTTTGCAGTCTAAAGGAAATTAATAGTTTTTTTATTTGTTTAACACTAATATAATTCATTTTCTCCATAGTATGTTTAAATACTATCATATTATTTTCGTTTTTCATTCCATTTTCTCACGCTCATGTTAGGAAAATAAACTTAGTTAAAAGAAAACCCAACAGAAGATCATCTTCACTGCCAATGACACTTATATAAGCTCAGTTTATGGGGATACAGATGTCAGCACCCAGTAACTTTTGTGAACATTCAGCAGACTACATAAAGTGGCATGCTAAGAATTTTTATGTTCCTAAGTGGTTGCGTGTGAAAACATGGTTTTATCTCTGTAGTTCTTGTGAACACAACCTGGCTAACTATCTGTTTATAAGTCCAGAAAATGACTGAAACAAACCAGATACGAGTGTGCTGAAGAAAAGCTTCTTTCACTCTTCAAAGACACTCTTCTCGGCTGACCTTTATGTTACTTTCCAAACAATCATTGTGATTGTGAACAATACAAATAAGGGCAGTATTTAACACAAAAACGGTCATTACTGAGACTACTCACACGTGACTTTTTAAGTGTTTTATGTTCTAACAATGAGTCATGTATTAAAATGTCATGCTTGAGTTAAAAAAACAACTGCACAAATTCTCTCTCATGTTCATGTATGAAAATAGTTTAAACATATGATACTAATGGGATGTGGGATGTTATTCTGATTCTAATAATGTAGCACTTCTTTTACACTGTTTTTTGTCATTTTCTTTTTCTTTTTTTAAAGCGTGTTTTTTTTGTGCGCCTTTTTACGCATTTCTAGACATTATTCATTTTTCCTGTTTTACATGGATGTAACATGGACAATGGAATCTGTTTTAACTATAGATGTTTTTCAGTAGAACCAGTATTTAATCTATGCTTTAAGGTTTATTACATGTCCCTGAGTGAGATGTACATTCTTCACCTCATCCCAATCCACATCATCATAAATATCACTGACAGCAAAAAACAAAAGCAGACATGTAGAGCTTTCATCAACTCTCCCTGTTATGTTCCCACACCTGGCGACATCATCTCAACACCTTGCATCACCACATCAAATAAAGAGTCGAAGGCAAACTCAGATTTACCTTATCTCCCAGGCAGTTTCTGACTAAGGCCAAGAAGACATCTGCTGTTTTGGTTTTACTACCATTCCCATCTATCCCTGCCCCCTCCCGCTTATCTGTCATTATCTTACAGTCAACAAAGGTTTCTTGACTTAGTTTTTACTGTAAAAGGGTGGAGGCATACCTGCTGGCTTATTCCCAGCAGAGGGTTTACACAGATAGATGAATGTGTTTGTGGAGTTCATGACCCAGGATGTGTTGATGGATCTGTAAAAACCGGTACATGGGCGGGACCTTCTGTCAAACTTTACATCATTTCCTTCCAATGCGGTTGACTGGACATCTGCTGATTTTGCATTATTGGCCTTCCTAAACCTAATTATGCAAGAGTGAAAGTGGAAGTGGTTTTTTTTATGCTGTGATATAAGCTGCAATATAACAGCCGAAACTTGCGTGCAATCGTCACTTTTAAGGCCTGACTGCAGTGGTTGTGGTTTTACAAGTTCTTAGAAAATCATTGTGACAACTACTGTCACTGTGCATATCCGCTACACTTTGTCTTGCTGTTGAATCAAATGGAGAAAGTTTAAAACAGACAAATACAAAACATCTCTTACACTTTATTACATCTTTTGAAAACAAAAAGACAGAAGGCAGAAGATGCAGCGTGCAAAAGAGCTGTTCTGCTTTCCTCTGTGTACTTACAGTGCAAATATAAGAGGCTGTATACCATGATTTGTTTTGAAGATAAAGATCCTAAAAATGTTTATCCATGGGAGTTAAAAATAAAGAATGTGTCTCTTTGCTAAGTATCATGTGCAGTATGTAACTAAGTTAATGTTTAAATTTTGCTTTTACAGTACATGGTTTTACTGTAAAGTGAATCAGTTGGAAGCCCTACAAAGTCAGCTGGAGAAGGAACTGATGAAAGTATTCTTAACTTTAAGAATCCACATTATACTAAGAGGCATCCTTATAGTATTATGTTATGGTCTGTTTGATATGTTAGATAAGGAAAGCAACAACAAATATTGCTACAGGCAGCGTGAGAAAACAGGGGACCCACACATACTAACACTATCTATCTAGTCTCACCATTGTGTCTATCATGCTCGAAGAAAACCCATACAGGAATGTGACTAAGATTTTCAACGGAAAACCAACTTGCTTTGAGGAAACAATGCTAACATCACACCATTTTACTGTCTTCATTCAAATTATGAAAAGTAAGCAAATCCTTCTGCTCCACCCTCAACTGCTGCTTTTCGGGTCAATAAATAAGAGTCTGCATCAGTGTTCAGAAATGAAGAGAAAAACTGCACCAATTGCAAAACAAAGCAGTTAACCAAATAAAAAGACAGTTTCCAGTTTTTTTTGTTTTGTACAAATAAGCCATAACTTGTACTTGTACACTTTTGCACAATTGAAACACAGAGCCACAGCAGTGGAATTTGCATGAAAGAGCAGAGAGAAAAGACAGGTTTGACTGGCTGATCACTATGTTCTTTTAATTGCCCCCCAAAAATAATGAAAACAGCAAAAACACGAAAAAGAAACAACTTGGGAACACTGGGTCATCTGTACAGAAATACCCCAACACATATTTTTGATGGTTTAAAAGACGTAATTGAGAAATGACTTTTAGTCTACGTATTGTTTCCCACAGAAAATCCTGCTTAGAGTTATGTTCTTTGTGTGTCCTCACCTCTGACTCATTACAGCAAAACACATCAGAGACTTTGTAGAAATCAGAATCCAAGTCAGGGATGGCTGGTGCCGGGTTGAATATCGTCTTCACTGCAACAGGAAACAACCGTAATTAATTTTATTGATGTCAAATATCATAATCTGCAGGTCACACCATGTACCATGGCATCATTGCCAGGGACTAAAATAATGCAATGGTTCACAATGTTATACAAGGTAGAGCTTTCAGATGTTTTAAAGGAAACAGATTGTTTTCTTATCTCCCAGCGACACATTTTTCTATTGTGTGTTTTGTTTTTGTTTTATTTTATTCTTTGTTTGTCATTTCTGAGCCTCACAGCCAAGACCTGGTGACATCTTACTTAACCTTTCACCAGGAACAAAGGCCAGCAGGTGACCACTGCCTTCGAGGCAAAGCTGAATTGGTTGAGCTTCTATAAAAACAATTATATAGCCAAATTAAAAAAAAAAAAAAAAAAAAAAAAAAAATGGTAAGAAGGCTTTATGTTCTGTATTATTTTTGTGCCATATGAGTATCACTAGATACATGTGCTCAAATGGTATCAAAGAGAGGTAAAATGATCACAACTAAAGGGGTTAAGCTCCCAGAAGGAAACCAAACAGCTACAAATACCCGGGGATTCCACCAGCAAATGGCAACCACTGCACCAAGAGTGGGAAAGATCCTGATAAGCCAGCTGAGTGGGGAGAAATAACACTGAGCCATCGATGTGTACGCCTGCTTGTACAATAACCTGGACACAGACGCAGATGGATGCCACTGATGTCAATTAATTTAGCTAACAATGGAGGCTCCAGTACTCTGACACCGCCCAGTACGTGTTAAAGAAACCATACAGGATTAAACAGCTTAGATTAGGGCTGGGCGATATGGACCAAAAGTCATATCTCGATATTTTCTAGCTGAATGGCGATACTCAATATATATATCGATATTTTTTCTGTGCCGTAATTGGGGTTTCCCCCAAAGCATTATAGCATAGCATCTCTGTTAGCTTCATTTTTTTCTGAGGCAAACCCTTAAAAAAACAGTCAGTTTTAATACAAAGCCTCGTGCCAAATGTCACACTGGTACATTTATTAACAGAGGTCTGCACAAAATCTAAATGTATAAAACAAATTAAATAAAAATAAACTGCCTGCATATATAGAATAAAAATGCTTCTTTAATAAAATAAAACAAATATCCCTTTCCTGCATAACAATTAAATTAAAATACACTGTGCAATTAATACAATGTAGACAGTAACAGGCAGGCTTTTCCACTGAGGTTGACAGTTGTGCAAATAACAAAACATTTGTGCAAATCTCAAATAAAACATTCAAGTCAATTTGTCACAAAATAAGTTATATCAAAATCATTAAAAAAAAAAAAAATATTATTATTATTATTTTTTTTTTATCGATATAAACGATATTGTCTCGTACCATATCGCGTTTGAAAATATATCAATATATATTAAAATCTCTATATATCGCCCAGCCCTAGCTTAGATCCATAAATACAAACACAAGATGTCCCTCAATGATGGAGTGTGGAAGAGGAAACTGTGGCAAAACCATCATGGAAGGAAAAGCCCTTGACAAGAGACCCAGTAGTGAACCCTGAATGCAAACAGATGCTTTTATAGAGGCAGACCCTCTACTGGTGATGATCAACCCAATACATCTGATTAGCAGTTTGAACTTAAGGATCAATTCATATGAATTCATATGGAAGCAGTAAATGTGTATTTACTAATATTCATGTATACCGCTTTGGAATTTTTGCATAATGTATGTTAAATAAATAACAATAGGGTAATATGTTATGTACTGTTGTTCATATGACATTAAAACCTAAGAAGGACTATAGGTGATTTTTATTTGCATTATTTCCTTATGTAGAGAACCTTTGAATACAAATGTTTTATTAGGCTGTCTGTTTCTTCCTCGCATGACTATACATATAACCATGTATATGTGTTAGTGTGTGGGTGTGATGAGTTGTGACCCTCTCTGTGAAGAGCACGAGGGGGAGAGAGAGAGAGAGTGTCAGAAGTAATCCTCTGAAAGTGTTGCAAATCACTGTCTGATGCATATTCATGAGCAGAGAGCATTAATGCATCTAATACCATGATTTCTGTGTATGTGTGAGGATAAGCCCAGCTTGAAGAAGCGATTAATTCCGATATCTCTGTGTACAAAATAAAGCCTTGTGCGAGTGTGTCTGAGGGAAATATACATATCAGAGCTGGTGACATCAAAGTCTGTTGTGCAGAAGTGAGCGTGTGGTAATTGTGTGTTTGTGTGGGCATAAAAAGGCGCAGCTGCGTGGGTTTGCGCTGGGCTTTGGCCACCTGGTACTTTGAGGCAGATGCGGGGCTGCTCATGAGTAAAAGTGGAAATAATGTTTGTGTCTTTTTTACAACAGACACACAGGGTACTTGTGCTGTATCTTTTATATGCGTCGACCAGAACATGGCACAGAGAAGTGACATTAGGCTCACTCTCTCTCTCGGCTGAACTCTGTTAAGTGTGAGATCTGTGATGTGAAGCCTCTGTTTTACGTGAATATGAAGGATCCCTATCAGCCCCCTAAAGCCTGTTCTCTTTTTGAAAAAAAATGTCCTTTTAATGCTCTTATTCTCCTATTTCTTTTATCACTATTCCCTTAAAGGATAATACAACTTTAAATGCACCATTAAAGTTTCTTTACTCAGCTCTGCTTAGTTTGCCGCACTTTCATCATGAATTATCTTTGAGCAGTCACCTGAAAACAGACCAAAATAAATTTTTTGGCATAAGCGTTATGACTACTACTACTACTACTGTCATTTAGCAGACTCCAAGCTCCAAAGCGACTTACATCTGAGAGAACAACACAAGCAGCAAACAGCAAGAGCTTGTTCATTCGGAACTAAAACATGACTGTAAAATATTTCAGTTTTTTATAGAAATTAGTTTGAAATCAAAGTTATTGTACAGTTAAACCATCATTTAATGCACTTGAGGTTGCATATTCTTATAATTACATAATTACAGGCTGTTTCACGGTGCATGAACATATGAGTCATGGGGATCTTTCTTGGACAAAGGGTGGTGTTTTTTTGTTTTTTTCTGAAGTCCTTCTATGGGATTTCATTAATTCAAATGTGACCAGGCCATAGTTATATGATCATATTGATAGTGGAAAGTTGTTCTCATCAATTATTACAACTGACTATTATTCTTCTGCCAAACCTCTAGACACTAAGGATCATCTTGTGAGTCTTTACTTCATTAGTTCCAAAGGAATTCATGTTCAGGTCACTACAAATATCTTCTTGCCAATGTACTCATGCAACCCATAGTATCACACCCAGCTCTGTGGCTGCCAAGTCCAGTAAAGACAGGCTAAACCTACTCTATCTCCTATTATTACTCAGCTTTCTTTCAATGTTCTCTAGCAATATTTGATTTAGCAGCTGTGGACCAAAAGTTAACATTGCTATGATTATTATTATTTTTTTTACCTAGTTGCTGTCTATCAAGATTTAGTGCTTATTGCTCTGTCTGAGCTGTCACAAAAACTCTGATCAACAACCTCTATATGATGTTGGAAGTGCCTGCTAGTCTGTTTTTCAGGGTTAAATGCTAAAATGTAGTACACTGTCTATGGCATCATTTTAGGACGACCACAACAATAGCCATGATTGTGGTAGCACGATTTCTTCTATTGTGCTTGACTCAGGTAAAATTGTTGTGTAAAGTGGTGTACTAGCTCCATATCCTCTGCTGGCATAATTGGACTTATTCAGATGTTTTTAGTTGCTCATTGTTCTCTGCGATCTGGTTCTGTCTTTGTGATGTCTCAGTTTTCTACTGGCAATACTTTCCCATGTATGAGTCATATTGCAATTCCATTTCAATTCAATTTTATTTACATAGCATCTATTACAATACAAGTTGTCTCTAGGCGTTTTCCAGTGAACCAGAACATGAGCCCTGAGCAATTATTACTGGGGGTGTCAAATGAGCCTGTTAATTGCGATTCATTAATTACAGGGATATATAGCGTGTTATGTTTTTTAAGCGCTTAATCTATTTTTTAATCTCTAACTTACATTTTTCTGTTTGGCATGGGGAGTAGATAGATAAATGACTTTACTAAGCCACTTTTTTGTTATACAGTATATCAATGTTTTGATCTGCCACAATAATGTAATGAATTCAAAGGAAAAAAACTCAAATTGAGGGCTTTTCTCAGCAATTTTTAGGTCAGATTAAAAAAGAGATTAATTAATTATAGTTAATTATAATTAATTCATCTCAAATGTTTTATGATAAATGTTTTAATCGTTTGACAGCACTAATTATTACATAAACAATGCCAAGTAAAAACTCCCCTAGTGGGAGAAAAACCTCAAGCCAAACAGTCGCAAGGAAAACTCCCCTTTAGGAGGGAAGAAACCTGGACCAGGACCTGAATCATAAGGGGGGACCCTCCTGCTGAAGACCAGCCGGGTAGAGGAAGAAAACGGAGAACAGACAGAGAGAATAAAGAACAGAAAGTGGAGGGGGACAGATATTTTGTCAAAGGTACAAAAAACAAGATATATTAGTATTAATCATCCATTAGCTGGAGAACTAAGTGTTCTATGTACATATTACTGTTACATGGTTAGTTGGTGCACTACAGAGATAACTATGTAAACAGGTGTAGACAGCAGACACTGAGGTGGTTGGAGGGTGGGAATGTCAGTAGATATGCAAAAGAGACACCTACAGTATACAGACAAATAGAGGTAAAGACTGTTATGGTCAGAGACTGCAGTTCAGCATGCAACCATGGAAGCTCTGGCCAAACACAGGAGAGAAAAGGAGGGAGCAGACCAGCACAACAAACTACAAGAACATGGAGAACAATGATGGTTATGAGATACTTATTATTAATAATTGGCTGAGCTTTGGAAAGGAAAGAGAAGGAGAGCAGGGCAAAAGGGGTGAGAGGGACAGTTCCTTGGATCACGGTGGTGTCCCCCTGCAGCGTAAGTTCATTTCTACAGCACAATTCAACAACAAAGTGATTCAAAGTGCTTTACAAAGACATTAAAACACAAATAAAAAGCATGATTTAAAATGTAAACAAAAAAGAAAGAAATAAGAACAATACATAAAAATATGATAAAATCACTATAAATATGATGTATATAAATGTGTATAGTTTGTTATTATTTGTATATAGATCTGCATGTCTTGTTTGCTGTTTTATTTTGTTTGTTATTTTGAGTCATTGTTTGCCGCTGTCCCATTTTTGGGATCAATATATAATAATGATCTTTCAATCTTGATGACACTCAAATTGCTTTTACATTACAAACCACCTTCAGCCATGATTATTTTGACTAAGGTATCAATGCACTGTGTGAGACATGACTTCAACAAAATAGCTCAGGAATATTGCAGGAAAGCACTCTTTTCAAACATGTCTTTACCCCTCCACTATCAGGAGTTTCGGGGTTGGATTGAGCTTCTCCAGGCCATTCCTCTTTTCCATGGTACGGGCTTCTTTCAAAACCTTTTCAGGTGATTTGGTTCATCTATCAATCAATCCATGAGAAATGGATTACATTTATTTTGTGCAATGGATGGATGGGGATTTCCATTTGCAGCCATGAACAGAACTGCAAGAAAACTGTGTGAGTTTAATGCTGATGTCAGATGCATAGACCAGATGTCCATGAAGTTTACATGTATAAGAATGTGGGACATGACTGATATGGAATCTTATCAATATTTACACGTTCCACATGAGTGAAATCCCTCGTGAAGGAATCTGCCTTACTAATCTGTTGAGCTGCTACTCTCTATATCAACTTAAATCATGTGTCTGTCTCGAGTTGCTATGTTTCTCACTCCAGGTGTTAGTCAAACCACATAAACCAACACACGTACAAGCTCACAGCTGTGGGGACAGATGTGGCAATTCTGGGATATGTGCATACTGAGTCATGTCTGGCAGCAGAATATTTGTGTTTGTGTGTCATAAGTCTGGGCTTTTAGCTTTCAGGTTCAAAGTCTGGTCGCACATGAGATGGAAAAGAAGTCGGAGGAGTTCCAGAAAAGCACAAATCTATAGATGTTTGTTGCTGGAGTCAATTTAGGAGGAAAAGTAGATGACGAAAAAAAGCAGAATGCTCTCTCTCTCACACACTCACACACACACACACACACACACACACACACACACACACACACACACACACACACACACACAACATGAGTCATCAGTGAATATGTGCAATAGCTTTAAGAGGCTCTAATTGCATCTGGTGTGAAATATGATAGCAGCTTTTTGCTCAAAAATGAAGACAAGGAGGCAAAATGGTAGAAAACGGAAGAGAAAAGAAAGAGAACCTGCACTATAATTTCTTCCACTGTAAAAGCTACTTAAATCCCATTACCATCTCAATCATAAATGCCATGTTATGTTTCCCCTAAAATGAAGAGTAAGCTTTTTTTTTCTTAGGTTACCAACACTTTCTAAGATCTGGCATTCACAGAATGTGTTGCTTAATGGTGACATTTGCGTAGTTTGAGTGTCGCTTCACCCCCGCGTCATTAAATCCTAGCTACTAAACCCATTAACACCCAGCCCTTCCAGAGAACTGTATTTACGCAATGCACTGGTGTGGCAACATGGAGGGTGTATCTTTGCCAAACGTCTCCAATCCATCTCTTCTGGCACCTTACGCAGAGCTGAAAGCCGTGCTATGGTTGACGCTGCAAGGAGGAAGGCTCGGGGAGGGAGGGTGGCGCTCAGAGAGGCCATCTGGGTATCCCATCTGCAGCACAGTTATGGCTGCAACTCTATCGTTCTGGCAGCCTGCAGTGAGCGATTATGGACGACAGACCCTGATGACAGGGGCACAAGGCTTCCCACAAGTCTCCAATGACGTGAAGTGCTAATAATAGGATGATTTGTTCAGTAACCTAGTTATGAAACCGCGGTGGAGGAAAGATGGGGATAAAGAGTATTGCATTCCGAAACAGGTCTTGATGGTGAATGAGTGCACACACTGCAAAAACTCAAAATCTTACCAGGAATATTTGTCTTATTTCTAGTTAAAATGTTTCATTTTTAGTCAAAACATCTCATTACACTTAAAACAAGAGTCATTACCAGAAAAATAACTTGTTATTTGACAATTTTCACCTGTTTCAAGTAAATTTTCACTTGACATAAGTAGAAAAATCTGCCAGTGGGACAAGATTTATCTTCTCATTACAAGCAAAAAAATCCTGTTCCCCTGGCAGATTTTTCTACTTATTTTAAGTGAAAATCTACTTGAAACAGGTGAAAATTGTTGTTATTTTCAAGTGATGAGTCTTGTTTTAAGTGTATTGAGATTTTTTTGACTAAAAATGAGACATTTTAACTAGAAATAAGACAAATATTCTTGTTAAGATTTTGAGTTTTTGCAGTGCAAATCATCTTTTAAAAGACAAATAGTATTTAAAAAACTTGCCACTTGCCAAAAAAACAACATTACTTCCACTTCTTAAAGGACTTAATCAAACCAAATCTATTTCTAGTAGAATAAGGAGAACCAAATCTAAAGCAAGATTATGCCAATCTTGCTGTTTCAATTTTCGACTCATTTGTCATTTGTCATTTTAAAATGATAAAAAAAAACGAGCAATCTTGAAAGAGTACATGTACTGTAAGTAGAAAAAAGCAAAAACAATTCTAGCAGAATGTGCTGCTCCACCTAAAAGTGATTCAAGCTCTTGAGTAAAGAAACAACCAACACCTTGTGTTTACCTTGGGTGGTTCTGAGAAGTTCAACTCTGTTATGAATGAACATTAAGACTAGAAGCCGTGTATACATTCATGTTTTAGTGAAGGACTGGGAACACAGACTGCAGAGAAGTGGATTGTACTACAGAAGTAATTTGAGAAGCTGCGGTGGATCTTTTGATACATTTTGGGCTGGATCTAGACTTCAAAATGACCATAACCTTTGACCATGTCCTGCTCTATTTAATAAAACAATCTACCGTATTTTCCATACTAAAAGCCTTTAATTTTCTCAAAAACTGGCAGTGCGCCTTATAATGCAGTGCGCCTTATATATGATCATTACGGTAATTTCTGTTACTGTAGTCAGGGGGATTGTGGGTAATGTAGTTAGTGTCGCCGAAGTAACGGCGCTAAAAACATCAGGAATCGTCACAGACGTTCAAGACAACAGCAGCGACGCTGACTCGCATAATGGCGACATTGACGAGACGGAGCAAAGCTGTTTTTATTTTGTTATTAAAGTTTGACATACGGAACTTTTCTTCTTGTTTTTTTTTTTTGCATTTGCTGTAGCATTTTGTAGCATTTCCTGTAGCGCAGCTCCATCAGGTAGATACGTAACTCAACCCCAAAATGTACTAAGGATACATTAGTTTTCTTACTTTAGAGGAATCTCTACCAGTAATGTCAATACAGAGCATTGACACTGACTGACCTTTATTATCCCGAGCCATTTGTAGAGCCTGCAAGGACGTCTGTGGGTTGATCTCCAGCTGACAAAGCAAAACTTTTGCTTTTTTGATGGCTGGAAGAGCTTCCTGTAGGTCCTCTCTGCTCAACAGCATGTTGGCACCAGCCACGATTACAATGGCATTCTCACCTGCCCATAAACAGCCAAAAGAGATTTTTGAGAATACATCTGCGGCTTTACCACAAAAAGATTACACAGGAACGCTACAGTTCATAGATATACTATGATGAGTGATGCAAAAGAGTGCAGAGGCTTACTGTGCATATCAGTCAAAAAAGATTGAGTCATGTGAAAAAAATATTTAAATCCCGCTGCTTTAACTCGTTGAGAGTTTTTAAAGAACACCTTAGATCTAATAAACATAGTTCGGTCACAATTTGAAGTAGCAGAAAAGGGAATAAAGATTAAAAAAACTTGGATTCAAATGTATGTGTGTGTGTGTGTGTGTGTGTGTGTGTGTGTGTGTGTGTGTGTGTGTGTGTGTGTGTGTGTGTGTGTGTGTGTGTGTGTGTGTGTGTGTGGGGCTGTTGGGGATATGCCCTGCCCCAACACCGGGGCATATGCAGTGATTACGGCCTTAATTACGAACTTAATCTATTTATGAATAAAACACCAATCCAGCAAGTGAAGGAAACTAAACTCCTATGCATCTTTCTTGACAATAAGCTTTCCTGGTCAAAACACATTGACACTGTTGTAAAAAGAATGGGTAAGGCATTGGCAGTGGTAAGGCGATGCAGAAAATATCTAACATCAGAATTGACTAAAAAAGTACTAAACAATATTGTTCTCTCACAGCTTGACTACTGCCAAATAGTATGGGCGAATGCTACTAAAAAAGATTTAAATAAACTCCAGCTGGTTCAGAACAAGACAACACGCCTTGTTCTCCAGTGTCCATATAACACCAGTATCAACAGCAGGCACTTCTGTCTACAACAGTTAAAAGTTGAGGACAGAATGAATGCTGCACTTCTGTTTTCAATATGGAAGGTTTTACAATCCAAAACTCCATTATATCAGTACAATCAGTTAAGACACAATCTAGAGTCATATCCATACGCCACTAAACAGGCAACAAATGGCCGGTTTTCACTTCCTAAGCCAAACACAAATTTTCTGAAGAATACAGTAGAATATAGAATATAGAAATAAAAATTCTTTACCACTGCCTATGACATCAATATTCAAAAACCAAATTAAGAAATACCTTGGAATATCATATGTATAGGATACCATACACACACTTATACAGATACATATACATACTGGACAGGGTAAGGTGTGTTTTTGATCTGATATTCATGGCCTAGATGATGTTTTACTGTATATTAGAATGTTTCATGTATGTTTTTTTGCTTTAAGATAATGATTTACATGTACGGTAAAGTTTAATGTAGGTTTGTCCTGTTATTTCCTTTTCTTTCTTTATGTCTTGTTTTTAACTGTATGTTTTAAATGTATTGTTTTTAATGTGGACTCCAGTAAGACTAGCTGTGTTTAAGGGCATAGTTAATGGGGATCCTTACAAATAAACCCAAGTATTCACCCAAGTATACTTGGGTGAATTCAAATCAATTTTAAAAGACAGAGAAATTAGCTCTCTTGGTTCTTGTGACTGCCCCGTTGTGTAAATTTTACTATTGTTTTACTATTGTTTCCCCGGAATGTGTGACTGACTGTGTTTGTATGTATTGTTGTATTGTTTTTATGCTGCCATTTTGGCCAGGTCACTCTTGGAAAAGAGGTTTTAATCTCAATGAGTTTTATTTTACCTGGTTAAATAAAGGATATATATAAACAAATAAACTAATTAGTAGTTACTCAAAAGTGGAACTGAATGCATAGCTATTTTGTGTTTATTATATGGAGTGTGCTAACAGTCCACATGGGCAGGCTAATGTTGCATTACATTATTTCTACAACTCAAAAAGTTCTTTGGAGATCAACAGGGCATATATAATAACCATGTGCTCTATATGTGCGAGCGGCTCGAGCGTTTACCTGCATCGTTGATGGTGATGGAAGCAGCTCCTGTGGCTGCATCAGACGTCTGCCAGACAAAGTCTGAAAAAGTATCTATCATTTGTATTTTTCTGCCAAAAGATACATTTCTTATCTCTCAGATTTTCATTGCCCTTGGCTTACAAGATACAGAGCACTTAGTACAACTTTCTAAAAACAGAATTTTAACAAACAGTTCAACAACAGATGGGTGTAACAACAGGGCAGACTTCGATATGTATCCAAAAACCGTAAGTAACTAAAAATGACCTGAGGAGACCCAAACTATAAAAAAGTGCTCTGCATGTGAACTTCTTGCATGGCTACCATTTGGGCATGTACTATTAAAAAAAAACAACATCTTACCTGTGTGCACATTATTGTCCTGGAAGTTCTGGATGTAATTGTTTCCAAAGAAGTCTTTACCAACCTAGAAAAGATTGAAGGCAAAACAATTCCAACAAAGAGGATGTCAAGCAGGGTCAGACTTGGTTTGCGGCAACTTTTAAAAACTAGTCTACTCAAATCTCAGTTGGGCTGGATTTTCGTGTGCTCTGCCAGCATACTGGCATGGTGCCGCCACCGAAAATGTGCAAAAACGAACACACAAAGACAACAGATGCACACACGTGCAAACACACGACCAGCTGCGCCAAGCCTTGAAGACACGATAACCCGCAATAACGCCTCTTCATGCCCACCTCACAATCGCTTGCTTTCCCTCCTTTCCCTCTTCCCCAGATCCGCTCTGGGATGTCCACATCTGTAGCTACTTTGGGTTGTGGAAGGGGTCCCCACCTTGCCCCGAGGCGTCTACTTCGAACCCACGCTTTTCAAAAACAAACAAACCAAAAAAAAGTGCCAAAATGCGGGCATTTCTAGCTCCCTGTGATTGTGGGTTAAGATGGTATTGGCTGCTTGGCCTCATTCTCTTTGAAGAACGGCCTTTCGCATTGGATGTTTTTGACAAGCCCGGGTGTTTATTTTTGGGTTCTCCCCATGCCCGAAGAGCTCCTCTTGCATGAGGTTGATATCGATTAGGCATCTTTGTTCTGATAGAGGTGGGGCTTTGGTGCTTTGGTGTTCAGGTTTAAAGGCCACACCAAGCTTACTGATTGGAGACCCTGGGTTGGATGGTAGGGGAATAGGCTGGTTTGAAGGCGTGCAAGCGTAGCTGGGCATATGCATTTACTAAGGTATTGATCAGGACAAAATGAAACACAATGAAGTGTTTATATTGTAAAATGACTGAAGTGTGAATGAAGCCAAAAGGTTGTTTGAGCAAACCAATGCCTGATTATTTGTATCGTGTCAGAAATGGATGAGCCAAAGGCTAGATAAGTAAAAGTGCCCACTTTACAACAAATTAATTAATGCTAGAAACCAAAAGAACACACATTTAGTCCAAACTCAAACAGCACCATAGGAACATTAGTAGTGTTTAGATGAAAACTCAGCAGTTTCATACCTTGCAGATCATAGCAGTTTTGACTCCCAGTCTGGAAGCCTGTACGCACTGGTTGGCTCCTTTTCCTCCGAAGCCAATAAAGAAATTATGACCATGGATGGTTTCCCCTGCTTTCGGAAGTCTTGGTGCCTGACTGAAGGGAAAAACAGTTGGTCCAGTTTAAGAAGTGAACATGTACAAAAACATTGTCAGGAATCCTCCTCCACAGAGGAATATTATATGTGGATGAACCTTTATTTTTTTCTTAAACAACATCTTGACTGTGGTAATAAAGCCGATAAACAGTTGCCCATAACATTGGAATACATTTTTTTTCCCCAAATTACTCCAACCTTTGGGCAACAATGCAGTGTATTATTTATATATATATATATATATATATATATATATATATATATATATATATATATATATATATATATATATATATATATATATATATATATATATATATATATATATATATATATATATATATATATATATATATATATAAATACAGTACATATACTCATATATAATACAGAGTTTATTTATATGTACATATATACACACACACTGTTTGTTTATATATGTTTTATCATGCATCCCTATAACCTGGTGAAAATAAACCTGTTATTGATAATGTGCTTTATAATGCAGTGCACCTAATTGTCCGCAAAATATAGTTATATATTTATAGTAATATATATATAGTAATATATATATAGTAATATATATATATATATATATATATATATATATATATATATATATATATAGTAATATATATATATATATATATATATATATATATATATATATATATATATATATATATATATATATATATATATATATATATATATATATACACAGTGGGGCAAAAAATTATTTAGTCAGCCACCAATTGCAAATTCCTCGGTAAAATAAGTATTTGGTCACCTACAAATAAGCAAGATTTCTGGCTTTCACAGACCTATAACTTCTTCTTTAAGAGGCTCCTCTGTCCTCCACTTGTTACCTGTATTAATGGCACCTGTTTTAACTGGTTATCAGTATAAAAGACACCTGTCCACAAGCTCAAACAGTCACACTCCAAACTCCACTATGGCCAAAACCAAAGAGCTGTCAAAGGACGTGAGAAACTAAATTGTAGACCTGCACCAGACTGGGAAGACTGAATCTGCATGAGGTAGCAGCTTGGTGTGAAGAAATCAACTGTGGGAGCCCTCTGTAGGGTTGCGGGTGGCCTGGGTTCCGGGTTCTTCCTTAATGGCTTCTGGTCTAGCGGTTGGCGGGGTTCCCCCTCCCCCTCCCCCCACTATAGATACATTTCAGGTGGAGCTTTGGTAGGATTATTACACACACACACACACACACACACACACACACACACACACACACACACACACACACACACACACACACACACACACACACACACACACACACACACACACACTCACGTACACACACACACACACACACACACACACACACACACACACACACACACACACACACACACACACACACACACACACACACACACACACACACACACACACACAGCCACTCATATACATATACACACATATACATATACACACGGAACATACAAACACATAGCCACACAGACATATACACACACAAACACACACAGGGCCGCCGCAAGGTGTGTGCGAACCGTGCGACCGCACGGGGCCTCGCGCTATGGGCCGTTTTTTTTTTCCCCTTATAAATATCAACAGTCACGTTCCATTACAGACCTAATGGCCAGTGTAGGCTAATTCTTACTTTACAACTGTCCTGAACGCATCAGGGCTGTGAGCCAACGCTGATTGGCTGTAAAGCCTGATTTATGGTTCTGCGTTAAATCGACGCAGAGCATACGCCGTAGGGTACGACGCAGTCTACGGCGTAGGGTACGCGGCGACGCGCAGCGTACTTGCGCATCGCCGCGTACACTACGCCGTAGGCTCTGCGTTGGTGTAACGCGGAACCATAAATCAGCCTTAACAGTTACAGCCAATTTGCCGACTTGGCAAATTTGCGGCCATGAAGGAGACGAGCGCTAAACTAAAGAACTAAAGAGGACTAAGCATGTACAAAGTTTTGAATGTTATCCCGTTTTCCATGTTATCTGGATTATTTTGGTTTATGGAAGAGTCAACTACCATTGGTGAGTGAGTGTAACCTTCTTAAATAATTTCTTTATCAGAATGTTGTGGTAGCCTTGACCACCTGCCTATTTGAATGTTTGTGTTGTTGTCAACTAGACCGCCGAGTCTAATCTCTATTACAGAGCTCAGAAATGATTTTATAGACTGCTGTGTCTATATCTATCTAAATAGATTGTGTCATTTTAGACAAGTTATGGTTTTTTTTTTGTATTTAAGCTGTATCAAAGATGGAACTGAGTCAGTCCGTGACTATCTGAGTTTTCAGCACCATGTGATTGACAGCTGTCAGGCCTGTGTGTGTGTGTGTGTGTGTGTGTGTGTGTGTGTGTGTGTGTGTGTGTGTGTTTGTCACTTTGGTCTGCTTTCTGCAGCATAGGCCTATAGGCTTGCTTGGCTCAATAAAAGTGAGAATAAATGTTGATTGATGGGTAGGATGAGGTGTTGTGGAATGTTAAAATGACTATCATAAGGGCCCATCGAGAATGCTCCGCCCCCTCTGTACTGAGACCCACGCTCCGCCACTGGAGGCCGGGTAAGGTACACCCGATCTGACCCAAAAAAAACAAAAATTTTGCGCCCACCAGCCATTTCGCACAGGGCCTCGCAAATCTCCCAGATGACTCTGTACACGCACATAACCACACAGACATATACATACACACACACACATACATATACACATACAGACACACACATATACATACACGCACACACACACATAGACATACACGCACACACACACATAGACATACACATTGACTTGTTCACCTGCATGCTTGCTCTGTAGTTTTTGGGGTTAGTTAATCGCGGTAGCTTAGCTCAGACTGTGATTGGATCTCGAGATTTGGGTCGATTGCTGCTCCTGTTTTGGTCGGCTCCGTGTCGGTTTCATGTTCGTCGTTTTTGGTTTTTGTTGCAGATTTCCAGTGCTCGACGTGTGCCTCCATGTGTTCTTGCTTCCTGGTTTAGCAGCGGATGTCACCCCCCCCCCAAAAAAAAAAATGTATGTGTATATATATGTATGTGTATGCATGCGTATATATATGTATATATATTAAATATAGTAACAATGCACATATATATGCCTTAGGTTTTTACCAGCATGGTATTAACCATTAATATGTGTGCAGACAAGGTAAAAAAAAAACAACAAAAAAACTGTGGGAGCAATTATTAGAAAATGGAAGACATACAAGACCACTAATCTCCCTCCATCTGGGGCTCCAAGAAATCACCCCGTGGGGTAAAAATGATCACAAGAACGATGAGTAAAGATCCCAGAACCACACGGGGGACCTAGTGAACGACCTGCAGAGCTGGGACCAGAGTAACAAAGGAACCATCAGTAACTCACTACGCCACCAGGGACTCAGATCCTGCAGGGCCAGACGTTCCCCCTGCTGAAGCCTGTACATGTCCAGGCCCGTCTGAAGTTTGCTAAAGAGCATTTGGATGATGCAGAAGAGGATTGGGAGAATGTTATATGGTCAAATGAAACCAAAATAGAACTTTTTGGTAGAAACAAAACTTGTGTTTGGAGGAGAAAGAAAGCTGAGTTGCATCCAAAGAACAGCATACCTACTGTGAAGCACGGGGGGTGGAAACATTATGCTTTGGGGATTTTTTTCTGCAAAGGGACCAGGACGACTGATCCGTGTAAGGGAAAGAATGAATGGGGCCATGTATGGTGAGATTTTGAGTGAAAACCTCCTTCCATCAGCAGGGCATTGAAGATGAAACGTGGCTGGGTCTTTCAGCATGACAATGACCCCAAACACATCGCCCGGGCAATGAAGGAGTGGCTTCATAAGAAACATGTCATTGTCCTGGAGTGGCCTAGCCAGTCTCCAGATCTCAACCCCATAGAAAACCTTTGGAGGGAGTTGAAAGTCCGTGTTTCCAGCGACAGCCCCAAAACATCACTGCTCTAGAGGAGATCTGCATGGAGGAACGGACCAAAATACCAGAAAACGTTTGACCTCTGTCATTGCCAACAAAGGTATACCAAAGTATTGAGATTAACTTTTGTTATTGACCAAATACTTATTTTCCACTTTGAAAATTACAGGCCTCTCTTATCTTTTTAAGTGTGAGGACTTGCACAACTGGTGTCTGACTAAGTACTTTTTTGCCCCACTGTATATACAGTTGAGGACGATATTATTAGCCCCCCTATGGAATTTTAAGTTTTTTCAAGTTTCTGGCAAGATCCTTTTTAGCAGAGCAAGGCGGTTCTAACAGAGCATTCCTGAACATACAATTTGTCATTATATGGGCCAAAACATTTATATTTGTGCACCAAAACATTATTATGTAAGAAAAAGCTAAAATGACCAGAAACATTATTATTAGCCCCCTTTAAGAAATTACCATTTATTAAGTCATCACACAAGCCACTTTTATGCAGTGATGTGCTTAAACTTCACAGGTGATGTGCATAAAGGTAATCAGGTCAAACAGGTGATTGCACTCAATTCAGTTAAGTTAATTAACTCAAGCCAAAACATGGTATAAAAACCTCATTATGGAGCTGGCAGTTGAGGAAGCAACATGCCAAAAACAAAGGAGATCAGTGTGGACCTCAGAATAAGAATTATAGATGCCCACAAAGCAGGGGAGGGATATACGAAGATATCCAACCGTTTCCAGGTGTCAAGGACTGGAGTGAGAGGCATCATTCAACGCTCCAAAGACAGCAACACAGTGCAGAACAAGCCTGGCAGATAGAAAGAGAAAGATTTCAGAGAGACTGGAGAGGAAACTGGTGAGAGACGTGTCTAGAGACCCCAGATTAACTTCCAAGGCGCTGGCAAATGACTTGGCCACATCAGGAATCATTGTCTCGAAGAAGACCATAACAAGAGCTCTGCACAGGAATGACCTACGAGGGTGCAGACCAAGAAAAAACCCACTTTTGAGGAAGAGGCACCTTCAAGCCAGACTTCAGTATGCTCGAGACAACCTGGAGAAAGATTATTCATACTGGAAGCGTGTCTTATGGTCTGATGAGACTAAACTAGAGCTCTTTGGCCACAGGGACACTGCTTACGTTTGGAGAAAAAAAGGACAGGCATTCAACCCAAAGAACACCATCCCCACAGTGAAGCATGGTGGTGGGAGTATTATGCTGTGGGGATGCTTCAATGCATCTGCAACAGGAAATCTTGTCAAGGTGGATGGAATCATGAATAAAGAAAAATATTTGGCTATTTTGAAAGAGAACCATAGGCAGTCAGCTGTGAAACTGGGTCTGAGACGTCACTTCATCTTCCAACATGACAAGGATCCTAAACACACCTCCCTCTTGGTGAAGAACTATCTCCAGACGACCAAAGTGAATGTCATTGAATGGCCTGCACAAAGCCCTGACTTAAATCCAATAGAAAATCTGTGGGGTGACCTAAAGAAACATGTCCATGCCAGGCACCCATCAAATCTAGAGGAACTGGAGAGATTTGCTAAAGAAGAATGGGCCAGGATTCCTCAAATGAAGTGTGAGAGACTTGTTGTAAACTACAACAAACTACAGGCAGTAATACAGCAAAAAGGATACACAATTGACTATTAGGGTGTGGGGGGCTAATCATTTTGACCCTGGTAGTTTTTGTGTTTTGTACAATATCTTCATTTCTGAGTGGAATATAAAATAGTGTAAGCATCCAAAATAAAACTACGAAGTCTACAAAAAGCTGTGTTCAGTTTATTTTGCTCTGGTTAATATCACTTGGAAAACACTTAGAAAACAAGCACTATTTTTTAAGGGGGCTAATAATCGTCCTCAACTGTGTGTATATATATATATATATATATATATATATATATATATATATATATATATATATATATATACACACACACACACACAATTTTATATATATAATACAGTGTAATGTATTGATTTGAGAATAAAGTGTGATGATAAGCTTCAAATCTTGATAATAATATTTAGATTCTTATTGTAAATGATGTGCAAGGACAGAGGGAAAAGTCTCTAGTCCATTAATAATGTCAATAAATAAAAGTCAATAAAATATTTCATCATTCTAAAAAGCTTTTTTACCAAGACATAATAAATTAATAATAATACATTTTATTTATAATGCACTTTATATTTGAATCAAATCTCAAAGTGCTACAATTTGAAAAAACAAGCAACAAAAATAAGATGGACTAAAATTGCAAGAAAAAAAAGAAAGTCAGAACATGTTCACCTATGCAAAGCTAAGAGATTAAAAAATACATAGTTCCTACTTAGGTTAGGCAAATGCATTGGTGAACAAAAAAGCCTTTTGAAGGCATCAAGTGACTGTTGTGCTCTCAGGTTGGCGGGGAGGGCATTCCACAGTTGAGGGGCAGCTGAGCAGAAAGCTCGGACATTTAATGAGATAGGTTGATGTATCCCCAAATTAGCAAACAATGCGACAAGTAAATATCATAGATGTCTCAACATGACACTATTGGCTGATTCATCAGGGTTGGCCAAGTCCTACCCATCCCTTGAGGGTGATACCCCACAGGTGGGTTCTTGCAGGAAGAGCATTCTGAGTTTCCTGAGTTCTCCACATAGCTGGAGTGGGCAGTGAGTAACTCGAGAAACAACAGTCAGCTTCATAATCGACGTCAGAACTCTGTGGTTTGGCCCTGAGCAATGCTGGCCTGGGGCCAGTCGGTTTGCGGTGAAATGCTGTAATAAACTTGTTTTTCACTCTGTTGTTGCATTTCTTGTGTAACATGCTTGTGTCAGTGTTATTGTGGCAGGTGTGCTGTTACGGTAAATTCACTCAATCCCAGGATTTCCAGTAACTGAGCAGCCTGTTGTTAAAACGCTGCTGTTTTTGCACCTCGGTGTGAAAACATCACAATATGCAAGGCTATAACAGGATGTTGGGTCACTGACATGGAAATGTGGGTAAAAGGAGAGACAATAAAGGCTGTGCATATAAACACTGACATACAAGTGCCTTTACACACACAGACACACCAACACAGTCCCCCACGCACACACACAGACACACCACACACACACACACTAACAACTATCCTATAACCTGTGTTACTCTTGAATGACTCCAACTTGCACTTTTTTTCAATTATTAGGGGGCTAAACAAGGGATTAGCAACAAATGGGCTCAATTGATTTTGTATTTCACAAAAATATAAAATAAATACATTCCTTATAACCTGCAATACACTGGTGACTTGTCCGCGGTATACCTGTTCGGATGGACATTCGTTACATTCAAGACTCCTTCTCACAGAATATCTCTTAAATATAATAACCATCTTATAATCAAGGCAAGTAAAGTCCTTTTCTGTCTCACATATTTTTTCCATCAGTCTTTTGGAACTGAAAACAGGTACTTTGATAAAACCTGCTCAGTCATACTTAACATTGACATTAAATGCAAGCACAGTATGTGCCGACTGCTCTGTACAGTGTATTTTGGGCTCAGGTGATTTATCAATTTTTAAAGTTGGAAAATGGCTGCTCATCAAAGGCAAGGAATTCCATGATATTCTTTCAAATGGCTTTACTTTTTTCAGTGTTGATCTGTGTTTCCCACAAAATGACATAAGGCTTGATAGATTTATGATAATTTAAGTAGGTCAAAACCAACAGAAACTTTATTTTCAAAACCAGATGCATGTGGTAGAGGGGATATGAGTTTTGCAGAGTTTTGGCAAACAGTTGTTAAGTATGCAGTAAGTAAATAATAGCTGAACAGTTTACCACCTCATAAAAAATTTGGAACTGAGCAGTCACATGTGCATACCCTATCCCATAATGCAGTGCTTTGACTGGGATAATGTCAAATATTGCCAAATTGTGAGTTCATTGTGTCGCGTGGAAGACACAATAAGGAAGCTCAACTTTACATGTGTTATCACAAGATTATTACAAGATTATCACAAGATTCCCCCATGGGGTTGTACATGGGGATGGTACTGTTTCAAAACATGTGGCTTAACCGTGTACCTGGTTAGATTAGGGCAGGGCAATATGACCTCAAATCAATATCACGATAAATTGGGCAGTTTTACCCCGATAACGATAAATGCACGATAAATGCGATGGTAGTGTGTACTTTTTGTCGCTACTTTCATGAGGCGTTTAAACCCTGTGCGTGGAATGCCTCCCTCCCAGTGTCCCGTCGACCCTTCTTCAGAAGGAACGAATTTGACTATATTGAATAGGCCGTTTTATTTATTCTACAATAAAGAAAAACACTGTAGTGGCCATTGTCTATTCACAATATTCATCCACCCATCCATCCTCTATACCCGCTTTATCCTTTGCAGAGTCACGGGGGTCTGCTGGAGCCTATCCCAGCCAATTTCAGGTGAGAGGCAGGGGTTCACCCTGGACAGGTCACCAGTCCATCACAGTTCACAAAATTCATGATATATTAAATAATTTGTCTTTGTGCTGTATTCATTATTATTATTATTAGGGCCCAAGCACTTACAGTGCGAAGGCCCTATTGTATCTGTAGGAGATGTCATCCTGGTTGTCGTTGTTTTTCTCGTTTTTCTTCCGACGAAATGAGGGCCTTTTTGCCCCCCTAAACGTGCCCCAAAAGTCACCAAATTTTGCACGCAAGCAAGGCCTGGCGATAAATTAGATATTTAATGGTTTGCATTAATGGGCGTGGCCTAATGGCTCAACAGCGCCCCTTAGAAAACTTCGTGCCTCAAGCCTCACAATACGGTTTAACGTACATGCACGAAAATCGGTACAAACCTGTATCATGTCACAACTTAAAGAAAAGTCTCTTTGCGCCATAGCCGAAACCGAACAGGAAGTTGGCCTGTTTGAATTAATCGTGTAATTTTGGCGCAATTTATGCCATTCCTTCGGCAGTTAATGCAGCCCGAACCGTAACGTGCACCCAGGTGTGTTATACATCAAAATGTGCATCTAGATCCACAATTGGTGCAAATCAGAGGTGGCAAATCCGGCTTCAGAAAGTAAAAGTCCTGCCATATATTTGTTCTGTCCATTCACTAAAACCAGGTGAGTTCACTAATTAGCTCATCTACCTGGCTGAAGAGCTGTGCTGATTAGAATCAGCTGGTTGAGTGAATGTGCAGAACAAATACATGGTAGGACTTTTACTTTCTGAAGCCGGATTTGCCACCTCTGGTGCAAATTAGCCCCGGCCCTTCTTCTGATTGGTCGATATTTGATAGTCTCTATTCTCCGCCATAACTTTTCAATGGGTTGTGATAAAGACATGTGGGTGTTGTCATCAGACTCGGTATTGAGTACTTGACCTTCATTGGCCTGAATTAGCTCCGCCCCTTCTTCTGATTGGTCAATATTTGATAGTCCCTATTTTCTGTTATAACTTTTGAATAATTGACATAGAAAGTCGTGGGTGGTGTCATCTGACTCGGTTTTGACTCCTTCACCTTAATTGGTGCAAATTAGCCCCGCCCCTTCTTCGGATTGGTCGATATGTGATAGTTCCTATTTTTTGCAATAACTTTTGAATGTTTTGACATAAAGACTCGTGGGTGGTGTCATCGGACTTGGTATTGAGTATTTGACCTTTATTGGTGAAAATTGCACGTGCGAGGGCCCGTTCATCGCTGCTTGCAGCTTTAATTATTATTAGTATTATTATTAGGGCCCGAGCACTGACAGTGAGTGAATGTACATACTCACTTGCTTGCTCGTTATTGCGAAGTTTTTTCAGATCTCGCCAGAATAAAAGCTGATTTATGGTTCCGCGTAACACCAACGCAGAGCCTACGGCGTACGGTGCGCGTCGCCGCGTAGCTCTACGCCGCAGCCGACGCCATAGGCTCTGCGTCGATTTAACGCAGAACCATAAATCAGCCTTTATTCTCTTATTACGATACTTATCCTGGTACGATATGTATCCCGATACATATATTAACTATTATAAAATTGTGATATATGAAATTACTTTACTTTGTTATCTTAGTCAAAAACACAAGTTGTTGTACATATACACTGGAAGATGCTGATCGGAGGACAAAATTTTGTTTTTAAAACAACTGCTCCATTTTATTCCAACTGCACTGCATAGGTGCTTTGTAGATCAAGTAAAAAAAAAAAAAAGCCTACCTGTACTACATGGCACTCACTAAAGTGCAAAATAAAGAACATTTAGGGAAAGAACAGGATATACAGACAGGCAGCAGACTAAAAGACACACACAGCAACAGTGAGTATGCAAAAACAGCCTAAACTAAACTAGAGAAAGGAGGGAGGTGTACAGAAAGCTAGAAATCAAGCTCCGGCAGAACAACATGTGGAAAGTTTGGTCAAAGACGGGGGAAAAAAGCAGAAAGAGAATCAGACTGATAGAAGTCTGGACTTAGCCAGTGGGGGATCTAGCAGGGCAAAGATCCAGGAGGCGAAATCTGCTGCAAGTTTGTTTTCTGAAGTTTTTATCAGCCATTTTGAGGCCAGTTTGTTTGGTCCTCTTATGGCGCTTTTGCATTAGTACCGCCTTAACTCGGTTTTACCCGTTTTGCCCTTTTGCACTAGGGCTGAGACAGGTAGAGCCGCTCCAAGCTGCTACTTTTTTCTGTAACCATTTCAGCCAGGTTCTATACGGGGCTGAGCAGGGACTATTTCCGACGTCACCACCCTCCGCGCCTCTGATTGGTCGGGGGGCGGGGACGTCACCACCCTCCGCGCCTCTGATTGGTCGGGGGGCGGGGCCGTCAGACGTTTGAATCAGGAAGCGGGAGCGACCCGCGGCTTGCAGCGATTTTATTATAAAGCGCAAAACGTCTGTTTGGTGATCCAACTCTGAGGTGCAGATGTTCATAAACCTGGGGGCTGAGGAGAGAATTAAAAAAGGGATGTAGACGGGCTGTTTTACTCTCAGCCGCTCGCGGCTCCAGCTGATTTCTCATCAGCGCCGACATGAACAAAGCGGTTGCACAATCGAGTACGTCACAGCAGCTTCACCCCAACCTGCCCACTTCTACCCTGGCTGTGGAAAAACAAACGAGTAGAGCCGGGTAAAGGCGTGACGAGCCGAGTCGGGCCGAGTAAGTCCTAGTGCAAAAGTGCCATTATTTAACCCAGGTGGCCTTCTCTCACACACTTGGATCCACCAACACATCAAAGCAATCAACATGGATGAACATCATCCCCAGCACAAAGACACACTTTAGGAAGGGGTTAGCTCTTATACAGTATATAATAAATTAGTATAATTGAGTATAAATTATAATTTAATTTGCCATTTAAAAAAAGGATTATGTTTAAAAAAAACCAATTGCTTGTTATCTCTTAAGCTTACACATTATCCATAATGACCCCAGCTCATTACAGGCAGGGGTACACCCTGGACAGTCTATCACAGGGCCACATATACAGACAGACAAGCAGACACACTCACAGTCACACCTATGGCCACTTTAGAATCATTAATTAACCTAGCATGCATGTTTTTGGACTGTGAGAGTAAGCCAAAGTACAGGGAGAACATGCAAACTCCACACAGAAGGACTCCCGCCGGGCCAGGGAGTCGAACCATGCAACCTTGCTGGTAGGCAACAGCGCTAACCACTAAGCCACCGTAGTGACCAATCTTAAACATGTTCAATGAAATTATAAAATTCAAAAGGGAAATGTTTACAGTATCAGTCAGCCACTTTCACAAAAAGATGCCCAGTTTTAGTGAGGTAAGGAATATATGGCAAATTGAATTGTCAGGTGAAAGCCTTTGCCTAAATGTATAGTCGAATAATGCAACATAATGTAGGTGAATCTGATATATATACATATATACACTGTATACAAACAAACTGTCCTTTCATTGTCTTGTGGACAATATGCATATTAATCTGCCTGTAAATCTTCTTCAATGCAGACATTGTAAAGATGCCTTAGTGATTTGAAGAACTGGTCGGACATAAATCTTCTCAAGAAAAGTAAAATAGAAATTGGTTATGTTTGGTTATGCTAGCCAGCAGAGGGACTGTGGCGTCTCTCTGTGTTGTCTCTCAATTTGATACAATGCAATTTTCAATTTAAAAGTGCTCTGACAGCACCTTTACATTTGATAAACAGTTTAGTTCTGTTGTGAATACTAACTTCCTCTAGTTAAGACTGTTGGTCAAAGTGAAGTCTTACCCAATGATTTTGAAAGAGTCATACATGCTAAATTATTGTGCCCACTGTCATCCTTCAGACAGATGGCCCTTGATCGTTCCAGATCTAGACCTAAAATTAGAAGTGACCATGCTTTTTCAGTTGCTGTACCCATTCTGTGGAGCACCTTACCAATACAAATTAAAACAGCTCCAACTGTTGCTACAGTCAAACGTTTTGGCTTGAGACTCATCTTTTCTCATTGGCCTTCAATGCAAGCGGAACTTTGACATCTTATAAATATTCTTGCCATACCTTTTCTTCTCTCCATCTGTTTCAATCTGCATTAGTGATGTTTGATTTTT